>NC_046312.1:96724727-97038060 GCF_009819535.1 Lacerta agilis
TTAAGACCCGTTACATTATTTCCATTTTAAAAACATATATTTAGACACTACCTGAAATATCCAACATATTAGAAAGAATTGAGGATTTCTAGCCAGCACAACTGATCATACCTGGTTCACAAGTAAACTTTGTGCACCGAAAGATTTGGTTTGGATGCCCAGTGTATCCTGTAAATTGCCCTAGTATATGGACAGTTTCATAGGACAAAAGCTAGCATCTGTAACCAATTATATTATTATTATTATTATTATTATTATTATTATTATTATTTTACAGTCAAGTTCATTTTTAATATTTATACATCAGCACTTTAAAATGTGTTTGAAAACTGAAACATATGAGCTAAGTAGATGTTGATCTTTTTTTCTAAATAAATTTCCCATCAAGCCAACCAACAGCATCATGTTTCAGCCTCCTGTGATTTATAACAGCTGTGATATTACACCCGTAAGATTGGGCTTTCCTTCCTCAAGCTAAGCCTATTCTTCATATTTGTTTATTTTGTAATTAATAACATGACTGGTGGCTTCTCTCCTCCCTTCAAAGAATAGTTATCTGCCCATTTTTCTCTCCATCCTATTGCAATGTAAAGTACCCATTGATTTCCACTCTCTTTCCCCCTTCCTTTATTTTAATAGTGCATATAGTTGCCCAGTGAATATTTGAGCCCTTACGTGCTGCTTTCTCCTGAGGATTCCTGTGTGGCAATTAAATGGATATTCACACGAGTGTAATATAATACACTGGAAAAATATAATGATGACATTTTATTTTGACCTAGTAGAATTGTCTTGATAGACATTGGAATTATGCTTTCTTAATCCGATTCTCAAATGGTCCAGTTACATTACAAAAGGAGATAATGTGGTAACCACACATGTAATCTAAATTGATCCAGTCTAGTTACAGATTTACAACCACTATTTGTGAGAACTAGGCCAATTCTGGCACAATCTAAAAGATTTTGTACAGAGATAATTGGCCCTTGGGGTATATATCTCAAGCTCTGTATTCTCTGCCTGGCTTTATTTTATTTTATTTTATTTTTAACTTTAAGTATAAGTAAGTATCATACTTGCTGGAGGAGACTCTTGAGAGTCCCATGGACTACAAGAAGATCAAACCTATCCATTCTTAAAGAAATGAGTGCTCACTGGAAGGGCAGATCCTGAAGTTGAGGCTCCAGTACTTTGGCCACCTCATGAGAAGGAAAGACTCCCTGGAAAAGACCCTGATGTTGGGAAAGATGGAGGGCACAAGGAGAAGGGGACGACAGAGGATGAGGTGGTTGGACAGTGTTCTCAAAGCTACTAACATGAGTTTGGCCAAACTGCGGGAGGCAGTGAAAGATAGGCATGCCTGGCATGCTCTGGTCCATGGGGTCATGAAGAGTCGGACACGACTGAACGACTGAACAACAACAACAAAGTATCTTACTTTTGGATACCAGAATGCAATTAAATGTAGTGAATTGTTCTGTCAACTCGTTGTGCAGCTAATCCAAAGATACAAACAAGCATCCAACTAAAAGCATGGAACAGAGAACAGTGGAAACAGGTTCCGTCCCCCCCGAAATGATTTTGAAGCTGACTTTTGTCTCAGCATATAATACCAAAAACAAGGCCACCACTGTACCACTTTGGTAGTTAATTAATATATTATCATAATTATGCTATTGCAATATTTGTCTTGCAAATATAGTTAAATAAACCACGACTCAACCAAGAATACCCAATATTGTTAAAACAGGTTAACAAGCATCCAGCTCTTCATACTCATGTATCATAGTCACTGATGAGGCTGTTGTTCTCCCGTCAGCAAAACAGTTATTAAAATTACTTGTTTACACCAATATGTGCTTAGCTAAATCATGTCTTAAACAGAAAAGAAGTATTTCTTCCTTGCAGATTTATAATTTTAGAACATTCACAATTAGAACTTTCTTAATGCACAACAGAAAAAGTCTTTCACAGTAAATGATCCAACCTATACATAAAACACCATGATTCACCCTAGATAGATCTATACATTATGTCTGAAACACCTAGCATACCCTCTGAAGAAGTAGGGAAACAACTTCTCAGAGCTTGTCAGTAATCTCTTTTCATGGGCAGCAAAGAGGATGAGCTTTTAAATTCCTCTGACAACAGGGCCTAGCACTTTAGGATTTTCAGAATGGTGGCTCCTACAATTGTTGTAAAGCAATCATGCCCTTGCACATAGATTTGCAAAGCCAACACACTCATCCTTCCTCTTCCAGCTGACTTACTTCTCACCTCACCTCACCTCACCTCAACTTTTATTGTCTGTTGCCATGAGAGCTCACCATTAGACAGCTGGAAGGTTTAGGAATTCTGGTTCTGGCAAAACTTATCATTGTGAGCTTTTCTCTCAGCAAGAGCCTCTGGACTGTTAAAGAAATCCTTCCCCTGCACTTGGCCTCATGCTGCTGCTAACTCTTCAAAATCACTAAGGCTGGATAGACTTCCTACTTGCCTCTGATGCTTCAAGGACTTCACTCTAAGGGCAGGTGTACCTAGGCAGGAGAATTAGATGGAAATGAAGGAATAGAATGCTGAGGTGGTAAATGGATGGCAACATGCAGGTGGAGAAAATTGCATCCTTAATTTTTAATGCTCCCCCGAATAAATAAAATTCCCTTCTAGTGTAAATACAGCATCCTACTAACTTCTGCATCCCACTCCATTATATACTGCTGTACCAGAAATACACATAGGCAGAATTTGTGAATGATGCTCCCTTCTGAGAAAGTTAATGGACCATTTCCTATTAACAGCAACAATGTTGGAAAGAAGGAATTATATTCCCTCCATGTTGTTTCCAATCAAAAGTGACATTAATAAAGGTGATCCACTGCGCACAATTCTTTCCATGGGTCAGCAAGAGGGCCCTACAAATTTATTCTAGATTTTGGATGAGAAAAGTGTGCCAGCGATGATCAAATCAATAATGTCATACAGATTTCTTCTTTTTTGTGGTCATTTGTCATGATTACATTCCCATCTTAATTCAGTTTAGAGTCATTAATGTTCAATGGTATACTTCAGCATCTTATGTTGCGGCCAATCCTAACTGCATGCAAACCCATCTCAGACTTTACCTTAGTAGTTAAGAGGGGATCAGCAAAAACTGAGTGCCCCACCCTTGCGCAAGTGGAAGTGCTTCTTCTCCTAGCACAAAGCCTTCACTGGATGCATTTCATTACATTTCCAATTCACAAAAGAAAAGGGACAAATGTCAAAGCTGGTTTGTTTGTTTTTTAAAAAAAGAAAAGAATGAAAAAAGGATTTTGATGGATTGAATTGCAGACACGTGCAGTAATTGCTCTATGTAAGGTCAGCAGAGATGAAAATGAAATAACATTACCATTAGATTAGATGTTAATAAATGATTTAACACGCATACAGAGACATTGTGTGAGTCCTCTACTTGCAGGTGGCTTGTCCCCCCCCCCTTTTTCCTCTGCAAGGTTAATAGCAAAAAAGCCCAGTTGTATTATATCATGTATTATAACATATGTTTGTATTAAGCACATCTTTATAGCAGGTTTTACATTATTCTTTGTGTTCTTTCCCCTAATTGAATGTATTTCTTATGCTGGCTTGTAAGTGGAGAATTATATATTTGTCTTTAGGTGTTGCTATTTCTTTTTCCTACTGCAGATTTTATCTTCTAATCCAGCTGCTGTTGCTCAGAGTAAAAGGTTTGCCTTTATGGCTTAGTACTGTTAATTTTTCAGAGTCTTCTGAATGACCCTTTGACAACACATTTTTAAACTACAGTGTATCTGAACTACTGGATTTCTAAACAATAACTAACAACTGAATACTTCTACTTCCCCTCTTTGCTGCCCCCAGATGTCCCTGACAAGATTAGTGCAGTTAGTTTCATTAAATCTGCCACCACCCCAAACAAAATCTATCATTATTGTTTTTAGAAGGTATGTAGCAACACCCAGTACTGATCCAGCAGTGTATTCATGGTACCCCGTCAGAAGGGTCTTGGTCGATTTCCCTGTACAAAAGCCAAATGTGGGAAAGATAGGCCATAGGGCTTCCAACGGTGGCCTTGGGACACCCACCTCAGTAGTTCCAGTCCTCTAGCAGTAGGCTGGAACATACACCCAATGTTTAAGCCAAAGTTCCACCTACACCTGTAATCAATAAAGTTGTGGCCATTTTTTTAATCCAGATAGTTGTTTGTCTAAGTTTGTACTGTTGCACCTCACCATAGTATTAGGCCTGTGGGTGGGTGCACTGTGACTGGGACCACAATTGGAATTCCTTTTTATAATTCCACCCCCCCACCCACCCCCCTTGTAGAGCAACAATATCAAGATGTCTTGGCTCAGTATATGAATGTTTAGATCAAAGGCAAATGCATAATACAACAAAATGAAGTTTAGGTTTCTTTCTCCATCCCACCCAATGCCTTTGCAATCTGAACAATGGTAAATCCTTCAGGAATCCGTTGTTTAGCCTCACTAATTAATCAGAGATAGAAGGCAAACAAACTATTGTTTGAAGAGAAATGTTCTGTAGATTAACTACAATGATCAATCAAGTGGGTCAGTTCTACATTTATTTATAATATCACTGTTTATTGCACTGAGCAATGTCTTCTCTAAAGCCCTTCAGAGTTGTTTATGGTTCAGAACTATTGAAGTAGGTGAAAACCATTGAAGTGGCTCCTCAAAGAGTAATTTCAATAGCCAGACAACAAGTGAGATAGAACCTCCCCACAGGGCCTCCTTTTATCACATAATCACGTTTGCTATCATGTATTTATCATCAGTGCAACCACCAGCCACTTGGGTAACGGCATCTTCTAAATGAACAGGGTGCTCAATATACAACATCTATGTTGCAGTACATACCATTTAATTTCTTCTCTGTTGGAGAAAGTTAACCCTGTGCCCAGTTTATAGGCATCACTTTTTGTACTCCTTAGACCCATTATTTATGTGGTTATTCTGTATCTTCTAAACACAACAATTTGTCCTGTTTCTTTCTCTTCTATCAACTGCTGCTGTCATCTTATTTTTGGTCTGCTTACACCCCTCTCAGTGTTGCTACACAAAATGCTCATAGCAATTTAGCAGGTCTTTTAAGGATGCATATTATGTAAGGGAGAATTTGCATGTAAAAGATAATTGAAAACACTTGACAAATAATGTTCATAACAATTCTAAAGTTTGTTAGAAGCAGAAGTTTCCTTTTCAGAGTTCCCCAGCAAGTCGGCTAACTGCTGGTTTTAGTTCAAGCTGTGAAGAAATTCAAGACTGACACAAAGAAGGCCCAGTCACTGCCTGGTGGACTCCACTAATTGAGTCAATCTATTCTAGAGCCTGATCCAGGTAATTGAAGTCAGTGGGAGTCTTTGCATTGACTTTGAAGGAGACTCTTTCTTGCTTAAACAGGAAAAGTAGTTCTTTTAACAAAGTTTGCGGTTCCTATAACTCTAGCTTGATAACTGTTAATTATATGGATAATATTAAATGCATGTAGTGCTAAAACTAATTATTTAGTAGTTAAAACAGAGTACTGAGAATATGCACATCTGGCTGCAAATGTTAACTTTTTAATGATTAAAATATTCACTTGGGGCAGGTAAGATAACTTATGAATGAGGGTGAACTAATTTAACAGACGATGGATGGTTAAATGATCATTTATTTCAACTGGGGCAAACAGACATTATGGTTCTTCAACTTAAAACAAAGGTCATTATCTTTAATTTGTAAAGTTCCTGAACAGTGTTAATAATTTAGAATAAAGGGTGTTTAACATCAGAATTTTTTAACTAGATCCCAGCTCTTATGGTGTAAGCTTTCGCTGCCAATTTAATTAGGTTACTTTCTTTTGTATGCCGCCTTGACCTGTTAAGATTAATAATGAAGAAATTGAGTTAAATGTTGCTAAATTAATATAAAGTGCAAGAAACATGCTATAGATTAGATGAGGACCACAAAACTGTAGGAGGGTATGAGGCAGACTTAGAGGGCAATCCTATGCATGAGTTCAATGACTTGCAAGGAAATGGTGTAAGATTGCAGGCTTAATTGGATTAGTCTCTCTAATTTAGCATACCATGTCAAGTGCAGCTCTAAAGCTGTTTTTGTAGTACAGTAATGATTTATAGCATATGCCTGCCTGTGATGGTACTTAGATGATTCCTTTGTCACAGGCACACTATAATCTTGGTAGACAGCAACAAAAATACAAAGGCAGATAACCACATACAAAGATGTCCTGTGAACCACCCTTCAGTTTTCTCTTATGGTGATAAACAAAAAAGAAGATATGTAATCATAAAGACTCTTTTGTCCAAAACTACTCCCATCATATTTTATCCTGAGAGATATATGATAGCAGTGTAATAGATACAAGAGCAGCCTTCTTTCACTTGATGTATAATATATCATGGGCTTCTTCAGAGCTAAGCAGCAACAGAGGGAACAGGAAAGTATACAAACTTGCAGTTTTTCTTTAAAATGATAAACAGTGTAGTTGTATTTGACATATATTTATCACCTGGGCAGGCCAAAAAGAGATTTATTAAGACAAGATTTCCGTGTGAGTGTAAACAATAAATAAAACATTGGGCAGGAAAATGTCACAGGGTTTTAGCCCTTGCTTTAATGCCTGAAGCTTTGTTTTCCGTTATCAGTTGTTAAAAGTTATTGCTGTTCCAGTAAACATCGTTCAGCATTTGTTAATATCCCTAATGCTTAAAGATGGATCCTTCTAACCAATGTTTCATCCTCAGACAGTGAATACGGACAGACAACCTATCACAGAGTGCATGCAACTCAGACCTGCACATCTTGTTATCCACCAAGTCAAGCACAGCTCAGGAGCACTGTAGTTTGGCCTGTCAGTTGTTTGACAATTCCCCAGACAGACAGCAAATCTGGGTTTATTGAGCTCCTCTTGGACTATCTTCAGCTTGGTGGGTCACAAGTTCAGCAAACCTGATGCAACTACTTGGGAAGTAAGTCATCTTCATTAATACTGCCTGGTGGTAAGGATAATTTTACCACTGCCCTGCTTCCCTATATTTTTGATCCAGTAAAATTTTCCTCACCACTTTGTGGGATGAGACAGATTACAAGAGGTTATATGCATGTTATTCTTTATTACCATTTGGTAAATATCCATCTTGCAACTATACAGCACCCTTTAAGACACTCCCAACTCAGCATTTGATGTGCAAACCAGCTAGCTTTTGAAGTTCTAAAATGCTCATGCTGCCTTTTTTGCTGCCCTTCTGATATTTCATTTCATTTTGTGTTTTTTTTTCTTTGTGGTATATCCAATTACATCTTGTGATTCATCTTATTGTTAACCCATTTGGGACAGTAAGGAGCCGGGAACAAGACAGAAGTCAGGACCAAAGAGCAAGCTAGAACCAAAAGACAAAGAGGAGGCAGAATCAAGGAGCAATAAATAAGTCGGGACTTGAAGGGCAATGTCAGAGGCTGCCCACAGCTAGGCCTCCAGGCAGTTCGATCAATGGTAAACACAGGTGGGTGAGAGGAAAACAGTTGGCTGAGTGGGGTGCTCTCACCCTCCCCAGCATGTTATGAAGAAGAAAAGTCAGGGAGGGAGGCCCAGCCTCAGTAGTAGCTTATTCTTGAATGGAAAATATATTTACAAATTGAGACACTACCTCAGTGTAGGAGACACAGCAGGAACAAACAGCAGGAAACACTTTCTGGGTGGCTAGCTCAGTGGCGAGCCAGGAAATGCAAGAATGGATATTGAGGGAAGAGTAAAGGGAGAAAGAAATTGCATGGTACCCCAAGGATAGCTAAATGATGAGAAGAGTCCCAGTCCTTTTATACTAGGAGCCATGGACACACCAAGGCCTCTCTGAAGGAAATACAATGTTTGGGGGCTCTGAAGGTGATCATAAATTGGTTGCTCATTTTGGGGGGTGGGGGGTATAATCCAGGACAAGAATGATTCTCTACGAACGTAAGAAAAGTGTGCTGGATCAGGCCGATGGCCCATCTCATCCAGCATCTTATTTTCACAGTGTCCAACCAGAATGTAAATAATTCTATACCTTAAAAAAATAGCTGAAGAGCTATTTAAAGAATATAAACGAGCAGAGAGAGCAGGTAGGATAGTTAGGAATATGGGACTCAGGACCAAGTGACTCAACTGACAATATATTCAGGAAAATTGAACCTCCATGTTCTAAGTCTCTGTTCCTTCTGCATAGCATGGACTGAGGACAGCAACAGGGAAGGGCATCTGGCTGACCATTAGGTGGACTTTCAGTGTAATTCAAAAAGGCCTTCTAATTCAGGTGCTTGCGTATTTGCAATTGGAGCCAACATATGCAGTGAGTTGTTCAAGTGCAGTTGCTACATTTTCATGGCGACTGTATTTATAACCGTACCCTCTAGATAGGTTTCTGCTTCCCCCTGAAGCAGCAAGTTCACATATTGGGAGCACTCCTAAATCAAACACTGCTCTGGGGACTCAGTGGAGGCAGCAGTGACCATGACAGCCTAAATGAGCAGGTGCCTCTTTTATTCGTGCTCTTGTCACTTCCAGGTCAGAATACTGCATTGCAGTCTGTGTGGGATTGTCCTTGAAAAGCAAGAGTTGTAGCTTCCTGAGTTCTGACTGGAGACAGAAGTCTGGGTTGTTTTATACTGATCCTTTGACAGCTAGCTACACTGGTTTGCCCATTCCCCACCTCCAGCTTTTTTTTTTTTTTTAATAAGAATTTATTGGCATTTTCATAACAAAACATAAACCCACACCCACACCCACATATATAAATCAAATACAAACACAAATACAATTCTTCTTGTTTACTCACTTAAGAAAATCTTCTAGTTCCAAATCTTAACAATTGACTTCCCCCACCCTCTCTCCTTCGGTTTTATATCCATATTCTACTTTAATAACATCCTTTCTCTAAAAATTTTATTCACTTAATAAAATTCGAACCTTAAACCACAATCTTAATAACAATTCTTTGGATCTTAACAAATTACTCTTATATTAAATCTAAACTATTCTTCTTCCCTTAAACTGCTGCTAATATCAAGAAATTTCAAAATATCCCTTTTCTTATTAAAAATTAAAATAAAACTTACTGTCTTAACCCTCCGATTTCAGATTACCATAACAAAGCATTTATATTTTATACTTAATATAGTTCACCCTATCCCCCCTCTGTCCAATGTCCTTCTCCGTCTTTCACCGGAACCGCTCCTCAGATTGTCCTTTTTTCTTATACGTCCACAGGGCCAGACCAGCCAGACACCGTCCCCAACCATCCTTGCATCGAGCATCAGGATACACTGTTCACCTCTCGGCTTCTCCCATTCAATGCTGCATTCTTCTATTTGTAAATATCTTAATTTCTTGACCATCGCTCCCGAGCTCACACCTCGGGGGCTGGATATAACATTCCTAGCCGTTCTCGAGCTGCCACCACCGAGATCGCCGTGCCAACTCACTCAATTTTTCAAACAACTCCTTCAGCTCTTTGCCCAGACATTCTTCCATAGTATCGAGTATCTGGAAGGTCTCCTCTGTGGGAAATAGATTTTCCTTCAAATCCCCACTCAAAACCTTCAATTTCCGATTAATCAGTTCCAGTTCCAGTATAATAATCCTTTCTTCATCAGTTAGTTCAGAGTCCAAAACAGTTTCAAAAACAAAGCCCAGCATGGTGAGGATGGGCATAGGTATCAAATTTCAGTTTCTATTTCAATGTTGTTCATCATATAGCAGTACTTTTCCACTTCGGTTCAAAGTTTTCGCGGCCATTTTCTCTGAAACCGGGACGCAAAGACTAAAACTTTCAAAAGGAATATTTTCCATCCTCTTCCTCCCCCAAGGGAGATCTATAAAGTCTCACTCCTCAAAAAGTCTTAACAATATATCCATCCAATAGCAACAGCATCACAATCTGTTATTCTTCTCAGCTCCGAAGGGAGACAGGCAGTCTGCCTTTATCTAAAGCCTCCAGGGTCGTTAAGTCGTTAAGTCTTTAAACTCAGCAGTTAATCCAATTAAGTACTTGCGACCTCCAGCTTCTTTTCCTTTCATCTCTCTCAGGTAGAACGTCTCGCTCACCACGGCCAGTTCTCACCGCTTTTCCGCCCGGTTGGGGCATTTCCCCTAATGGCCCAGCTCTGCATTCCCTTCACCCCCACTCCCCCTTTACAGGGGGAGCGAGGGAAGGGCGCGTAGCTTAGCGGGCCCGCCGGGGAGCCCGAGGCACGGGACGCTCTTCCCGGCCTCACCGGAGCCCCGCGTAGCGGTGGCAGGGCTCCAACCCCCGGGCTGGACTGGGTGGCCTCGCAGCCGAGGCAACCCAGCGACCGCCCGCGATGGCGACCTCGCCGGAAGTCCCCACCTCCAGCTTTAATGCAGGGTGCTGACTCTCACCTTTAAAGTCTTGAATGGCTTGAGGTCACAGTATCTCAGGGAACATGACCAGTCATATAAGCCTGACTGAGAGCCAGGTTCTACTTCAAAGGCCTTCTCTGCATCCCCTGGTGGCTGAATGTATGGTGGTGAACACTGAATACAGGATATTTTCAGGTACAACACCCAGAATCCAAAATAGCCTCCAGAGAGGGGTGGGTCTGCTCTCATTGGTGCTCGTTTTGCAATGGAAAGCAAAGGCAGTTAAAGATCAGCAAGCTTTTTCAGGTTATTGGTTTTAAACTAGGACAATACGGCTGCTACACTTATAAATTTGCCATAAACCTATTTTGGCTTCATCTTATTTGACTGTGTTTTGTTGATTTATAGCTTGGGGAGATTGTTAGTCACCTTGATTATTTTCATAAAAAGACAGCACAAATCTATTAGAAATACATAAAATATAAATAATATGTGTGAGAGGAAAACACCATAGTTTAAAAAAGAAGGTGGGGGCCACTGGTGAATGGCACAGAATCTTTGCAGAGGCCAGTATAGTACAGTGTAGAAATGGTAGCATGTCAGGATCATGCCGAGATCTCAGGCATTTCTGCTGTGAAATTTTATGGGTACCTTGATGGCAATTTTAATAATTAATCCATAAGGCGAGCAAAAGCTCTCACCTCATCATCATTTATAGGCTGCTGTAATACAATATGGCAGTTTCAGTTTCATGGTTTGGACAGGTCAGCAAAACTAAATTTGGAATTA
This sequence comes from Lacerta agilis, assembly GCF_009819535.1. Taxonomy (NCBI): domain Eukaryota; kingdom Metazoa; phylum Chordata; class Lepidosauria; order Squamata; family Lacertidae; genus Lacerta; species Lacerta agilis. Next base: position 96,735,921 of record NC_046312.1, read on the forward strand.
ACCCAATGGTTAATTACAGAAAGATAGCTGCAAAGACGCTGCAGTCTGTTCTAAGCACAAAGCATTCATGTGGCTCAGAAAACTCAGGAGTCCAGAATTAGCTTTTTGAGTTCTTCAACTGACCTTTCTAAATATTATTAAGCAATTACTTGTATTTCTGTTTCTAGCTGTGAAGCAAAATATCCCCCATTCATTCTCTTTATTTTCATTAACTGAAATTATATCATGTAGTTCATCACCATTCAGGTAAAAAATGCAAAACTGATGCTACAAAATGTTTAACACTACAAGGACAAAAAAAGAAGGGACAAATATGAGGAACAGATATGAAGGACAGGTGTGTGTTCTGAGTACAGTTCTGTCCTGCTTGAATGTGGAAAATTGGATGCTGGGTAGCGACAGGGAAAAGAATTGATCTGAAATGACATATGGGCTAAAGGTGGAAGAAGCCCTTTCGTAAGGTCAAAATGGGATCATAGCTTAGTTCTTGTTAAAAAGAGAGCGAGAGAGAAACAAGTCTCTGACAGCTTTGAGATATGCTGTTTTTTCCTTTTGTTTGTTTACTATTTCTTGTTTTGCTTTGTAATTGAGTTTGTGGAGCTTCAAAACACTTTAAAACAGAAGACTGTGAACATGCAAAATGCATCTTGGAAAAACTTGATGATAATCAATCTGCTTTGATGTTTATTTCTTTACCCCTCCATCTTCTTACAATCAGCCATTTAAAACTTGCTATCAATAAACTTAGTTCGGATTAGGGTAGTCCAAAAGCAGGGTTTTCAGCATATATGTTCTTAGATTTGATGCAACTGTAAACAAACCCTTGAAGAGTCAGTAATGCAAAAATGCAGTAACAGTTTCTTACACATACAACTTGGACCCACCAACAAATAAAAGTATTTGGCTCTAACCTGAATAAAAGTCTCTGGGTCTGTGCACTTTATATAATGCTAGGCCTATATATTTCTGAATTTTCTTGATGCTATTGTATTTTATCTTCCTAAATGTAATGGAGAAGCTTTGATCCTCCCTGGTTGTTTTGTTGCTGTGCTGTTCTGAGCCAAGCCATGGTTTAGCTTAGCTTGTCATCCAAACCTGGTGTTGTTGTTTAGTTCTCCCAAACAAACCATGTGCTGTAAACCATAGGACAAGCCTTGATTACTCCTCCGGGTTTGTCTATAAACCATTAAATCATGAACCCTGGTTCATGTTATAGGCTAACTCAAACTAGAGTTTAGTTCAGCACAGTGCAGTTGCAAAATGATTGGGGAGAGCAAAGCAGCCACAATCTCCTCTCTGGCAGCCCACACATTTGTTTGTTCATACAGTGGTACCTCGCAAGACGAATGCCTCACTCAACGAAAAACTCGCTAGATGAAAGGGTTTTGCGGTTTTTTAGGTGACTCGCAAGATGAATTTTTCTATGGTTGTGCTTTGCAAGACGAAAACGTTTTGCAATTTTTTTTCTCCACACAATGCATTCTTATGGGAAACCGCGCTGCGCAAGACGAAATTTTCACAATACGAAACGACTCGCGGAACGAATTAATTTTGTCTTGCGAGGCACCACTGTACTAAGCCATGGTTTGACTTAGCATTATGTGCAAATTGGGCCATTATTTAAGACCCAACACTAGACTCTTAAAAATGAATTATTCAATGTGTTCATGACTTGGGAAGAGGTGGAGACAGGCTATTTAAGCCTGTTCTGCCCACACTCTTCCTTCTTCCTTAGATACCTGCCCTCCCATCCTTTGCAGTATAGGCTGCTTGCTAGTTGTCCTTTTCCAAATGGGATAAGTAGGTGGTGGTGGTTGTTAAAAAAGATCCGATAGGCTCTGGGTCTTTTCTTTTTCACCTACTTTACACAGAAGGATACAGAGAATGGTCGCCATGTCTCTCAGTTCATGGTGCCTAATACAGGTATGTGTTCACATCTCTAGTCTATGAAATGAACAAAAAAATAAAAATAAAGACTCAACCTCTGGAGTTTTTCAGAAAGAAAAATACAAAACCACCTTTTAGGGCTTTGACAACCAGATTAGATTCAGCAGCAGAAGACTCTGAATTGTGAATGTTTACAAAAGAGAGGCGAAAAGGAGGTGGGGGAAAAACACCAACAGTGTAGAGTGGAAAATGTCGATGTAGGGACTTTTTTATTCTTCTGTCAGTCACCCTGTATCATGTAAGACATTTATTCATTACACCTTTATGCTCCTGAGAATGGAGGGTTTCGATTGAGATTCCTGAAGACATCCAAACACTTTCAACATTTAAAGTACATAAACTGCATCCAAACACTTACAATTTAGCATCTTCACCTGTGCATCACACTACAGGGAACCATGCATTATGTAGACCCCATACAAAGCAGGGTCCCAAAACACAGAGAAAGTCTACACAGGCCCGTCCTCACAGCTGCATTCTAGATGATTTTCTCACCTTTTATTTTTATTTTTTTGGTCATTTTTCTCTCCTTTTTGCTGACAAAATTTGCCAGAGAGAGTGTCAGAAATTGATTATCATCATATACAAGAAAAATAATAGAATCTAAAAGCATTGCTGATCAAAATTTCACTCCCATGTCAAAGAGAAAAATCCAAAGAGGGCAAAAATAATGCTAGAATATATTGATTCATTAAAAGCATGTAAAGAATGCTGTGATAAGGATTTTTTTAAAATACTGTTTCTCCTGCAGTGAAAATGCAGCACACAAAAATATCCCAAGGAAAGATTGTAACACCCTGTGTCATTGTTACATACAAGAAAGGCACTGATTTTTAGCAGCACTTCTTTCTTTCTTTCTTTCTTTCTTTCTTTCTTTCTTTCTTTCTTTCTTTCTGAAGTGCATACAAATGTGATTCCTTGCATAAGAGAAAAACAAAGCTCTGTGACCTCCCCAGGTTGCAATAAATGATTGGCAGTACAGAAACCCTCCACTTTTATTTGATATAGTTGATAATTTTGACCCTTAATGATCTGTAGCAGGTTTCAGAGCAATCTTCTATATTCAGGAGAAAGGGTTATACAACCTTGCAGAATCATTTCCTCCACCAGGAGATTGTGAACAAGAAGTTCAACCGGAGGCCATGTGCTTACATAAATGAATTCTCCTTCCCAGCTAGCAGTGGTACTTTTCATGTGCAAAGAGCCACTTGCAACAGCTTGTATACTGACATGAAACAGTATTTTGAAATGTTACCTCTTTTCACAGTATTATACTTGGTAAGTACAACTCAGGTCCTTGACAGTCAAACACCTTCATACCTAGGATGTGGTTTAATGAATTTGCTTTACCTCAGCCCATTACATTTATTGCAGCAAGAAAAAATGTACAGAAACTATAAGAGAATCATAATGGACTAGAGTACGGATAAGCTAAACTGGGATTTCAGCTCCATACCAATTTAGAGGGGGAAATGTATTTCTTTTACAGGTTATAAAATAGGAAAGATAGAATGAAGACTTGGGGGAAATAAAATGTAAATAGGAAAAGACAAGATGAGAACATGAACTCATACTGAATCATACACACACACACACACACACACACACACAGTCTTGCAATGCTGGATAAAATTGCCACTTTTCTGTTCAGCATAAGTCAGTTTTATATGCTTATACAGAACCAACCATCAGCCAATCACAATGGCTTTTCTATAGAGGTTGTTGCTAAGTATCTAATATCTAGTGGGCCCCCTTAGGAAGATAATTCCATAACACTGACGCCACAACCAAGAAGGCGCTGTGGAAACCCACTGTACTTCCATCAGTGTGTGAACATAGCAGGACCTCTGATGTTGCATATAATGCACAGGGAAGGATTTGTAAAGGACAAAGTCATATACCCAAGTCCCAAGCTGTTTAAGGCCTTTAAGAGAAGAGGCAATTCAAACTGAGTACAACATTTTCTAGGTTACTATTGAAGATTCACTTTCATTCATGCATGGAATAGTAAAATAAGCTCTTGCCTTAACTGCCACATCTTGTAAATTCAAATATGTTCTACCCTTTTCGAGTGGGATTCAACTAGTAAGTCCCTTCAGTGGAAGGCCACACAAGGACTTCCACTTGTGCAATGGGGCTTCCAGTTGTTGCTGTGGATGAAAGTGTAAAAGCTGTAGTTCACACATTTTCAGACAATAGAATTTGTAGTATGTTGAAAAAGGCAGGTATCTTACCTATAGAGCCCCCTTTCCAATGAACAAATAGGAGTGTGTTTAGGATTCCTAGTTTTATTCTCACAACAGCCCTATAAAGAAATCTAGGCTGATATATAAGGGACTGGCTTTCTGGCAGAGCAGAGATTTGAACCCCAATCATTCCAAGCAAAGTTCATTACGACACTCTGGCCCATGCAACTATCTGCATAATGGATCACACTACAAGTACCATGCTAGTAAGCCTGTCCCGTTTCACATTTCTAGGATGGATGCAACCCAGTCTTTCCCAAAGGGTGGAAGTTGCAGAAATCACCAACTTACTAGGACAGTAGCAACTCTAGAGACAGAAAAAGGAAAGCACAACACATTTGGCGCATGTTTGTGTTTATGCTGTGAAAGCTGCAGCAGCAAATTAAACTCTCAAACAGTGCCACTAAAACATGTAAGATTACTCCAGAGCTGCTCATTTGTGAACTGCTCCTTCATTCTCTTCCAGTGTTCCATAATGAAAGCCATTCTCAGTCCTCGAACACAGATGGAGTGTTAACCATTCATAAAGAAAGCACACACCTTGATGTACTGTTGCATGAGTAAAGATTCTTCCAGGGCAGATAATCCCCAGATGCTGAATGTGAGCTAGTGGCAGAGAAGAAAATATTAAATACCATGCACCAGTGTTTCCTTATCACTTCCCCCTGTGGCATACAGATCACAGTGATGATAAAATACTTTCCTTTGACAGATTGTTTCATGTTTCCTTGCAGTGTGATGAATTAAGCATAAATATGACCTTGCAGTGGTACATGGCAAATAAAGAAAACAAAAACAAGCAGCAGTATCCACTGCTGAAATGAAGAGGTCTCAGTTGCTGCCAGGGGACCATCTTCAGAGCTTTTATCCTGAAAATATCATCTACATTTATGCACGCATCAATCAGCGGCATAATATGTGGCTATATATACCAACATCACCCTTGGTTATTTAAGTGGATTGTGTTAAAAAGAATAGAAGATCAGCAGAGTTGATAGCTAGCTAGCTGGTGGTAGTTTCTGATGTCTCAGATACATTTTTCCACCTTGATTTACTCAGCTCTGTGGGATGCAGGATCAAGTAATTCTACTTCCCTTCTTCAGGCCAGGCTGCATAATGACAACAAGCTGTTAGTTCTCTTGGGAGGCAGGCTGAATAGGCATCATTACTTTCACTTGCAAAAATTATAAACAGTTCTCCCAAAGAGTAATTTTCAGTTATCTGGAAAACAATACAGCTATTTAAATTGTTATTTCTGTCAGAGACCACCCTTTGTCTAGTCCTCCATAATTCAATTCTCTCCTCCCACAACATATAATCTGATCTGACAAATAAACCCATCAGGCAGATCCGGCAATGAATAAAAATCACAATTACGGAATACAAGTAAATTGTGTGAATACCAACAACAGCAGTTTTCGCGCCCTACCCCCTTACCACTTCAAAGGTATGGACTTGAAACTGGCTTTTTAATGCATGTAGGCATTTGCAAGCTTTGGCTTTGTGTCTAAAGAGAATGTTCAACATGGAAACTCTAAAAGGGAACCTACCCCAAAAGAGACAAGCCCTTACATGTCACCCTTACAGAGTCACCACCAAGGGAAGCGCACTGATAGCGGGTGACAAATCTGGAACTGGCTTCAATACAAAGTAGTTTGTCGCAGATTTGTCTGCCACAGATGCAAATGGCAATTTGGTGGGAAGGGCTTAAGCAGGGATGGGGAACCTGTGGTCCTTTGGACCAGCTTTAATTGGTCCTAGCCAGCATGACCAATGGGAAGGGGTGATGAGAGTTATAGTCCAACAACTTGGTGGGCAGAGCCTGGCCGAACTTTTGATGGGCGATCTCCTCTTGACCGGCTGCACCCAGACTTCGTAGTGGCAGATCCCCCAGGCTGTGCTAACGTGCCACGGGTTTTCGTTCCGGGGGAGAGGGTGTTTGCCCGGAACTATGCAGGGCAGATTCCTTGGGTACTGGCTGTGGTGGCTGGGGTTACAGGGCCAAAGTCATATCAGGTGGCTTTGGACTGTGGACGGATATGGCATTGGAATATTGACGAGCTGCTCCGCCAGGCTGGGGATTGGGAAGTAGGGACAGTGCCTCTGTCGGCCTGAACAGAGGCTGGCCAGCTACCAAGTACCGCTGAGGTTCAGCCAAGCGAGACTGGGGGAGAATCTCCGGTGCACAGCCCATCTTCCCCTGAAACCTTACCGGAGCCTACTGTACAGCCGCATTCTTAAACCACCACCGCTGCAGCTGACACAGAAGCCTCAGAGCCGAGCCTTACACCTGAGTCTCCGGGAGGCACGTGTCATTGGGCTTTGGCAGCCTGGTTGCCCCTACAGCAAGACCTTGACGGTCTAGACCCGTACACATCCAGCCTACCTGAAGTATTACAGAGTCTAATGTACCTGTGCTACTGTCGGACCAGTGACTATCTGTACTTATATATAGTGAAATCACATGTTTGTCAAATGTTATAGCAACCATTCGCTTATGGTACATAGTTGTAACTATTATGGGTTGGGCGCCTAACACCTCATCTGGGTGGAGAGGGGTGTTATGTATTAAGATTGGCTGCAGTTCTCACTCAGGGCCACATGTATGCAAATGAAGGATTGAAAACTGTCATTCTCTGATTGATTGATTGATTAGTTGGAATTGGTTACTGTTACAAGTTACTTAGTATTATATAAAGCAGCCAGCTAAGCTGCTGTCAGTGGAACAAGGAACAGTTCTAACTGCTGTAATAAAGAGCTGTTGATCTAAAAGAGCTGTGTTCTGTGTTCATCTTTCCCTCAACTTGACAATTAGTAAGCATTGTCTCATCAGCATTTGCAACTGGTGCTACAGTAGGGAGGAAACAAAGCTGAAACAGGAGATAGAGGAGACATAAAGGGGTGCTCTGAATAGTAAACACTCTTCCTTTCAGTTACAGGTAGGTAGTCGTGTTGCTCTGCCGTAGTCAAAACAAAATAAAAAAATTCCTTCCAGTAGCACCTTAGAGACCAACTAAGTTTGTTCTTGGTATGAGCTTTCGTGTGCATGCTCATACCAAGAACAAACTTAGTTGGTCTCTAAGGTGCTACTGGAAGGAATTTTTTTTTTTACTCTTCCTTTCAGTGTGCTGCTGTTGATTCCCTTGCCTCTCTCTAACACAGCCTTTCTCAACCTTGGGTCCCCATATGTTTTTGGCCTACAACTCCCATCATCCCTAGGTAGCAGGACCAGTGGTCAGGGATGATGGGAGTTGTAGGGCAAAAAATATCTGGGGACCCAAGGTTGATAAAGGCTGCTCTAACAGATTTGCTTCTCTAGAAAGTAAGTGGTCTCTCAGGTCTCCAGCAGATGCCTCAATAGTGGCACATACTAAAGCAACACCTAGATGGGATGCAGCTGTCCATAACTACTAGCATACAGCCAGCTTTGTTATCCTTAAGGCTGGATATATCTGATGAATCATGCACAGATGGAGGGAACTGTTAACTAGCAACCATAATACTCAGCCTGCATGGCAGGCTTAGTGCTTCAAGCATGACTCTAGCACAGAGGCATGGGAGCTTTTACAATTCTAGTGTTTACATGCCCACAGTTTTTCTTATTGGAAAATCCAGACAGAAAATGGTATGATTGTTCTCAGGCCGTTGCCTATGTATTCTTTTTTGATGAAGAGAGATTATTGTTAGGTAGTTGTGATGGTTGTTGTGGAGATTAAGACGGGTACAGCTAAGTCAGTCTGCATTTTGAACATTTCATAACATTGGATAACAACACAATTGGGATACAGAGAAATGCTGCTTCAGAGCCCATGAAGACAGAAATGGAGAAATCAACTGCTGAACCCTCCTTCTTTCGTCTTCAAGTTTCCTATCAATTACTGTCCATGTGCACCAGGACAGTATTGGATAGACTCAGAACCAGAGTAGGCTCCAGGTTTGAAGGGGTAATTGACAGGGGCTCCTTTGGTGGGCCTTGTAGGAATTCAATTTAGGAGTTTTTTTAATTATGTACCTGTTGTTTGATCTAAAAGTTCCTGCAAAACTTCCTTATGACTTTTACTTGGTCCGTTGAGCTTTAGGTCACCCACTGGACGTACAGCACAATTAGAACAAATGAGATGGTGGTTTCAGAAAAGCCTCACACCAACATTGATTCCTGAACCCACATAAGAGTAGGGGTACAGTCTAAGACAATCCCTGCACATCCTGAACACACTGCTCTGTTTCATCTTATTTGGTTCTTAAAACCTTGGTGTCCATAAATGGTTGTCCCCTTCAAATGCAACACCCCACTGACTCTTTGACCACCCCTTTTCTCCACCTGTGACTTTGGCTTATGCTCCAGAAGTCAGTCATGTGCATAAGTTGAGTGCAAAAAGAGAACGGAGTAAGAAATTACATGAGAGAAGTAAAAATACTTTGAGAGGCATGTGAGGATGGGAAAGGAAAAAATATGAAATAAAATGCCTTCTCTACTTGGAGCCTCTGGATTAGCAAATTCTTACCCAAATGGGGAGGCTGTCACAGTACCTCCAGTGTAAATGTCTGTATTTAGTTAAAGGAAAGCTGAGATATGGAACTTCTCACCACAAGGAAAATGCCGTGGAAAAGAATTTAGCAATTACCGGTAGTAGAAAATGACGCCAGTATTTGCAAAACTCTGCCTCCATCTGCCCCTATTTTGTGACATGTTCTGCCCTTGCAACAGGATTTTGTGACTGTAGGACCTCAGCAGTTCTTTGCCAGCTCAAGTGGGCTCTGGAGGGTAGAAAGTTTGAGAACCCCTGGATGAGAGAATTTGCTGTCTGTATGTAGGACCTATGCATTTACAAATTTCATTATATTCCTGGTGAACCCAAACAGCTATGCTGTAATTGCTGCCGCTACCTGTTCAAATTGAATAGGCTCAAAAGGAGGAGTCTCATTACTTTAAAATAATGCAATAAGACTGCAGCCTTCTTGAGCACCTGTCAATAAAAATGGATTTGCAATCAAATTATCATATGACAGTAATCGCTGCTTTCTAGTTACTGACATTTCTTCTCTAAAGTTTACTTTATGACTAAGGAGAAAACAAGCTATTTTGTCACTGCTGAAAGATGGATGAAGGCGAGGAGGCACATATACCACTGCAAATAGGCTATGGCTCTTTGTCAATATAAGTGGACAAAGCGTTTCACTTGACAAGAAGCAACATAGACCAATACCTCATTCTCATAGAAGAGGTTGTCATGAGAACTGTACAAAGCAAACATTAATTCTTGTTAACATGGGCTGATGAAAGAATGGAAGGTTGCAAACATTTAACCCATCTTTTGAGTGCGTTTGTTGCTAAATATATTACACTCCAGTTACCTTATGCATATTTTCATACATTTTTCAAGGTATAATTTCACTGAAATGTAGAACATTGCTTTCATTAAATTATTATTTTAAATTTTAGCTATTTAAAAGGGAAATTGTTGTCAAAAGCCCATTTCCACCCAGTCAGAGTAATATTACTGATTGCTATAACAAGCCAGTCCTATACAGAATCAGTTATGTTTGTAAAGCCCACTGAATATAGTGGGACTTACTTCTGAGTACCTAATCGTGGAGGCTCTTTGGACTATTATTAGTAGTAATAGTAGAAGATTTATAACCTGCAATATGTAGGAGTTCATTATAGCACGAGTGCCCTATATACAAGTAATGTGTGAATAGCACTATTGTTAATTCGACCATCTTTCATTAATCCCACCTGCCATGAACACCTTTCAGTTACCAGAACTTCTTTTATATAATAGCAAGTCATTACTAAAGGTCCATGTAATGAGTTTCTACAGTCTCCTTTGTTGAAGGCTTCTATTTTTCATGTGATGCATAGCCTGATCTACACAAGGAAAAGTCTTCCTTCCGTTATCACTTTCATAAACAGCAGCTGTGGGATCCCAGGATGAATTTATATGAAAATCATTTGGGGTTTGGGATTTTTTTCCTGTCCCATCAGTTGTTCTATTATTTAATACTGAGATACACTCTGTAGTTAACAGTTGAATGCAAAACTACTTTTAAATCTCATGTCTGTTTTGCCATTTCTATTATCCATTTCTCCATTTGTGTGGATTCTACAGGACTCACTTTAGGGTATCAGATTGCATTAATCACTTCCTGCTGATAAACCTAGTCCTTAGAAACTCCTGAGCTCTGCTTCATTGTTTATTTCAGGTTTTCTAGCCTCAATTCTTTCTCTGGCTCAAACAAATACTCTGACAGAGAGAGGAGGGAATTTCAAGTTCAAATGCAGGGATCATTCAGTTAGTAACCTAAAGGTTAATTCTGTTGATCCTTAGTCAGCCAACCAAAAAGGGATATAGTTGGAGGTGTTGCCTAGCAACCAGTCAGAATGGTATGTTCCTTGTGGAGGTAACTCGTGCTTTGATAGGCTGTGTAGTTCTGAGGTGTTTTCCCATATATGTTTAGGTTTTTTTAAAGTATTTTTTATTCAAGATTTTCTTGATTTACAAAGGTAGTGCAATGTCTCTCTTGTATTTTTTCCATGTAACATTTTTACAAGTCAATTTCGTTTGTTGAGACATTAGGAGGAAAAGGGGGAAAGAGGTGGGTGGGATGGGGGGATGGGTGGGGTGACTATGTTTCTATTTTAATTAATATATGTAGGGTTTGGTGTCAGCATTGTTTGTGCAAATTCTCTGTTGTTCACTTATGCTCCTTTGGTGGTGAGAGAGGTCGGGGTTGGCGTAGGGTGTGATTGATCATTTGTAGTTGGCTGTGGTGGTCTTTGGATTCCTGTGTGAGTGGGGTGGGTGAGTGTTTTTGATCAGGTTAGCCATATTGATTTGTATGCTGTCGGTAGATTTTTTGTCATTGTTTTGTTGGGCTGTGTGTGTGATGAAGGGGAGCCATACTGGTGTGAAGGCATCTTCTTCTATTTGTCCCCGTGTCAGTTTCAGCTTACTGGTTAGTTTTTCTAGTAGGGCTGTTTCCCATACTACTTGGTACCATTGGTCCATGCTTACTCCTGACAGGTCTCTCCAGTGTCTGGTTATGGAACCTCACCAAAATGCTGGAGAGGGTGCACCTCCACAGGCACATACCTCCACATGTGGTGGGAGTGCCCCAAAATCCAACTATTCTGGACAACAACCATACGAGAAATATGTAAGATAACCAAGCAAGTGCTAGAAATCACCCCAGAATTAGTCTTACTAAACATGTTCCAAGACAACAATGCCCACTTACAACACAAAGAACTCATAACCCTATATGTTTAGTTGTTCAGTACCTTCATGCTATGAATGCAGCCTGATCTAAGAAAGTCAAAGCCTCTCTGTTCCTTTCTCCTTATATTATAGTGTACAGGGGATCAGGTAGCCATTGTTGCTCAAGGAAATTTGCACTACAAAAGGAATTCCTTTATATTCCTTCCTGCTTGGTAGAAGCAGACTATGAGGCTGGCTGACTGGGTACTACCTGGCCAGATCTCAATGGAGGTTGCAGTTATGTGGCTCACTTGGGACAGTAGTAAGCAATTCCTAACAGGTTGCTGCTTCAAATTCTCCCATAGGCATTTTGCCTACCTACCCACCCACAAAAAGAAAAGTAATAAAACCAGGTAGCAGCAACAAGCAAGGGTGCAATCCACACATTAGTCTGGGAAGTGCAGATCAGGTGAGCCAATCTCAAAAATAGCACCCACCAAATTACTTGAGCATCCCTATCTATGAGTATTCAAAGTCCTAACATTCTCCTGAAATAAAAATTGGGGGGTGGGCTATATCACAATAAGTGAATGGTGGAATGAATGAACTGCCATTTGTCTTGTTTCTTACAACTATGCATACAATTCTGCTGGAGCAGTTTATCATTGTCACTAAAAACATGACAGGAAAATTAGAGGTACTCTGGGAAATACCTTTAAAGCTTATTAATTGTGCAGGTTTTGTTTTGTTTGTGTTTGGAAATACCTGAGGTTGCAAACCTTTGAAGTTTACCCATGAAGTGCTTTTCTTTTCAATGACTCTGCGAAACTAGGACACTTCCCAAAACAAATATAATTCCTGGGTATATTTAAAGGTAAAGGTAAAGGGACCCCTGACCATTAGGTCCAGTTGCAGACGACTCTGGGGTTGCAGCGCTCATCTCGCTTTACTGGCCGAGGGAGCCGGCGTACATCTTCTGGGTTATGTGGCCACCATGACTAAGCCGCTTCTGGAGAACCAGAGTAGTGCATGGAAATGCCGTTTACCTTCCTGCTGGAGCGGTACCTATTTATCTACTTGCACTTTGATGTGCTTTCAAACTGCTAGGTTGGCAGGAGCTGGGACCGAGCAACGGGAGCTCACCCCGTGGCAGGGATTCGAATCGCCGACCTTCTGATTGGCAAGCCCTAGGCTCTGTGGTTTAACCCACAGCACCACCCACGTATATTTACAACAGTTAAAAAAATAAAATAAACCCCTGCATCATAGATATCTATCCACTGCAATATTAAACAATGATAATGCCCATCTAAGTCTTTTGCAATCTTTCTTATGAGTTATACAAAGAGACCCACTAACTCCAGCAAGAGCGTTTGTGAGTCTCCTGCCATAAACTGCTATTCGGGGGGGGGGGGAATAAAAAATTAAAAAAAAAATTCCTTCCAGTAGCACCTTAGAGACCAAATAAGTTTGTTCTTGAGCACACAAAAGCTCATACCAAGAACAAACTTATTTGGTTCCTAAGGTGTTACTGGAAGGATTTTTTTTATTTTTTTATTTGTTTTGACTATGGCAGACTAACACAGATACCTACCTGTAACTGCTATTCTGAATTTAGTGATAAAAATAAGGGCAAATCATGGTGGAAAACACTTTCCCCATTAAGTACAAAATGGTGGAGTATTTTACTCTTTGGGGGGATTACACATTGGCCTGTGTTTTCAGATGTTCTGGCTTTCCCTCTGCTCAACAATCAATATCTCTAAGCCCAGAGTGCTGCTTAGTTCTGCGCAGTTTTCATCCTCTTGTCAAAAGCAGGGAACCAGCAGGATTTCCCCAAAGAACTGCACTGGTGGCTATCTATTTTTAAACATCATAGATTATTCAACCATACACCATAAAAGTAAAGAAAATGCCCCATGTCAGGCATAGTCAGGCTTGCGAACAATTCCCTGAAGAATTTAATTGTACAAATGCTAGTGGTAAAACATGTCATAAACCTAATGTTATGCTTCACCTGATTGTCTTTAATCGCAATGCATATAAAATGCAAACACTTGTAACATGGATGTATAATATGTCAGATTAAATGTTTTTGTGGGAGGTAGGTTTTTGGTTTGTTTTTGTTGTTATTGGGTATTTTGTGTTCTTACTTTGTACTTTTTGTGAACTGCCCTCTGATCTTCAGACGAAGGGTGATATGCAAAAATAAATAAATAAATAAATAAATGGAGGTGTGTCACACAGAATTATAGAGATCTTGTTTCAATATCTGCATTTCATAGGCATTATGTATTCAGTGGTCTGTGTTTGCCTGAGCTTGAGTCTGGATTAAGGATTCTGAGACCCTGTGTTCTGATTCAATACATGATGTCCAATCACAGAACATTTCAAGATTTGAGCCACTGCCATTGGCCCTTAAACTCTGAGTTATGATGTGCAGTTTAGGCAGAACTGTTTTAAGCATAACCGGCGCCCTGGTGCAAGATCCCTTCGGTGCTCCCTCCCTTTCCCTGCCCAGCGGCTGGGAGGGCACCATGGCGCTTGCATCTGCCCACTGCCTCTCCCTCAAGCTGCCACCCTACAGCTGAGCGGGAGGTGGCAGGTGGACTCCCTGCAGGCTCCGTGACACTCGGAAAAGCAACGCGGGCCTGCAGGGCGCCAGAGCAGAACATGGCTCGGGCACTGGGATTCTGGTGCACCCTGCCCCATCGTGCCCCAAGGGTGCTGCGTCCCAGCCCCCGCCTCAGGGAGCCCAAGCAGCTAGCTGCACCACTGGGGGCAGCGGGCTCTGGTGATGCGGAGGACGCCCCTTGGGAGCCGCTCCAGCCACGGGTGGTGGAGGGGATTCCCGCGGCCAAGGGAAAGGAGGCAGCGGCGGAGGCCCATCCTTGGCTGCTGCCTCACAGTCAAGGAGTGGCTCCGCGTCCACCACAGCCTGCGCTACCACGCGACGGCTTCCCTGCGATGGCGCCCACAGCCTGAGAAGAGGTGGGTGAGGGCAGCACTGCCGGCGGGGCTGGATAGGCGCAGTGGGCAGCCGGAGGGCAGCACGCGGCAGGCAGCGCGGAGGGCGGGGACGCTGCCAGCTGTGCTCTACCTCCACCTGCTCAGCCAAACGGCTGCACGGCGCTACCGTCCAGGGAGCCCTAGCTGCTGCGCCAACGGGAGGCTCGCCACTGGCTTCCCTGCGATGGCGCCCCGCAGCCTGAGAAAAGGTGGGTGAGGGCGGCACTGCCGGCAGGGCTGGAGGGCAGCTCTTGGCGCGGTGTGGCATGGCGGAGGCGCCCTTCTGGCCGTGGCGCCAGTAGCCTCTATGGCTAAGACGCCTCTGAGCTTAGTTTAGACAGTCAATCATGTTGACAGTGGGAGTTGCTTTGCCCCTGTTGTCCAGTTCTGTTAGTTCAATAAAGTTTGTTGCTGTTATCACTGTGTCTTGCTTCGTTGGAAACCACCTGCACTTCAATAGGTATTTAACTGATTGCTATTTTCAGATTTCTTGGTCCCAAGGAAAATTATTATGTGATGGTTTTGCTGTACAGATCAAGCAAAATAATAATAAAAAATAAATTCTCCAAAATCTGTAACTTGAAATACAGGGTGTTTTTGAAAAGTGTTAAAGGTAGCTTGCCTAAGGGCATTCTTGGAACCATATTTGGTAACCGAATCAACATTCTGCCTCATGAGGAGTTTACATAAAATTTTCCTGCATGCATAGAGCCCTCCAAGACCAACCACAGCCCAAGCCAATAAACATAATTAGACATCCCTTCTATTTAGCCAATGTTTACCAGTTTTAAAAAAAACATATAGACAGCTAGAAAAGCATGTCTAGACTTGCACTTGAATAAAAAACAACATCTATGGAAAAGAGAAAAGTTGTTTTGATCACTTTCTTTGGGCACCCTTCCAGGAAATAAACAATAAGCTGTGTTGGTGTCTGCAAAATACTGGGCTGACTAAGTTGTATGACTGAAATTTGATTGAATGATTAAAAAAAAAACTTGTTGGTTTAAGATCAGAGTTAAGACAGACAATGCCCAGCCAACCAGCGAGGCCTCTGATTGGCCCATTTGAACTTAAGGTTTCAGCAGGCAACCACGCCCAGCAGACCAGCCAGCCAGGGGATTCCCAAATAGCCAGCCAGCGACATAAACTCTGACCACCCAGGGATGGCAGCTAGGAGCCAGGGATATGCCATAACCATCACCCTCCCAGTAAAGAGGGTGAGCGGCCATTAAGGCTCATAATGGTTCAGGCTCCACAAAGCCAGAAATCGGAAGCTAAGGCTGATGCTGTAACAGGCATACCCCATGAGGCTGTGAGCAGTGATGTGTTCAGTGTCACAAACCGTGCTTGCTTACAACTTACCCTCTGTGCACCTGCCTTTTTCCATGGTGTTTCAGGCCCAAAGACAGATGGGTAAATGTGCCAGAGACCAGCAGATTCCCCATGTTATCCTGTTCCTATATTGTCTTCTGAAGCACCTGAGCTTTATTATTTTGCTAAAGACAATCTCTTGTGCATTGACTTACATCAGTAGAAGGGAATAAACACTATTCACTTAGTGAACCTCAGAGGAGGTAGGGTGGTTGTTGTTTAGTGTGTGGCAGGGTATGTGGAAAGGGATTAAGTATGTTTTAGTCTGGGATTGTGTTTGTGAGGTGGGGGTTGAATTTAGGGCAAGGGGAGTATGTGTGTTTCAGTGTGTTTCAGTGTGCGTGGGAACTGTGGGGTGGGGTTTAGTGGGGGCATAGTCTGGGGTTTCAACGTGGGGTGTGTATATGGAGTTCATTGGGTAGGATTTGAGGGTGGGATGTGCAGGGTTGGGTATGGAGTATTTGTGGCGATGTGAGGCACAGCCTGTGGGGGGAGGTTTGTGTAGATCTTTCACTGTGTCACTGGTTATTTGGCAGCTTGTAGTAATGTACGGAAGTGAAAGCTGGACCATAAAGAAGGCTGATCGCCGAAGAATTGATGCTTTTGAATTATAGTGCTGGAGGAGACTCTTGAGAGTCCCATGGACTGCAAGAAGATCAAACCTATCCATTCTCAAAGAAATCAGCCCTGAATGCTCACTAGAAGGACAGATCCTGAAGTTGAGGCTCCAGTACTTTGGCCACCTCATGAGAAGGGAAGACTCCCTAGAAAAGACCCTGATGTTGGGAAAGATGGAGGGCACAAGGAGAAGGGGACGACAGAGGATGAGATGGTTGGACAGTGTTCTCGAAGCTACTAACATGAGTTTGGCCAAACTGTGAGAGGTAGTGAAGGATAGGCGTGCCTGGCGTGCTCTGGTCCATGGGGTCACGAAGAGTCGGACATGACTGAACGACTGAACAACAACAAAGCATGGGATAGGGGCAGGTTTGCAGTGTGGTATACAGGTGTCGTTGAGTGTGGTCCTCTCTAGTAGTTTGACAAGTGGTTAAACCTATGGTAAGCATCTCATACTGATACATTGCCACAATCACTATCTCTCCGCATTGCCTACCTTGCAGGGTTATTGTGACATTAAATACTAAGAGAATGTCCACCATCCTTCTGGCAAATATCCTGGGGGACATTCAGTGTGCTGCAGGGTGGGGCTGGGGTATTTTGTGAGAGGGGGTTCAATGTAGAGTTGCAGTGTGATGCAGAATACATTGCACTGGGGTGGATGCATTTGAAGCAGTAAGGTGTGTGGACTGCCATGACAATTTCATTACAATTAGGTTTATCAATGTCTGTAGTACAGCAGTTACTATTGCATATGCAGATGACGAGAACA
Source organism: Lacerta agilis (assembly GCF_009819535.1). Classification (NCBI taxonomy): domain Eukaryota; kingdom Metazoa; phylum Chordata; class Lepidosauria; order Squamata; family Lacertidae; genus Lacerta; species Lacerta agilis. The sequence continues at coordinate 96,753,086 of NC_046312.1, forward strand.
ATATGTAAAACATTTAAGAATGATTAATTGCTGCTGTTCAAGCACCATCTGACTTTCCTGGTGCATTCTTTGATTACTAGGTCAAAAGTTCAGATGTTTCCATGTTTTTGTTGTTTTGTTCCTATATGAACCAGTCTGTATAATTATTGCCTGGTTATACTTGGGTTGAAGGGGGCTTAAATGCTGGCTATGGATGGAATTAGGTCACATCTAGCACTATTTAAGGTTTTAAATTTGGTTGTAAATAAATAGGTTTCAAATATAGAAATGCTAGATCTAGAAAGTCTGAAAGAAAACTTGCATTTATTTTCTCTTCCTTTATATGTACCAGTAATCTTAAAAAGTTAAGCTAGCATTATGCAGATATACCTGGGAAAGTAAATCAAATTGAACATAAGTATTTCCAATTAGAAATGCCTAGGGTTGTGCTGTTATTCATTTGCAGCAACAGCAATTTATGTCAATTTCATAGTCACCTTGATGCTATATTTTAAGTTGACTTCATAAGAATAGCAGGTATGCAGCCAAATCCTATGTATCTTTACTCAGAAAAGGATCCTCTATGTTCATTGGGACTTACTCCTAGGTAAGTGTACAAAGGACTGCAGTTAACTGAAGTCCTGAGGGATGCACAGATTCATAAAATGTGGGAAATGACAGTCAAACTTGTTGCACTTCATTTGGTGCCTACCTCTGAAGATATCAAATATTTAAACCAACTTATAAATAAAAAAGAACTGTACTGTCAACAGCAATGAATTATGCTGGGTTGTGTGCTAATAATTAAAAGGTACCTTTAAAGTTGCCTTAATATGAGGGTTATGTAAGGAATAATAATGGAAATGGAGCATGCAACATTTAAATAATTCTAGATAAACCATTCTAGATAAAGCCAGTGTGGTGTAGTTGTTAAGAGTGGTAGACTCGTAATCTGGGGAACCGGGTTCGTGTCTTCGCTCCTCCACATGCAGCTGCTGGGTGACCTTGGGCCAGTCACACTTCTCTGAAGTCTCTCAGCCCCACTCACCTCACAGAGTGTTTGTTGTGGGGGAGGAGGGGAAAGGAGAATGTTAGCCGCTTTGAGACTCCTTCAGGTAGTGAAAAGCGGGATATCAAATCCAAACTACTACTACTCCTCCTCCTTCCTCCTCCTCCTCCTCCTCCTCCTCCTCCTCCTCTTCTTCTTCTTCTTCTTCTTCTTCTTCTTCTTCTTCTTCTTCTTCTTCTTCTTCTTCTTCTTCTAAGATTAAAGGTGCTATCAGTGTTTTGCCCACTGGTGAGGAATGCATCTGTAAGACTGAGTATCATCAGTTACAGGTAGGTAGCTGTGTTGGTCTGCCGTAGTCGAAACAAAATAAAAAAATTCCTTCCAGTAGCACCTTAGAGACCAACTAAGTTTGTTATTGGTATGAGCTTTCGTGTGCATGCACACTTCTTCAGGTATCTGAAGATACGAAAGCTCATACCAATAACAAACTTAGTTGGTCTCTAAAGTGTTGCTGGAATGAAATTTTTTAATTGAGTATTATCAGCTTCTTCTTTTGCGAAATGTGCATTTTTTCTGGTGCCCACAAGAGTTTCTTAGATTTTGAGATGTGCCACTGGGCCCAACATGTTTGGGACTCTTATATACTAAGACCAAATTAGAGTGTTCCTGTGTGCATAACGAAACAGCCCAAACCACAGCACCCACACATAGGGAATTGGGCACTAGTATGGTCACCCCACCCCTAAAGACAGCAACAAATAAAAGAGTCCCTGGTCTTCTTAACTCAGTTCACATGTACCATGACACATTAAAATAATAATTGAGATAATCCAAATTCCAAAGCCAGTCTAGTTAACTGTCCCAATACTGCAAGTCAGAAGGGTCCATGAGTAGGAAAAGTTGGGATATCAGGGAAATGGCCACTGTTTGCTTATTCAACACGTGTCTGGAATGGAAGTCAATCCAGCGAATAGGATCAGCATTCACTGCTGCTGTTATTTCCAGCCTGCAAACCATCCATAATTGATGACGTTCCCCTCCCACGCATTTGCATTGTGTTTTTAGAAGCCAAATTGCAGTGGGATGGAAGCAGGTGGGGCTGACGTACCTGGAAAACTGTTCCTTGTTCTATAGTACAGCCGAGATTACCTGCTGTTGTCCCATAAAGATCACTCACCCACATTATACGCAGCAGCCCTGTGGTGACCTATTGTTGTGGACAGGGCCGGGATGCCTATGAGACAGGGTGAGGTGGCTGCCTCAGGTGGCAGATTTGCCTGCCAGCCAGCATACCTGCCAACTTTCTTATACTCCTTGGCCTGCCTCAGGCAGAAGCCATGCTGGCAGCCAGCAGTGGTGTGCATGCATACAGCGGCATTTTCAGTATTGTCTAGGGTACCAAGACATCCTGGACCAGCCCTGGTTGCACACACACCAATATCCAAGTGGTATGAGACTCCAGTGGTGCCAGTGCTTACTCAGAGTTTGGTTTCCATGGAATGAAAGTCAATAGGAACAGTGTTGTCTTTAGGATATATAGTTTTATTTACACATGTATACAACCTGAGCTCAGGATAGAAGGGCTCAAAGGGTTCAACATTTGTTGCTTTCCCATCAGGTTTCTAGAGAGGTCCCCAAAGCCATAGCTTTGGATTTAGCACATAGAGCAAGCCAAGCCTCTGTGTCCCTTTTCAGTTTCAGCCCAAGCTAAGGCTAGCTAAAGATCTATTGTTCTCCTTCCCCTAGGATGACACTGAAACCAGCCAGGTGAGAGGGAGAAAAGCTACCCTCTCTATTTTCTCTATGTCCAACTCTTTAGACATGTGAATAGGGTGCTTAATAGACCCAGCTACAGCCATTAATTTAACAAAGAAACTGGCTTGTCTAGTTCAGCAGTTCCCTCTACTGCAGACTGCAGCTTTACAGATTCAAAACCAGTGGTTTTAGTTGGGACACACCATCATGATGACTGGAGCTGATGGAGTTGAACACTTTATGAAGGGTCAGTTTTTTTCCAACATTGATGTAGATGGAAAGCCAGGACAGAAATTAACTTGAATAAATGCAGAAAGAAAATTAAGGTGCATCCAACTGCATGCTTTATTTTATGAACCAGCAGCAAACCAATGGACACAGATGGCAAAATTTATATTGCTAACCCTACAGATGAAAGCTTAAAATGTTACTTTCCCCTTGTATCCCTATATATATTATGCAGGATTTCCCAAATGAATGCTTCTTATAATCTGGTGAATTTACCCTTTCAAATTAGCTGCATGAAAGCCACTTGAGAATAGCTTCAGGGGTTGTCAGTAAGAGGTCCCTGAAAATCAGCTTCATCTGCAGGAACCAATTTCAGGAGATAACAGTGCAATCATATGCATGTTTAGTTGCATATACAACTGTATGCAATAGAATTTATTCCTAGATAAATGATTTAAGATTGTAGGCTAAATCTAACTCCACTATCATTAGCTACACAAGCTAAAATTTCTTTGCACATTCCCTCCCTTCTTCTCCCTTCCTAACTTTGTGTACAATCTACAAAATTTACTCAAATTCTTTATCATGGGGTCTCACTAATAATCTTCATTATCACTTTTACAGATTATTTTCACACTAGATTTTGTCCTTGTGTGGCAAGGAAAGATAATAGTGAATCATTTTCTTCTCTCTCTCTCTCTCTCTCTCTCTCTCTCTCTCTCTCTCTCTGTGTGTGTGTGTGTGTGTGTGTGTGTGTAAAACAGGTAAGAAGATTGATATTTTAGACATCGTAATTCATTCTGGAAGTTATTTCAGCATTAGTTATGATACTTATCTTCAGAGTGAAAGTACAGAGGCCACTGAAAACATTAAGCACTGAAATGTCTTCATGCTTGTTAGTCAATACCTCTGATTAAACTGGTCTGTCAGAATCTGCACTTTTAAATATGAAGAAATTGCTATATGGATGTACTCCAATTAGCTCCCTGTGACCCTGGAGATGTTTCTTTGCCTCCAACTCTTACTAGCCCCAGTCATTACAGCAAATGGTCAGGCAAGATGGGAGCTGTAATCAAATATATTTGGAGACCCATGAATTTGCCATCCTGGTTTTTTGTGAAGCATAGAGGGGGGCACATACTGTCTTGAGAAGACTAAATTGAGATTAGATCTAGCTCCTCAAAGCAGTTGTTTGCTTTATGTGGTTTCCTTATTTACTTTCACTTAAAATAAATAAAACAAATACATTTATTTATATATACATCTATATATATAAAAACGTTCAAGATGGGTTGTTTGGTGTAGCTGCAATGCTCCATAACCGCTTGACCGATTCTCTTTGAATTTGGACACAACATTCCATGGGTATATGGGAGTGATCTTGTGTACCTGGATTGCAAATATACCACACCTTTCATAGGTAGAAATATGATTTTACATCAAAAAAATTACCCCCTCCAGTGGACATTTGAAGGTATAGCACAGTGCACCCGTTTCTAGCCCCTCCTCCTCTTTTTCGACCGGCACTGCCAGCAGAGCCAATACAAAGACAGATCGTCCTAAGACATTCCCTGACCCGCCCAAACCTGCAAACCGCCAGCCGCTATTTCCGAACTTGCGTTGCCCACGCGCAGAGCCGAGGTGGGCAAACCGCAAACCGGTAAGCCCCCGTCCACAAGTTGCTGCCTACCCTCGCCCACCTCCACAGACAGCGACTTTTACACAGACTGAGCTTATTCCCTCTCCACCACCCCCTGTGCAGAACCAAGGGCCGAAAGCAAAACTTTACCCCATTCCCATTTTATGCCGCTTCCTCCGCCACCTGCACACAGCCAGTCCGACAGAAAATCACGCCTTCCCAATTTCAGCACTCCGCTCACACGTATCCACAGTCTTCGAACTGAGGCGCACAAACCGCAACCCGCCGAGCCCCCCACCGCAACTTGCTGCCTCCCCTCGCCCACCTCCACAGTCAGCGACTTTCTAAAAACGTAAACACCGCCTGTAAAGAGCAAAGGTGGAGAAAAGAGCCACGGACACAATTTCCTCCCTCAACTCCCCCACTTCCACAGACAACGCGACCGACAAAAAAAAAACAAAACCTTTGCCTGGGTCCCTATTTCTTCCACTTCCTAGCCGCACCCGCCATTTCCTCCCTCACCTTGCCCACCTCCACAACCAAGACGGCGAAAAACAATACTTCACCCAAGTCCAGATTTCGGCCGCTTCCTCCGCCGCCTGCACAGAGCCACTCCACCACAAAAACACGCCCCCCCAATTGGCACACTCACCTCACACACATCCTCTTTCTATACAAACAAATCTGCCGCCCTCCAAAAGACATCAAAAACGTCCAAACAAAACATCAAGACAATAATAAAAAAACACCTCCTAACTGGACAAACACAAAAACTACACATCACAACAGACTGCACACATCCTACACTTCAGCAAAATAAGGTATGAAAACCACACATTTCCTCTTTTCCACTATACTTCCTTTTCCTATCCAACTTATTCGCCACAGCAATGCGTGGCCAGGTCAGCTAGTTTATACATAAATTCAAAGTGGCTTACAGGTTACTAAAACTGACTGAAACAACTAACAAAAATAATAAAAATCTAAATTATTAAAAAAACAAAAAACAGTAGTCTTATAGGAGTGGAGAGGGTATGGCTTGTTTGTAATCTGTTGGACCCACCCAACTCTCAAGTTTAAATTGGGATTCTGTAGTACGAGGAACTGCTGAAGGAGTCTCGTTGTAAAGTTAATGCCCTAGCCAAGTCTGTTAAGCATCTTTTTACATGGCTAAAGAGTTGGCCAAGCACTTTTGTTGCCATAGTAACAACTACCTAGTGATGCTTCTATTACCTGGCTGGAGGCCACGACATGCTAGCAAGTATGAGAACAATTGCTCAGGCACCAGACATGCTTGATCTCATCAGTAGCTGAGAACTGTAAAGACGCAAAGGCTAAGCTTGCTCTATATGCTAAAGCCAGAGCTATGATTTTTTTGTGGGGAGCAGGACCTCTACAACCAACCTAATAGATGAACAATATATTTTGGGGTGTCAATACCCTTCTATCCTATGCTCAGCCTGTATATGTGTGTAAATAAAAGTATGTAGCACAAAGAAGTCTCTGGAACCTTCATTCCTGGAAAACCAAACCCGGGATATGTGCAGATCCCCCTTGGAGACTGGGATGCACACAACAGCACTATATCATACGAGCATAGGTTGAAACAAAATTAAAAGCAGAGAGATAAAACATTAAGCCACCTGAAAAGCTTGGGAGAATAGAAGGAGCTTAGAATCATGCCTGAAGCTTAAAAGAGAGGAAGTGAAGCAAACCTCTCTAAGGAGAGAGTTCCATATTTTGGGTGCTGCAAGAGAAAAGGCCCAATTCCCTTCTGAGAATAGTGGAACACACAGAGAGGCATTTATCTTTTTCTTTATAAAAATTTCTACACTGTTCTTCAAGCAAGTTTCCTGGGCAGCTGTCCAACACACACACATACACAAATTGCATTGCGTTTTATGAACCCAAGCTGTATACATGCTCCTAAAATCTACAGCAAGAAAAAATATTCACAATTAAATTTTGGACCACATCAATGTGTCTATTTTAACATCAAAGGAATTGAAAAGAAAACTGCCACTTTCATAATGTCATTATACAAATCTGTAGTGTGACTGCATTTGGAAAAATGTGTACGGTTCTGGTCACCTCACCTCAAAGAGGATAGTATAGAGTTGAAAAAGGTTCAGAGAAGGGTAACAAAAATGATCAAGGGCATGTGCCAACTCCTCTATATGGGAAAGGTTTCAGCATTTGGGACTTTTTAGTTCAAAGAAGATGTGATTAGGAGGTGACATGATAAAATTAATAAAATTATGCATGACATGTATAAAGTGGATAGAGAAAAAGGTTTTGCGTGGACAGGCGGAGTCCCCCAAACCCCAGGCGACCCCTGAGTGGAATAATGACACAAGACAACGTGCTATGGGATTAAAATTGGCCACAACTTTATTAAGATTCAGATGTAGGGAGACCTTGGCTCAGGCATTGGGCATTTATCCTTCCCAGCCCCCAGCCAGGGATCTGGGAAACTTCAGGGTTATCCAGAATGTGGGGGGATTGGGATGGCTCTGGAGAACATATGTTCAAGCAGAGAGCCCGCCCCCCATTCGCCGTCACTGGAGGGCAATGAAAACCTCTCGGAGTATGGTCAATGCCTCCCCCCTAGACCCCTTTAACGGGGAACCCTGGTATCGCCGCTGCACTGGGGGCGTGGGGTCACTGCCCCCCCATTTAGGAAGATGACTAAAGGCCTGAAACCGCCAAAGTTGTGGTGTTTTGCTACAGGAAAGGCAAAACCTGCCAGTGCAGGGAAATTCCTTTCCGGCCCTTCAACAGCAGCCTTGACATAGCAGCACCTGCGTACATGTGGAGAAGAGGTTAACCTGCAAAATTAAGAGTTGAGGGAGTGGAGGGTGGGAGAAGCTCTGGAGCCCAACTGCCATTTCCCAGGTATGCTACACCTTCAATTGTGTGGGCTGGGTGGTCCCTCCCCTTACCTGGCCGATCCCCTTGGCAACGCTTCCCCCAGGCGGTATTGGACACTGGCTGAGGTAGGCGGAGACCACAGGTATCCAGCCTGGGGCAGGGGCCACTCTGGGATACAAGGGGGCTGTGCGCAACCACCCAAGAGCTGCTCCCCATTTAATGTGGGGAACGGTCATTCTCCTCTCATTACCCTAGGGACTAATCTACACTGGTCAGTTAAAGCATTAAGAATGTGTTATAAAAAATTGACACCAGAGGGCGCTGTAGAGAAGTGACTAGTCATCAATGTAAAATTGTATTGAGAGCTTTACTACTTTTTTCCAGTGTTTTCCAGATCCGTGTAGATCCAGCCTAGAACTCATGGACATCCAATGAAGCTGAATGTTGGATGATTTAAGGTGGATAAAATAAAGTACTTCTTTGCACAGTGCATAGTTAAACTATGGGACTCACTCCTATAAGAGGCAGTGGTGGCCACCAACGTAAAAGGAAGATTAGACAAATTCTTGGAGGATAAGGCTATCAGTGGCTACTAGTCACGGTCGTGACTTCCACCCTCAATAATTAAATTCATGCCTATTTGAGATTGAGCCCTAGCACACATCCAATGATGCTACCAGGAGCATGCCAGGGCCAACAGACCTAAGCCTCTGTCCCACAGCCACCCCAAAGCTGGCATTGGAGTGGTGGAAAAGATTTTCTAGCTTTGAATGTTGTTTATTAAATTTGTATGCTGCCCTCCATTCACAGATCTCAGGGTGGCTTACAACATACACAAAAAGTTTAAATTTATGTCCATGGCTACTAAGAAATCCGTACATAGTTTTGAGCATAAACAAAGCAGCTGTGAATATCCCCCCCCCCCATCTACGCAAATTTGAGACAAGGAAAGGAAATAGGTAGAGGCAGCGGAATGTAGCAGGAGAAGTATTTTGGGTCATTAAAAGTCTAGAGGAATCAAGACCCAATTTGGAATGGGCTCGGAAAGTTCAAATCAAACCCACACATAACCAAATCAAACTTAATTCCTATAACTGAACACGACTTTTTAACTTTCTCTTTTTTGTGAATGTATTTGAAATGCCACATTATAGCTATTTCACAGATGATATTTTGGCTGGTTTTCAAGTTGTTGAATTGATGTTGCTGAATATATTTGCTTTCGGTTCTTGTGCCATTAGATCTAAGAACAAAAAAGCATATTCTTTAGCAGAGCTACATGACTTATTATGTAATCTACTAAAATCAGCACAGGACCTCAGACCACAAGAGAGTCAAGAAATCTGATTTTCCAGGGCTTTGAAAACCCCAGAAGTTATTAAGCACTTGGCAAGTCAAAACAGACCTTTTGGCTCACAATATGACTTTCTGTTAAATCTCCAGATCCATGACTTCCTTTCTCACTGACTGGAAGATAGGCTAAATCCCATTCACTCCAATATTGACACACTGGATTATGCTTGCCTATAATAAGATGTGGACAAACTCTGCCATGGATTCAATATCTCAGCAGTAAGGCTTTGGTGACCAAGGGGTCACGTCAAAGGAATGGAAAAATTTAGTTCCATCGAAGTTGTCCTACATGCAGGTATGAAGTCACATATTCATTTCTCCCACTGAATAATGACGTCTTAATAGCTTAATGCTATATGGCATTTCCTGAAATTAAAAAATAAGGCTTCCTCTCCCTCTAAGGAATACTGGCATGGTGAGAAGATTTCACTATTATTTAAATAAATACTTATTCAGAGAGGCATAAATTGACTTCAATATTGACGTGAAGATTCATCTGAAATGTTGAGGTTCAAAGTGGTAAAATTATCTGGCTGAACAAAACATCCCAAAATGTGAAGTCAAATCATTTGATACTGTTCTGTGGGAAAGGGTGTGTGTCAGACTATATGATGTTTAGAAGGATTTTGAGTCAGCATATGAATAATAGTAAAAATTTGTATGTTATAGTGACGTAGCTAAGACAGATGCCAAGGTTTGAAATGCAATGCTTTAATTTTGGTTGAAAGTGTGTAATATCATTTCCAATTGAGAGGGTTATTTGCTTCAGCTGTGTAAAATTGACTGTAGTTGTGATTAACAATTTGGAGCTAAAGTCATTTGAATTATTGAACAAGCCATTCTACAGTCTTTTATAACCACCAAATATTTAATGATTAAAATATATTACTAGGCACTGTCTTGTTTTTACATTATGTATATACACACAGAATACAGTGGACTTCTACAAGCACTGCACAGTGTGGTTATTTATTTCAGATTCATATATTTGCACTAATTTCTGTTTTAAAACTTTTCATATCTTAAAGTACAGGGCATATTTATGCATACTTGCCATACAAAAAGGGATAAACACACACAGGCATTGTACCTTGATTCCCTTTTCTATTTTTTACATTTTAGTGTGGCAATCTTTCTTCTTGTTTTCTGCATCATCTTAGAGCAGCTTTAGTGGAGGAAGATCCACAAAAACTGGGCACACTACAAAGCAGGTCTGAATAATACACACCTGAATATGTTGCGGGGAAGTACTACCTGAGACATTAGGTGAATGTCACTTTTGCTGCCACCAGAAGAAGGCCAGAGAAAGACTGATGCCTGAGGGGAAAGGGGACTTCCCAATTTTTCTGCCATTTATATTGATTTATATTAAAGAACCTTTTAATGAGGGTTTAAGTGGAGAATGCAAAATATGGTCTGAAGCTCAACATAAAAAAACTAAGATCATGGCCACTGGTCCCATCACCTCCTGGCAAATAGAAGGGGAAGAAATGGAGGCAGTGAGAGATTTTACTTTCTTGGGCTCTATGATCACTGCAGATGGTGACAGCAGTCACGAAATTAAAAGATGCCTGCTTCTTGGGAGAAAAGCAATGACAAACCTAGACAGCATCTTAAAAAGCAGAGACATCACTTTGCCGACAAAGGTCCGTATACTTAAAGCTATGGTTTTCCCAGTAGTGATGTATGGAAGTGAGAGCTGGACCATAAAGAAGGCTGATCGCCAAAGAATGGATGCTTTTGAATTCTGGTGCTGGAGGAGACTCTTGAGAGTCTCATGGACTGCAAGAAGATCAAACCTATCCATTCTTAAGGAAATCAGGCCTGAGTGCTCACTGGAAGGACAGATCCTGAAGCTGAGGCTCCAATACTTTGGCCACCTCATGAGAAGAGAAGACTCCCTGGAAAAGACCCTAATGTTGGGAAAGATTTAGGGCACAAGGAGAAGGGGAAGACAGATGACAAGATGGTTGGACAGTGTTCTCGAAGCTACCAACATGAGTCTGACCAAACTGTGGGAGGCAGTGGAAGACAGGAGTGCCTGGCGTGCTCTGGTCCATGGGGTCATGAAGAGTCGGACACAACTAAACGACTAAACAACAACAACAAATATTCTTCCAAATATATTATCCAGAGTCGCAAACACATCACTAAAACAATTGTTATTAAAAAATTATAAAAACAGTTTTAAAACAATCATGTTTTCTCAGTCAATTATTTCAGGGTTAGCAGACAAGTATCTTACAAGCCTCAAATTCCTGGGTTAGCAGCAATTCTTTTAAATTCTCCCCAAAAGTCAACATTGTGATAGACAGATGAACCTCCAACATTTCTCTGATGAAATCAGGGACATCCTATTCAATAATAATAATAATAATAATAATAATAATAATAATAATAAACTCTGCCCATCTGACTGCATTGCCTTAGCCACTCTGGCAGGCTTCCAACATATATGAAAACATAATAAAACATTAAACATGAAAAAACTTCCCTATAGAGGGCTGGCTTCAGATGTTTTCTACAGGTTATATAGTTGCCTATCTCCTTGGCTGGGGGGGGGGGGTTGTCACATAACTCCACACTCTCCAACATTTCTCTGATGAAAAGAGGGGCATCCTAAGGAAAAGCAGACATTGTTGGATCAAATCAGAAACCATGACAGCTTCTGCAAATCCGGGACTGTCCCTGGAAAATAGGGACACTTGGAGGATTTGCATTCTACAAGTGGGAACCACTAACGAAAAGACTCTGTCACTCAGCAACACTAACTAGACAACAGTGACAGCACCACCACCAAGGCCTCACCGCCAATTTCATGGTCCAAGATGGCTGATACTGGGGAAGGCACTCGTTTAGGGCTTTGTAGGCTACCACCTTGAATTGGGCCTGGTAGTTCACTGGCACGTTGCGCGGCCAGGCAAAGTCCCCCCGTACCCCGGGGCAGCCCCTGAGGGAAATAAAGACTCATGACAACGTTCTGTGGGATTAAATTGGCCACAACTTTATTAATATTTCACATGTAGGAAGACCTTGGCTCAGGCATTGGGCGTTTATCCTTCCCAGCCCCCCCAGCCGGGGTTCTGGGTACCTTCAGGGTTATCCAGCATGATTGGGAAGTGGGCTAGTCTGGAGAACATATGTTCAAGCAGATAGCCCACCCCCCCTATGTTCGCTGCCGCTGGAAGGGGAGGGCAGTGACGACCCTGGGCGTTTGGTCAATGCCTCCCCCTGAGACCCCTTTAACGGGAACCCTGTTACCGCCGCCGCAATGGGGCCGGGGGTCACCGCCCCACGCCCCCCCAATCCTGTAAATGACTAAAGGATTCCGCCCAAGGCCTGCAACCGCCAAAGTTGTGACGAATTGCTACAGGAAAGGCAAAACCTGCCAATGCTGGGAAATTCCTTTCCGGCCCTTCAACAGCGACCTTGTCATAGCAGCGCCTGCGTGGCTGTGTGGCTGTGGAAAAAGGTGGTTAAACCTGCAAAGTAAGCATCAATTGAGGGAGTGGAGGGTGGGGAAGCTCTGAATCCAACAGCCGCTTCCCAGGTATGACTCAAGTTCTATTGTGTGTACTGTATAATCCCTCCCTCTACCTTGCCAATCCCCCTGGCAACACCTCACCAGCCGGGATTGGGCAGCTGCTAGAGTAGGTGGAGTCCACAGGTATCTGCCACCGTGATTCAACGGGCCTCCCCACAACCTCGCAACATGCGCACCCCATTTGATGTGGGGAACGCTCATTGTGCTTGTCAGCCAGTTACTTGTGCTGGTCAATTACTTCCACTTTGCACAGCCACCTGACGAGAAAAGCTAAACTAAGCCAAGAAGTTAAGGGTCAGCCAGTCGGAGCACCTCAGCAACAAGAAATTTAATGAGTTGTGGAGAGAAAACATACAGCCACCCATGTTCTCTCTCTACAGCTAATATCAGCTCTAGAGAGGGGAGGAAATGTGGATTAGGATTGCAATGCAGAAGTGAAGGGTTAAATTTGTGACTCTTTGTAAATGGTTGTAAGATGCCTTAAATGTAACTTGGGGGTGGGTGGAGGCAGAACACTGGAAATGCACCTCCAGCATCACATCTATCTTAGCAATTTCAAGGATAAGACTCACAACATTTTTCTGTGCGGGTCCATGCAACCCTGATTTATAACAATTTTTATTACACATTTGAAGTTAACATAACGATTGGTCTTCTAAAATTCAGATGATGTAAACACAGGGTGCATAAATCATTTCTGAAGCCATCTGTTGTTATTTCCTTCCTCTTACTGCTAAAAGCCAAAGTAGAGAAGACCAGGCCTCCGGCCCTCCAGTACATTCCTCTTTTGAAAGTTTATTTTGTAACAGAACTTTTGCAGTATAAAGTACGAGAGTATACAGATGTATTTATAATAAGACAATTGGGGCAGAGTCTGTGTTGTTGTTAATCGAGAATTCTGTGATTCCTTCTAGCAATATTATTCTTTTTTGCCAGGTTTACATTCCTCTGGGATCTCCAGTCTGTGTTTATTCTCTTACTTCCTGGGTTGCAGTGAATCCAGCTTCACTCAGAGATGAGAGGCAACTTTTGTGAGCTAAGTTTCTGAGAGTTTTGCACTGCTTGTAATGAATTAAATTTTTAAAAGGTTTGGACACTGGCAGTTACAATCATCTTCGATACCTTCTGAACTTTGTTTAAAACCTTTGAGCCTCTTGAGGTTCTCTCTTTTCTCCCCATTAACACTTTAAAGAACACTGACCAAACTTCTGACAATCTCCCTCAGGACAAGAATAGCTTCTTCCTAACGTGCTCCTTGACAGGTCCTTTAAAGCCATTAGCTTCTTCTTTTTTTGTTTTTGTTTTTTTACTTCCTTCAAAGTCCACATGTATCTTTATTTCACCCTGAGCTTATAGCAATTTCCTCTAAACCTTTGAAGTGTGTCTTAGAAGGCAGCAGTCAATGCTGAGCCACAACAGCTAATATCAAGAATTCTATGGGTTTGTTTCTCACATTTTGGATTGTTTGCCAGAGGAATGAGAAGACAAAGGCAACTAAAGGTCTTGGCTGGGAGCCAAAGTACTGCTTCAGAAAAGAAAAATTTTGGGCTTCTATTTCTCAAACTGCAGTCCCCTGTGCTGCATAGCAAATAATGTTTGAAACTGAGTCGACTTTGTAAAGTAGTTTGTGTGATATGGTGTAGCCCAAGGTTCTTCAATACGAAGTCAAAAATCCCACTGTGAATACCTTTTGTATATGACTCCCAACATTCATATTTGAAGTGGTGTTGTGGGGAAAATAACATTATCTATATGCTGAAACTAAAATATCTAACACATCTGAACTGCCCTCTTGAGAGAAGATTCTCCCACAGTTTGGTGGAACAGTAATATAGAAGACGACACTTACGACTATTTAAACGTATGAACTCCTAGAAATGGTTTTTGCACCTGATTATAAGAAAACATTAATTCACGGGAAATAGCTTTCCTGAAACATTTTCTGCTACCACATCAGCAGAGCAAGAATTGACTTTGCTATTTGCCTTTGGCAAGCAGACATTGAAACCATGAATACACGCATGATGGAAATTGGACTCCTCTTTACTATCTCTTTGTGAATAAATGCATTTTTTTGTAAACAGCTCTAAAATAACATTGTATATTCTGTGTACATACTCTTCCTTAATATTTTCGGGTGGTTCCTACCATTTTACTACCTTACCATTTTAGGTACATTGTTCCTTCCCTCCCTGCCTTTTGCTGTCCTCTGATCTAACTTGAGATGTCTTCTTCTGTGAAGTTGAACCTCAATTTCTATGTCAAGTCAGCGCCTGCCAGCTGCACAATGCTATGTCTGGGAGCACTGTTTCAGCTGGACTGTGACTGGCTGCTTGGCTTGCAGATCCACTCCAGCACCTGCATCTAGAAGTGTGTTTGCAGGCTTTATATGTTTCGGCCATGTCCCCTGAGGGAACTATAAATGGAGGCTGGCCCCCACACTCCTGTGGCAGGGAAGTGTGGTAAAGCTAAAGTTAGGTAAAATGAGCACTCTTAGGCACATTTTTAGGTGAAGGGCATTTCTAGAGGCCAGCTGCTCTGAGTTGTGGGGTCATCAGCCTGGATATGGAACATTATCAAGGCTCACTTGCCGCATCTGTCCAGAGTTGTGGGGCCTCCCAACTCAACGTAAGGTGGGGCCAGGCTTTGGGGCTTTGCCTTGTCATCTTGCCCCTTGGAATGGGCAGGGTTTGGGTCAGCCACAGTTAAAGTCACATTAGCTTCCTGCTCTTCTCATTTCCCCTGCAGACATTATAAATAAAATGTGATCCTAGTTCATCCCATCACTTATGTCTCACATCTGTATTCCTGGCTCCAGTCAGTACACTTTTAAGAGTATATACAACAGCTCAAGATAGGAAGAGCTTCAATACAAAGCATGCGTTTTTCTTTGCATTGTGGCCACAAAACAATGGTCATTCCCAATCCATTGTGTCCAAAATAGTATTGAAACTCTTCTACTTAAGGGACTAGGAAAAAGAGTTGCTGTCTTTAAAAATAAAGAAGAATTATTTGGCTTGGCTCATCATTTCCTTATCTGCTGTGTAAGATGAATAACTAATATATTTTTCACAATACAATGCAAAAATGAGCAAGTCATTGGTATCTTATAAACAATATACGTTGTTTATCGTGCTTCTCAGACTTGTTTGCATATACTGTACATATTATTTCAGATAACCAAGCATCAAAAATCAGTTTTGAAAGACACTGAAGCTCATAATGTAAAACAATCAAACATGATAAAACCATTTTTATTCTCTGCTACCATGAAGAAAAGAATTTATGCAGTTTGCTCACCAAGAACAAAAGACAATTGCATGTATCTATAAGCTGACAGTAAAGAAATGGCAGTGCCATCACCTGTTTCATTCAGTGTTCATATGCATTACCTTTTTATGCTGCAGATACAAGCATAATGTAACCTTGCACTGAAAAGCACTCTGCCTTGTGTATGTCCCATTTAAAATGTTAATGCAATGAATTAACACAACAGTAGTATTCTCCCCACTGTAAAAAGCCATTCAATTATTTAAATATTTGATACAAAATTCTCAAGAAAATTAATCAAATCCCCTCCATCTCCCACAAGACAAAAGACCTGCATTTTTAAAAGGTACATAAGTTACAAGAATGCTTATTTAAACTTTTATAACAAGGTTTCTGCAAGCAAATTGCAGAAATACATTGGATTCAGTTTATTTTCTTTATGTATTTATTTTATTCTCATCGCCCACCCACCTTCCCTTCCTGCTGCAGATTGAGTAGTTTGACATCTTTCCTATATTTAATGGAAATGAGTAGTTACATTCAGTCCTTTGTGTAAGAAACCTAAAAATAAGTAATCAGATCATTGGGGTGGTATTCAGCTAAGGTTTACTCACATTTGTTTTATTTTACAACAGTACCTTGGGTTACAAACACTTTAGGTTACAAACACTTTGGATTACAAACTCCGCTAACCTGGAAGTAGTTGCTCCGGGTTACAAACTTTGCCCCAGAATGAGAATGGAAATTGTGCGGCGGCGGCAGCAGTGGGAGGCCCCATTAGCAAAAGCGTGCCTCAGGTTAAGAAGAGTTTTGGGTTAAGAATGGACCTCAGGAATGAATTTAGTTTGTAACCCAAGGTACCACTTTATTTATGGAATCTGTAAACCTCCCTACACCCGCAGGTCTTAGGGTGGTTCACAAGATAAAATTATAATATAAAAACACAAAATACATAATCCAAATAAAAACAAAAACAACCCAATAACACTCCCCAACACATTTTAAAAGGGTGTTGGATGTCAATCAGCCAGAGGCCTGGTTAAAGAGGAACGTTTTTCCAGGCACCTAAATGTGTTTTATCCTGTGGTATATGTGTTTATAGACCTGTGGTATATAAGTAGTAGTAACAACAACAACAATGGCACTAGGTGAACCTTCGCTAGGTAATATTCATTTCATTCATTGAAATGAATGAGTTAAGACCACTAATTTTAATAGGTCTGCTCTGAGAAGTTAGTTGACTTACTCCCACAGCATATTGTTATGGGTTTGTATGAGGCAATGATCCCCTAAAAGTCCTGGGTGCCAGCTTCTCCCCATAATTTCTGAAATTGGTAAATGTGGGGTTTGAAATCAAGCCAGCTTCCTCAGGAGCTGGACTTACGAGAAGTGTCATCCAATAACAAAGGCAAGTGATAGCACAGTCATTACACTGACATTCTGCATCATACAACAAAAGGGAAGGTTGCCAGGGTAATGGGTGTGTGATGTCACTGTAGGAAAAGAGGGTGTTCTTTTACACTGAGGTTTTTTGGCAAGGCATTCTGGGAACAAGACAGAGGAAGTAGGGAGAACTCAATGCTCTGAGAACCCGGGGGGTGGGGGCTGACACTATGAGAGGAGCAATGAGGGACGCTCTTGGGTATAATGTTCTGCACCCCCTCCATTTTAGGCCTTAGGTGTACATATGTGTAAAATGAACCATACTTCTTAAAGGCACTAGTCCCTGCTGTGCCTTGATTTCCCAAAAGAAACATAACCCTGGGTGAGTGTCCGGAACTCCCCTTACATCTTGCTACCGCTTGGCAGAGATTGATATTGGTGTGTAACAATATAGGTCAGGTTCACTGCACAAGACAGTTAACAAGAAGGGACTCCTTCAATACTTGGAAGAAGGTGTTGCCTTGAGTTTGGAAGCAAAAAATATTCCACCAACATTCTCTCTTTGATTAAAATCGTTTCTGTGTTTCTTAGTCATCACAAGCAAAGCTTGTCCTTATCACAGATATTTTCTAGCAAATCTACCACTGTAGAGGGGTATCTGAAAACAAATTAGGGCTTATACTTGTAGAGGATATTCAGTGTCAAACTGAGCAAGAAGATACATGTTTGATGTATATATTATTTCATGTCATAAAACAAAAAGATGTAAGAATAAGGCAACAGCTATCCCTTTAATGTATACCCTTTTTCATGTGTTTGATTTTAATCCATCTACTCCCTAGGTCCTACAGTAGCATTTATCTGCATGACTCTAAGCTTTTAAAGCGACAAACAAAAGCCATGATCTGTCGCTTGAATGAGCTCTTAGCTTCCTGTACCCCTTATTAAATTCGCTGCTAGGCATATCAGTTGTGAATTACTGATCAGCACTGTTTTCAATTAAGCAGTCATGCGAATCTGAATTTGGTTTGCATGGCACTTCTTTAGTACCAGTACCAGACTACATTACAAAATTTCAGTCTTCATTTCCATCTATAAATTGAAATAATACTAACATACTTTGCACGGTTTCCCCAAGAAGAAACCACAAATGGCATCCTAATAGCATAAGTTGCCATCCATAGAGGGCTGTTCAGACGTGAATCCAAATTAACAACTAACCCGTGCTTTCTCTCAAGTTACCAAGTAGTTCAAATATTTTGCAATGAAAGCTTTAAATCTGAAAAAAGAACATCAAAGCTAGGTGACCTAATCCTATATTCTCATGCACATACTGTACATGTTGTGCCAGCTGAGAACAGGTTACAGTATTAAGCTTCTTTTGTTAGGGTCAGCAGAGCACCAGACACAGTCATCAATGCAGTTGCAATACAAGTGGAGGGCAGCCCCTATTCCATGCAGCTGCACAATGCAAACAGCTTTTACTGACACTGAGGTGGAATCTACACACATATTAAAAAATGCTGTGAAAATACTTTTTTTAAAAAAAACCTCTTTGAAAAATATATTGAATTCGGCATAGCTCACTATCGCCATCTAGTGTCACATTTGTATATTGCACTTTACAACACACTTAAAATGTTTTATTTGCAGCTGTGCAGCTGAGTCCTGGGGTAGAGGAATGGCAGCACTGTGGCTGGTATAATAAATTATAGCCTGAAGGTTTTTGGAATGGGCAACAGCACAACTTTTGCAAAGGAACAAACTTTTGATGTTTTACACTGAATATTCGCTTTTGAAATGCCTCCATATTTTAATAATTTATATTTTCTTTTGCAGATACAAAAGAAGAAGAAAACCCATAAAGACCACAATAAAGAAAAGAAAGCAATCAAATCAAGAACATCATTCCATGGGCCACTACATAGTGATTCTCCCTGATTGCAGATATACATTCTGAATTTATAAATTAGGCTTTTAAACGTTTTATTTAAATTTTACGAACACTTATTTCCTTTGAAATCAGCATTCATAAAGCAATATCAGAATTTTGTCCTGAAATATATATATTACATAACGAATTGCACACTTTAAAAAAATGTGATTTCTTTAAATCAGAATAGTTGTATTGCATTTGCCAAGTACCTAACAATGGAAGCAATCAATAGAGTGACAGCCCTGTATTTTTATTCAAGTTTTACAGATTTTGAGTGCCACTCTTTTGGCAGAGAACACAATCTATAAACATTAGAATAAAATAAATAGATCTAAGGCTTGTGATGCTTCAGTATTTGTACATAAATAAGAACAGCTACCATTTTAATGAGCTGATTTATAACCTTGCAATGTTACTAATTAGGCTTATTCACTCATTTAGCAGTTTTAACAAACATATACGGGGGAAGGGATCCCAGGAGCATAATTCTTGTTGAGGGCTAAAACAAATTGCACTTTAAAAAATGGCAAATTAAATGAATTCTTTTCTTTTGACAACTGTTTGAATAGCACTTTATATCATAAAATGCTGAAGTTTTCGTAATGCCATTCTTAATAGTTAATTAAAGATTCAAATTCTCAGAAATACAAAATGATTTGGTCTACTGAACCATTTCCCACTTTGACCACCAAAACTGTGTACGGCAGAGAATAACATTAAAAGCCTTACATACTTTGTGTGTGAACATTTGAATGCCAACACGAAGCATTATCTGATATCGCACATCAATCAAATCCCTAAATGTGGAAGCAATAGTAAGCTTGCTATGGCTTTGCAATTATGACTACTACCAAACATTTGCTCAAGGTAAGCCAGATGAATATGTATATACATTAAATATGCATCTCAGGGTAGGTCAAAAGGTAGGAACTAGACGAATTATTAGTGAATACAAAGGTGGATATGGAACCACTGCTAAATTGAATCTAGTCTGGCTCTGAAGCAGGGGTACCAACTTAAATATTTGGGGCAGGTAAGCCCCACCCTGCATAATTGATCATAAGAGGTGATGCATGCACACCATTTGAATGCCCATCAACTGGGGAGGGGGGGGGCTTCAAATGTTTTATGAGGGGGTAAAGTGACGTTGGCATCTAGGAGTTGGCTCCTATGCTCTTAAGTGGGTTTAGAGAAGATGGAAGTGGGTTGATGAATGAAGGGGAGATACCAAAAGTAGCATGGATGACAAGCACACAGAGGCGAGTCAGAGAAGATGATGTTGGAAAGGCAAAGTTGGGTACACTCATTTTATTTAACTGCGGCTACAAAAGGGGTGTTCCCTAGCCATTCATATCCTGGCAATATGTCATGGCGTGTGACGACAAGGACAGTTTATAAGTGGTAGTGATACAACTGAGAGGAGGGAACTTTCAGAATTGGAATAATTTCGCACTGCCCCTCTGCCCACTTTTTACAACATTTCCTTCCAAGACAGGGGGAAGAAAGCAAAGAACAGCCCCAATCAAGCTAAAGTTCGATGAAGCTATTAGAAAGCTAAAAGGTTCTGCTAAAGAATAAAAGTGGTGAAACTTGCATTTGATGTATCCACAAGAGTAAATCTAAAAGTTAAAAATAATAAACAAGCTCAACCACTATCACCGCTAAACCCCTGAAAGTGGGATGTTTCAAACCATCATCGAACTCACTTACCCCGACAATGTACGCCTTCATCATATCCATCAGGGCAGTCATACACGCCATTGCAGAGTTGGGACAAGTGAATACATCTGTTGGTGCCAATACATTTAATATGATTCAGGGGACACTTGAATTCTGTTTCTTCAGGACCTAAAAAAAAGAATAGATACAGCCTAATTAATATGCAGTCTGATTCTGTTCAAATAAATAAAGATTAGTAAAGCAAAGAAAGTACCCTACTGTCATGTATTTGCATAATATTTCCACTTTAATGCTAGCTGCAAGCTTTTCTATGCATTTGTCTACTATGCAGCTTTTCTGTGCATTAGCAGCAGAATTATAGTCTCTTAATAAGGATTAACATAATTAAAAGAAAATCAACTGTTTAAAGAGGATTATTTTTTTAAAAAAAAATGAAGACTATGCAATTTATCATTTTTATGGCAGGTTTACTTTTCTCTAAAGATTAGGGATGCTGAAAATTATATTTAGCAACGTTAAGGACAGTGTGCAGATTGTTTTCAAATATTATTCAGTTCTTATTTTTCAATATGATTACAACACAAGCCTGCTAGTCTGTTATTTAGCAGACCTGAGGCAAGGACTTAACCATTTGTAGCAGAGAAGGGTAAAACAACCTAAACAAAAATGCATTCATTATGACATGTGGCAACATCAAGAACACCAAAATACTAATTATTACCGTGCCTTGGTAAATTAATCAGATTATGTGCCTTAAATTAGTAATTGTGGGGCACAACCCATTGGTGTGACCCATCGCAGACCCTACAAGTCCAGGGATGCCCCTGATTTAGAGAAGCTATCCTAGTTTCTTATTTGATCCTGGAATGTCACACTTTTCCTAAGGATGTCCTTATTTTCATTGGAGAAATGTTGGAGGGTAATGAGTTATCCGACCCCCAAGCCATTTGAAGGCAATCCTGTATAGGGAAGGTATTTTTAATAAATAAATAAATAATAATAATTAATGTTTTATTATGTTTTATATATGTTGGAAGCTGGCCAGAGTGGCTGGGGCAACCCGGTAAGATGTGTGGGGTAGAAATAGTAAAATTATCATTATGGAATGGGATGTCCCTATTTTCATTGGAGAAAAGTTGGAGAGTATGCCATTGTATTTCTGGGTGTGTTGCACAATTGAGAGGTTTTTTAAATGCCCTCCTCCATTTCCAGGGGCTGTTTCAGCAAGCCAACAGCGAAACATTACTGTTCTGTGGCCCCTTTAAAATTCAAGATCTCTTTCTCCCTCTATGTCTTGCTTAAATCCTGTTTGAATATATACTGCCAGTATATGCCCATCCACTATACACTTGTTAACTATTGATGTGACATTGTAGCATTTTCTGTTGTAGACAGGCAAAGTAGAAGGGGAAAGTAGGGATGGAAACGTAAAGTTAAGCCACAGATGGGTCTCAAAATACTAAATTTATAGGTGAGGCTCACATCAAAACGTTTGATGAGTGCTGCATTAAATGCTAAGTTTGTTTGAAGTCCTAGATTCAGGAAATCTAACTAGCAGCCTGAAAGCTCATTCTGGTCCCCATGGGCTTCCCATCTGGCCCCAACATAGCTCAAAATCCACAATTGTGGTTCACACAACATCTCCGATTTAAACAAAGGACTGTTTATCAGCAACTTCCAGAGGGTAGCTCTGTTAGTCTGTTGCAGCAAAAACAAAGTGCATTATGGCACCTTGAAGACTAACAAATTTGCATTTACACAACTTCAAGCACCTATGGTAGCAGCACACCGGAGCCAGATGAAATGGTAATGTGTACACAGTCCTAGTGGGTTTTCCCTAGAAAGGGTAAATTTGGATTAAACAGAGGGAAATACAACCTGGCATTTTTATGCCAACAATGTTATTGTATGCATGAGGAGCACTGAACACACAAGAAAGACCCATCTCGAAGCACCCTGAGCCAGCCAAAGATGAATAAAAGGAGGAAGAGTTTAGTTCCTCTTCACATTACATTGAAAATCAGAATAGTTCTTTTATTCTATTGACAGCAAAATAATTTGCATCAGTCTTCCACAAGATTACATTCCACTGTACTAAGTCAATTGGCTCTTATACTTCCTTCTGCTAAAATATACAGACTCTCCTATAAAGAGCATGAACACTCTGAAATCTTTAAAATATTATCTGACTTATCCCCCCGGTGAAGGGGATCACACAACTACTTGCAAAAGCCTATTTGTTTGTGAACAGGGGATGGTTTGAAGTGAAGATGAATAGACTCCCAGAAATATATATTAATCATGAAACTACATTTCCAAGGGGAATTTTTTATTCTGTTTACAAAAACAAATAAGCAATAGATTAAGAGGGCTGATTAACATACAAATGTGATTATTCTGACATTGAGTGGTCTGGGTATATGTAGTTAATATTCTTTCTTGGCATATTGCTCTCTCAAGGCCAGGTAATATTGTAAAATAAAGTTATGCTAGGATTGAGTGAGAAAGCCTGTAAGCAACGGGTTGGTTCATCCCTCCCTTCATTCATGGTCTCCTCGTCCTAGGGGTTTTCAGTGCTCAGATGCTGGAAGAGGGATGCACTCAGTCAATCTTGATAATTTCTTTCCTCAATATAGAAGATACTGGGAGAAAATATCCTGACCTAAGCAACACTATGACATGCTAAAGATTATCTTTTCTGCATGTGGCCAGGATAAGAGCTTGTAGTCCTAGTTAACCTAGGCATCATACATTTAAGAAAATGAAGCTAGTTTCCCTGAGCTGGGCCCCTTATGTGTTTTGTAGGGTTTTGCAGAGTAGGTAAACACAGCTGCAAAAATATAATTATAAAAATTTGCTCTAAATTTAAAATGAGCTTTGCATGCCTTAGGTTTGCCATTATGTGCAATCATGCAGCTATGCAGAGGGGCATGGGGAGGGGCATGGGGTTAGGAGACTCATAGTGACTAGGCTGCCATAATGTGAGTGACACTAGCAGGTAGAAGAGAACTGGAATTTAAGAGTTCGTGCACAGTGACGGAAGATTCGTGGCACCCTAGAGCTGCATCCCTGTTCATGACAGCTTGGTAATGCATAAAGTCATCAGAATATCGTGGGACTTAGTTCTCAGAAAACATGTATAGCAGTGATGGCCAAACTCGGCCCTACAGCTGTTTTTGGATTACAGTTCCCATCATCCCTGACCACTGGTCCTGTTACCTAGGGATGATGGGAGTTGTAGTCCAAAAACAGCTGGAGGGCCAGGTTTGGCCATCACTGATGTATAGGATCAGACTACATGTGAAAGGCAGATGTGTGAAAGGCCACAGCTAAGCTCAGATAATTGCATCCTTTGTGTGTGTGAGAGAGGAATGACTTTAGCATTCAATAAAGGGGACAGGCTGCAAAGAAAGATGAAAGCTGCCTTTGCTACCTCAACATTCTGCCCAAGGTTAAGCAGGAACTCACCTTAGGGCACAGGGAAGTTAGGGCAGCAGAGAAAGGTTTGGCACTCTCCACCCTCAGGACACTTCTCCTCAGTGTGAAGCATTCCCCCACCCCTAGGGAATGGAATGGGAATACAGACTCTCAGCAAGAAGTACTGTGGAAAGAGCTTTTAAGCTCTCTACCGTTCTTGAGAGTCCCATGGACTGCAAGAAGATCAAACCTATCCATTCTCAAAGAAATCAGCCCTGAGTGCTCACTAGAAGGACAGATCCTGAAGTTGAGGCTCCAGTACTTTGGCCACCTCATGAGAAGAGAAGACTCCCTAGAAAAGACCCTGATGTTGGGAAAGATGGAGGGCACAAGGAGAAGGGGACGACAGAGGATGAGATGGTTGGACAGTGTTCTCGAAGCTACTAGCATGAGTTTGGCCAAACTGCGGGAGGCAGTGGAGGATAGGGGTGCCTGGAGTGCTCTGGTCCATGGGGTCACAAAGAGTCAGACACGACTGAACGACTGAACAACAACAACAACCTTTCTTACTGGGTTCTGCAAAGGTCTCACTTAGGCTCACTGGCTACTAAAGGCAAGACTGCTCATGTGAGGGTGCTTTCAGGGGCTCGTTCTGATTATAAGCAATTTCGGCATTACATGCTACCCCCTGGAATATAACCCGCATGTAAGATGTGATCTTAGTAGTATTACAAAAAAAGGTCTGTACAACAATGGAATGGAGTCAAAGTTTTAAAGCAATCAGAAAAAATACTACTTAAAAAATTTCAGTGTTGTTTTTGTCCCTACATATCTCTTCTGTTCTTCCTCAATAAAACCACATCCTTCTGCTACTGGAACAGTCACATTACAATGAGAAGACGGAAATTATGTTCTCTCTCAAAATGATCTCATATATGACCATACAACATAATTCAATAATACATAATGCATTTGAGGATACCATGTATCAGGGAAAGACAGTTTGATATAAATCGTCTCAGATTTTAAATTGGTTTTTTAAAATAAAGAAATACAGATGAATCATTCTTTCGAGGGCTCACATTCTTTGCTTTTCTATAATTATCCCCTCTCCCAGTGGAAGTGTATATAAAAGTGGTTCTTAATGCAAGTTTTTGCCTGTTTGTGTTGGTACATTGGCATACAGAAAGTAACCACTATCATGTGGAAGTTTGGAGTGTCATGAGACAAAGGTTTTTGAGAGCAGAAGTAAGGCAAGGCCTACAAAGCCTACACAATCATTCAAGCCTAAGCCTGTTACCGGTAACTGTTAACAGCAAACTGCTAAGTCACTAACTCATGACTCATCTTGAGTGATGACTCATTCTCCCTATAAAATCAGCCAGCCTCTCTGTGGGACTCAGTTTCTGTCTGTCTGGCTCAGTGTATGTGTTTGTGTTGTGGACAGAGTGGCTCCAGGTCTCCAGTTAATAAGGAACTAAGACTGTGCCTCTGTGAATAGTTATATAGCTACTATGAGCACTCTGTGTATGCTCTTTAACAATGCTGTTTATGAACAACTTTATTTTCTCAAGTAAAAGTTTTATTCTGTTTATGAAGAAGACTGTATGATTAATTTATCTCTGCGCGACATGGAGCAGGCATCATTTTTCAAATGATCATCCCATAATTAAGAGAAAGAGTTTTTGAGTTGCTTCCTGGATTTTTGGTTGCTTCCTGGATGTTATCTGAAAAATCAATCATGTTAAGTCTGTCTACACATGTTGGACTGTTCATATGTGTAGCTCACATGTATAATTTGGTAATGTGAGGGATGGGGGGAAGTGTGTCAGGTGAATTGGGAGGCACTGTGTCTTGTCACTCCTACCATGCTCAAGGGGGCCAATTGGATAAAGGATTGTCTTATCCAGCCCTGAGACAAAGAGAGAAAAAGAGAGGGAACACTCTAGTAATGTTACCTACAGCTTTCTGTAAAGAAAACAATTTAAAATCCCTGTTTCATCAATATCACAATTCTAAATCCATTTACGGTATCCACATGTGCTTAGCTTAATATTGTGAGGTACTGACTTGTCCAAGAACTTTAACGTCGTAGTGAACATGGATCTCCAACGTACACCCACCCAACATGAGTGTACCACACTATCCCTTTACATTCAAATGTTTTATTTTAAAAATGAATTTGCAAATAATTAATCTGACCCAGGTGGCACTGTGGGTTAAACCACAGAGTCTAGGGCTTGTTGATCAGAAGGTCAGTGGTTCGAATCCCTGCCACGGGGTGAGCTCCCGTTGCTCGGTCCCTGCTCCTGCCCACCTAGCAGTTCGAAAGCACGTCAAAGTGCAAGTAGATAAATAGGGACCGCTCCAGCGGGAAGGTAAACGGCGTTTCCGTGCACTGCTCTGGTTCGCCAGAAGCGGCTTTGTCATGCTGGCCACATGACCCGGAAGCTGTCTGCGGACAAACGCCAGCTCCCTCAGCCTATAGAGCGAGATGAGTGCCGCAGCCCCAGAGTTGGACATGACTGGACCTGATGGTCAGGGGTCCCTTTACCTTTAATCTGATCACAATATGAATCGGCTGCCTTCCCTACCCTCAGCCATTTATTAAGAGCAGCTGGAGGGTGGCAGGGTGACCGTGTAGTGACCTCAGAGATGGGAGTCCTTCTGGGTGAGATAGGAGCTCTCCTCCCATTGACCTTGGATCTTTGTAGTTCCCCAAAAGGCCAGCCAGGACCTCACCTATCACAAGTCTTCAGATGCTTGTCATAATATCCGTGATACTTGGAAGCAAAACAGGTTTCTCTGCAGTGGTTTTCATAAAGCAAGCACCTATGGACTCTCTGCAGTATTATCTGATGAAGTTGATTAATGACTGTAATTAAGTTATTTAAGCTAGAAAGAGCAATCCATACAACTGCCATTAGAACTATGTTTTATAAGCATAGGTTGAAATGGTAATGTTGTACTCCTGAAGAATATAGTATTTGGGCAATTGAATTTAAACCCATAAACAGGCAGTGGAAGGGGAATTCAAAGGGGTGCAAGCCTAATTGTCATGCACTGTACACAGCAAATTAAAGGACTGAAGCTAAAGTCTGGGACACACTCCCCAGCCATGCCCATTGTCCTTAGTCTGAAAAGGGCTGCCTTACTCACCCACAGGGCTCTGTGTGAACTATGGCAGCCCCTTTCAGACTAGTATCAATCATACATCCTCCTGCACATTCCCATTTGCCCATTCATGCATTCAGACTGAATGTCTGAAGATAGCTTTGGTGAGGCTTAAAACTGAGTAAACATGGAAATCTTAACTGTTTGTACAATGTAGAAATTTTGGGAGAAAGAAAGAAAAAAGACAGTAAACACTCAAGTATTGGGGGGGCATAAGCAAGTTGATAGCAAGTGATAACAAATATATCAGCATTCTGTTTCTAGAATCATAGAACTGTAGAGTTGAAAGGGACCCCAAGGGTCATCTAGTTAATGCAGCAATCTCAACTACATAATGCATACAGAATCATGGTGTCTAAGTCTAAACATATTGAAAGTCCCATTCATATGCAATCCCTTTTGCATAGTTCTTTGCTATGTGCTGCTGTTTACAATGATATTACCGTTTAACTGAGTTTGGGAGCATCTCAGTATGATGTATACATTGTTTAGTCCCTTTAAATAAAACAAGAATATCTGTATTGTATTTGCATTGCAGCTGACTGAAGGATCCTAGACAATGAGCATCGGTCTCAACAAACAACAACAAAAGAGAGAGCACTATGAAAAGCAATAGATGACAGCAAGTATTACCTGCAAAGCTGTAAATATAAAAGTTACAGAACTAGACCTTGGCTTCATTAAATCATTTTAGCTTTGTTCAAGTCATTGGAGCACCTCCAGTTTACAGCACCCCAGGACGAGCTCAAAGTAAATTGGTCTCTTTGCAACAAAACAATGAAACCGCCGTATACATACACTCTCAGAAAGAAGAAACTGTTTTGGCTTTTAGTTTTGTTTTGGTACATTTCACTGCAAGTGAGAGCTTCTAGTTTCCATCAACAGGATGCCATTCATTCTGGCTTGTGCTTAAAGTGTTGCAGTACAATTAAGCTGTTCCAGACTTCCACATAAATGACCCGTTCAAATTAACTTGAGAAGTGTGGTTGTATTGGCATCAGAGACTTAATGGCTTGAAAACAGTAAATGTGCATCTAGGCCTGATTATTGTACAGTAGTGACACAATAAGATCTAAATGAATGGACTGTGTCCTCCTACTGTGCCTGCAGCTTATTTGTGCAACTTAATGATCAAGTCCAACCACATTCAGTTTCTGAGTGCATAACACAGACTTATTGGAGATATTAATGCACCCATAGTTGCTGATTGATTCTCTCATGCGATGGTTTTCTTCCAGTCATTGTCTAATGAAAGTGAGAAAGGTGAAACCAATATTTTGCATACTTAAACTGGGTGCTTGAACAGGTTAAGTATTCCAGCTATCTAGGGCTTACATTCCACCATACAAGATCCTGGAGATTACCATTGGCAAACTTCACTTCAAAAGGCAGAGATCACAAAGCTAGCCATAAGCAGATTCTGTTTCACAAAGGGCAGCGAGTATGTACCAGCAACCTTAAGGGTTTTCAACGCAAAATCAGCTCCCCAACTCCTGTACGCCGCAAATGTCTGGCATATTGGGGACCTGCCTATGCTAGATGGATTTCAAGCAAAATTCTTATGATCTTTGCTTCAGGTACCCAACTGTGTCCCCAACTCTATACTTTTGTTAGAAGCTGGTGAATGCCCAGTTACAACTAAGGCATGGTGGGCTGCACTAAAACATTGGCTCAAGATTGCAGTGTTTGAGCTAGGGGAGGGTCTGTATAAACATCTGAACAATGAGGAGTTTGTCAGAAACTGGCGGAAAACCATGGCTAGAAAAGCCACTTCTATTGGCCTGCCCCCCCCAACTCTATTGTCTGGGTTATGGAGGTGCCCTAAAGACTCTAAAGCAAAGAGTGGTGTCGCTCACACACAGTCTGTAGTCCGCTGGCAGTGGGAATGCAGTATGGGCATGCCTTTAGGTTGACAGCTTATATTAAAAATCTGACAGTCCCTAATTACCGAAGGCTATTCACAAAAGCCAGACTTAACGTCTTCCCTTCTGCAGTGTTGGATGGCAGATTGAGAGGAGTTCCTTACCAGGATAGACTGTGCTCGTGTTCCCAAGTCATTGACTCTGTAAAGCATATTTTGCTGCACTGCATGAAATTCGAGCAAGCCAGGGCTGAACTGATATTACCCCTGTTAAGACCTTTGCCAGGAAAATCAGAGGCTTACTATGTCAGGTTCCTATTGGAAGACCGGACAAATGATAGAATATTAGCAGTGGCGAAGTTTCTATTGGTGGTGGCAAGAACCAATGATCTCTATTCCTAAGTCTGTACATAATGCTTATGTAACCTGAAGGCGGGCTGTCGAAACTGTGTACTGTTTTATAATGAATTGCTGGGTCTCTGGACCATAATAAAGATTGTTGTTGTTGTTGCATACTTATTTGGAATCAGCTCACTGATTTCAATAAGACTTACTCCCTGGTAAGTGTGCATAGGATCAGCGCCTCAGGGGCTTGAAAATAAATAACCCAGCTTAAATTTCTAAGATGTGAGAAGAGCTTTTAATGCAGGCTGTTGTAGGCAATCTCCAACAAGCACCAACATTCTTCAATTTGGTTATGTCTCTTTTCTCTCTCTTAGCCCTGCATTCTGCATGTAATTTTCCAAACCATCATTTCCACTTCCCGCTCACCTGATATTAGTGAGAAAATAACAGACATTTGTTCAACTTGTTTTCAGCCTCAGTTTGCATTACTTCCATTAAAAAAAAATCTTTCTCCCATTGTGAATAACATTTTCTCTTGTAATGGATCCTTGGTGAAGTTGGAATTGCTTGAATGATTTGCTCTAACTGCTGTAACTACACTGATAGGTTTTAACTTTGTGGAAAATTTTGGTCCCTGTGGGGTTTTCCTCCTTTTTGAAGCTATGGAGCTGATAGCTTTTTATTACTGGGGAACATAAAGAAAGGCAAACGGAAATAACACATGAATGATTAGGCAGTGCAAGTGTCCCCCCACAGCATGTTGCAGTTAAATGTCCCAAACCAATGAGAAGCATCAAAAATATTTATGGAGGCATACACCAATAGCAATTTCAAAACTCTGTCAGTCCTTACATAGCCAAAATGGTACCATCTACAATTAAAAGAAAGGTATCAGCAGGCTTAGGAGGACCTTAAGGCTTGTATAAGTAAGAATCATCTTTAGGGGGGAACTCTGGGGAACCCCATTCTCCCTCCCCAAGCCCAGAGTCTGCTCACTGGAGAGAATAATGCAGACTATCTGTTTAGGAGGGAGGGATGAAAAACCAGGGGGAGGAAAATGTAATGGACTATTGACACTGAA
The DNA here is from genome assembly GCF_009819535.1 of Lacerta agilis. Classification (NCBI taxonomy): domain Eukaryota; kingdom Metazoa; phylum Chordata; class Lepidosauria; order Squamata; family Lacertidae; genus Lacerta; species Lacerta agilis. The sequence goes on from NC_046312.1 coordinate 96,783,611, forward strand.
AGGACATTGAACAGAAAGACCCCACACTGCAACAATTGTACATTGTTGTCTTAAGTTAAAAGCATTATTTTCTGTAAAACACACACACAAACACACACACCCCAGCTTAGAACTAGAGCTATGACCAGGCTGACTTGCCGTTGGGGCCAACCGATTGCGATATGCAGGCTTTGAGAGCAACCTTCATTAGATGCAGTGAAGTGCCAAGGTGATGAGATTTATGGGGATTATCTGGCAAGAATATAGGGACACAACCATAGCAGTACTTCAAAAAGAAGGAATGCATGTTTCTTTAAGATGCAATTGGAACAAGGAAAGTTGCTACAAATCTCTGCCAGGTCATTGTTGGACAAAAAAATCACTGAGTTATCAGGAGTCCCAGAGATGTGATCGTGGATAGCGGAGTCTTGTCTCTTTTCTCTTCTAACATAGTCTGTGCCACTGTGAAAGTATTAATCCGCTTCTGTTTTGTATGTTTGTTTGTTTGATGCCAATAAAAGGTTGATGAATGAATGAATTGGAACAAGGATAGCTAGAACCCACCCTCTTGAGAAATTTCACTAGTCTCAACTTTGCTTGAAATTCATATTTTTCCCAAACCAAACATTTCCATTTCTTCCTTCCTTGAAATTTTGCTTTAAGGTCAATATGAATGGCAATTCTAGGACCAGCATTGGGTTTACACCAATTATTTGCATTACAAATATTAGGAAGTGGTATAAAGCAATCATTACAGTCATGGGTAACTATGCTCATTAAGCAGTTTTTAAATGGTCCTCTTCTTTGGAATCATTTCCCTGCTCTGCCCCCCTCAATTTACTGGATAACTGTGTTAAAAGTTGATTTGCCCTCTTAACCTATGAATGCCTTCCTAAACTTTTAAAATGTATTCCACTCTGAATCTGCCCTAAAAACAATGCATATAGTTCAGAAATCCCATTATTCCACATGCACATTGCAGTGGATGATGCTAGCTAATAAGTAACATTGAGCAGTATCATCATTAGGGGGAAAATAGTTTGGCATTTGGAAAGGAGCAATTAAGAAATTGCAAGAGGATGCAGATTGCCTTATTGACTAAATTTGGTTTTTGAATTCTTAATACCTTCTGTACGTTATTTTAGGAATCTTACTTGCAAAATTAGAGTATGCCTCTAATCTTTAGTTGAAAAATATCTTCAGAATTATAGTTAATTACGTCAAAGCTAGTCTGCACATTTTTCTTAAGGAAAAAGAAAAACCAGAAAAGTAAACTGAAACCTACAGTTCACACATGAAGACTGAGCAGCCCCTACCAATTGCACAAGAAAGAATTCTTCAGAGCACATTGTCCAACCATTTCAAGAACTAAATTGTGAACCTCTGCAATTGAATTGAAAATCAAAGAAAATGTGCCGAAGACTTCTGTAGCTTGCAGAATGCTTAAATAGCTGCTGGTATTCTTTATATTCTAAGAGACTGACATAAAAGCTTTGTTAATGGATTTTTCTGGTGATTTAATACAACACACTAAAAGCAGTGTTTTATGCCTGTTGTAGTAAGAAATGAATGTTGTCTCATGTAAATTGTCATTCATTAGTTATAAGGAACCTATTAGTAATTTTAAAGGTTTTTTTTTTCTTTTAAACTTAATTAGCATCACACATTTTGAGGCTTCCTTGTGTCAATTGTTGTAATGATTTGATGTCTGTGCATGCTAAAGAATGGGCTGATAATAAGTGCCTCAGCTTGAGAGAAATGATAGTAAGGTGAACAAAAGGGTGTTAATTACCCATACAATTAAAATGTCCAATACCAGCAATATTGTAACACTTCCCCACTTATGGTTCGGATATTTACGTACCCAACTTGAATAAATGTCAGCAGAAAAATGTAGGTGTTGATCTTAGTAGAAATGTAGTGAGTATAGGTAACAGAAGTACAAGGTTTATGATGACAGCAAAATAGTAGGCATGTAAATTGAAGATCCTATACAATAACTGTCTGTTATTTTTATTCTTTCTGTTTTAAAAGGAAACGAGCAAATGGCAAAATCTTTTGTAAATGCACAGTGTTCCCTGAATTTCACAGGACCATACAACATTTTCCTCAACTATTGGGCCAGGGTGGTATATTGGTTAGAGTGTCAGACTAGGGCCTGAGAGACCAGGGTACAAATCTCCACTTGGCCATCAAGACCATCCGGGGGGGGGGCGTTTCTAAAGCCAGTCACTACCTCTCAGCCTAAATGACATCACAGAGTTGTTGAGAAAGAACCATGCATGATACCCTGAGCTGCTTGGAGAAAAAAAAGTGGGATATAATTGTAAATAATATATATATCATATTAAAATAGGCATAATTAATTTAAATATTTACTGGAATTAAAGTTGGAGGGTTTAAAAAGGGGGGGGGGGAAGAAATGTGAAGTAACAAAAAACAACAACAGCAAAGAAACACCCTACCAGAATGTCCAGCTCATTTAATACAAGTTTGAGGAAAGTATGTTTTCATAATTATTAATTCTTTTGGTATTTCCTATACAATGTTCTCATCTTATAGTTGAGGAATTCAAGAGTTGGATACAGGATCTCCCCTCTCTGGAGGTAGCAGCCCTAAGTAGAGTTATGTCCAATAAGCTCCCATTGGCAGAAAAAGGGGAAGGCTCCCCCCCTTTTTCAAATCCTTTCAAATTATGGATCACTTTTAAAGTAGAGGGGATGAGGGAACCAAAATATTGCATTATTTAATCTGTGTTGTCACTAATTTTCAAGCTTTTTTACTGTTAATGCAGCAGTGTAATGTATACTTTTAAAAAAAAGAATTGCCTATTTCACAGTGTATTTCATTCACTTTTGTCCTCTAGATTAGAAGAACACATAAATGTAAATGAAATCTCACTGAAACAGAATGTGTAAATCATTTCCTCATATGAAGTACTGCACAGAAATAATATAAAACCATTTTACCTGTGAGAATTCACAGTTGAACATTATAGCAGTTATAAAGTGCCTTTTTACGATGTAAAAGCAAAAACTGCATCTAGAAGAAAAACTTTACAAATCACAGACATTGTGACTTCTTTTTGGCTTTAACATGCTGAACAGTGCGCAGGGGGAGGAGAAGGGAGGTTGTTCTGTTGCTGATGGAATGATCAGAGGGCCTTGATTTCTTTCCTATCTGTCTATGCGGAGTTGCAGCTGCAATGAGAATATAAACGCCACTCACAAACACTTATCCATTGTGATTGATGGATATTTTTATAGTGTTCTGATTGACTGTCAGTAGGGTACTTTTATAAGACGGCATCTAACAACATCATTGCCACTCTTGCAATGGGACTTCCCTTCCCTCTCTTTCCCCCCGTGAAATTTACTCCAGAGAGTTGAGGGGAACATCCAGAGCAGATCTGAGGTGGAATGGAGAGGGGCAGGAAAGGAAGAAGTTATGTTGCACAGGCAGAAGGCTTCTGCTCATGCAGTGATTTCCTTGACTACAACCCTCCCTATACTTCTTTTGTATTGATATGCTGTTTGCAATTTTAGGAGCCTTAACAGGATTAATTGTATTGAGGGCCTCCAATTCCATTCAGAAACCTTCAATGACTAAAGGATATATCCAGGTTCCGAGCAGAGCAGCTACTCAACCAAGTCAGAACAGAGCAGATCCACAATTCTATTCCACTTCTTATCAATTGGGAGTATCCTGTTAGAGCAGCAGACAACTTTCAATTGGAAATTCTGTTCTACACCCAAGCTTACGAGACTTATGTACAGGTTCTTCAAAAGTACATACTGTATTGTAATACATTGAAAGCAAACATGAGATCAGTCTTAATTTGTGAAGAATTGTTTTGTTAAACACAAACAACATACTTTGTGTCTGAATCCTTTACATTACTGTATAGAAATGGCATACTTGATTGTTCAGTTGACTGAGATAACCTTTTATAGATACCAGTTAACAATGCAGAAGTAGAAGCTGTTCCCCGCTCCCCCCAGCTTTCTGGCTTTTTCTGTTAATGCATAAGGAAGGGAATTTCGCAGCATTTTCAACTGCCTCACAAAATCTGCTTGAGCACACTTCATAGGAACTGGGAAGCCTTTAAATAAAACAAGAAGCAATAATTCCTTGGGACTCAGTGATTAAATTTAATAAACTACTAGGACTCCCATCTCCCTTGTTTCACCAACAATATTTCATCCCACAACAAAATTGAGGATGTGAGGGAAAAGAAACCAGCTCTTTTGGGAGAAAGTGAATTATAAAACCTTCGGTGTGAGGTACTATAGAAACAAAAGGTGTGCAGTTTTAAGAAATATGTCAAAAGTCACAGGAACAGTATTACCTGCCAACAAGGAATTTTGCACTGCATTATCTACAGGGCCGTTTTACCCATAGGTGCTAGGGGTGTGGGGCACCCGGGCGCCGGGCTCTCAGGGGCGCCAGGCCGAGAGTCTGGGGCCTGAGAGTTAAGTTCGGGGAAGAGCCCACCCATCAATAGGAGAGCTGCGGCGGGCTCTTCTGCAGGCAGCTGTGCGCCATCAGTTCAGGGGTGACTGAGCCAGTGAGATGCTGAGGCGGCTAGCTGGCTCTGCCCTCCTGCATCCCTGGGAAACTGGGGGGGGGGCGCTGGGTGGATCTTTGCACCCCAGCACTGCATATGCTTAAGACAGCCCTGAATATCTATTTGCTAAAAGGTATTTGGGACTTCCCTTCTACTTAGTCTGGAAACTACAGGTAGTGGACAACACTGCAACACAATAGCTGACAGGAGTAATAGAGTGTGCCAGCACATTATACCTGTGCTCAGTGATCTGCAATGGCTGCCAGTTTGCTACTGGGTCATGGCAAGGTGTTACTATTCATATATATATAGCCCATAACACCTTGCCACCAATTTACTGCAAGTGCCACAGAACACCTATCATTCCTTTAGTGTGGCAACACCTTGCTCTGCAATGCCCTGCCTATTCGCATTAGGCAGGCACCTTCACTATGCCGTCTTAGAGGCCTGCTGAAAAATTCTGTTTCAGAGGACCCAAGATCTTGTTGCACCTTCTTTTAAATTAGTTTAATATTTTACTGCACTTGTTGCTTTAGAATGTTTCAGATGTTTCAAACTGTGTTTAATTTTTAAAATTAGTTTTATTTTTAATTGCGCTGTTTTAACGCAGATATGTTTGCCACCCTGGACTTCTCTAGGGAAGCGTATTAAATAAATAAACTAATTGATCTTCATATAATAATGGGCAATATACTGCATACTCTTGTCCACTGAGTTCAGTGTTCCAGATAGTGTAAGCACCATGAAGCAACAATTTGATATTCTTAAGAATATTTCAAATTTTGAGAAATTTCTCCACATTATACCAAAGAGCCCAGAAATATAGATGGGTTGAGTGTTTAAGGAGACTCTTGAAATTCAGTGTCTTCTCTCTCTGAGGCAAGTGAACCCCAATTCAAGTCTGGGAGCGCCCCACTCAGGCTTGTCCATTGAATTGGGACTCACACTCTGTGAAGTTGTCAGGTGCACCCAAGGATCCTACAGGCTTGCTAGCCCCAAATTAATGACGGCTCAACATGAGGAAAGAGCATCCTCTGTTTGGCTGAGAAGAGCTGTCATTTGCAAGTAGGGAATCATGAGCATGTCAGTTCCATTCAGTTCTGTTTCAGCTCCGTTGCCCGTCTCATTCTCATAACTTATAACCAATCATCCATGTGGCCAGCAAGGCATGCACATGCTTTATAATTTCCTATTGCTTCATATTAATGCTCCCTGTTTAATGCAAATGCTATAGACAGTGAGCAAAATGTGCTAAAATCTGCTAGCATAATACACTGGAATAACATTAAGAGAGTATTTTATTTTGAGAAAGGAGGGATTCCACACACACACACACAGCCCACAGTTCTATGTATATTTGAACAAGTGTTGTATATTGTTTATACAGTGATTTAATCAAAACACACTTAGATTCCGCTGGGAAAGAATAATTTAGAATAAAGTCAACTGTCAAGGGATGGAAATAGAAACTGCACAGTTTTACAAGCACAAACACTCACTTTATTGAAAGCAATCCATCTCTTTCATGTACTCATATTCCTAGCAGTTAAAAGATTTTTCAGTTAATCATAACGTAGAGTGTATTCAGCTGAATTTATGACAGATATTAAGAACATCTGCCCCCATATTAGAGTGAAATTTCACTGTGAAGCATCAAGACTCTAAAATGTATTCAGATGAAATGTTGCTGTGTTTTAAAACATGAAACCCAAGAATGTGTCAAGATCGTTTATGGGAAATGTTGTAAACGCCAGTGTTTTATTATAAGGAACATACAAGCTTTCAGAAAGATATGGTAGCTGCCAGATGGCCAGAATAAGCCTACAGTTGCTATTTAGCTTCTCATTCTAAAAATTATACATTGCTTTCTACAGCCATAGCATCTCTCCTTACCCTCCAATGCCTTAAACAAGCACGTCTAAAATATTTACCCAGCAAATAGTTGGCCCTTCCCAAGTCATCATATCTCCTTTGCCTGTAAACTGCACATTAATTCCAAATATTGTTTCTTTTTTTTGTTCCAACCTTTATACATTGCCTTACTTCTATGCCTATTTAGAACTTATGGAGATACAGTTGTAGCAAGGCTCACCAGGACTTTGTCAAGGCATTGGTTTCCAGGGAAAAGGCTCGGTCCTTCAACATGCAAAGTAAGAAATATTTTTAAAGCCCCTTGAACAGATGAACCGTGCATCTCTCTCACTACCAGCTGAAGATCAAAGTGTGTCACTAGATGGCACAGATTGCAGTATTAGGGCGCAAACCTTGTGCAGGTGGGTTGGTGAGAAACCAGTGAAGGTTTAGCAGAGCAATCACAGCACTGCAGTGGTGTAGTGTGTGTTGCCAGTGCTGGGGGCTGCACGTAGGTGGGTGGGTGGGAGGAAGGGAAAAGGATGGAGTATGTATGTGCATTCGACTCCCTAACGGCATCTGCATCACCCAGGAGACTGCAGCCACAGAGATAAAAGAAGAGTTGTTCTGTGGTCTGGAGAGGTCACTTCCTGGTTTGCATGGAGAAGCTGTTTTCAACGGAGCCCAGCGACAGAAGTGTACAGCTGTATTGAGGCAGCATTGGGTGTTGAAATGTTGTGTCCCTAACAATTTTCCACCCGGGGCAACCGTCCCTCTGCCATCCCTTGAATATATAAAAACATTAAAAGTGCCACAGTGGTGGCATAGCACAACTTCAATCCAGCTTGGGAAGGGGGGGATTGGGCAGTAATTGAGTGAGTGCCTCTTGCAACTAGACATGTTGGCAAATAATGGGAGTTCAGGAGAGAAAACAGTCTGACACAGGATGCCAACCATTCATTTAAGGCAAAAGGTGGGGTTGGATGGGAACTGGACAAGGCTGGAAAACCTCACAACCCCTAAATAATTCCTCTTTTTTCCTGTGTGTGGGAGGGTTTGAAAACTTTACAACTAACATGTTACTCCTCCTCCTCTAAAATTTGAACTGGCTGTGTGGAGGCATAATGCGGGCAGACTGGGGGAGCATCAGAAAGCGAGTAACACAATGGTATATTGAGCAAATGGCCCAGTATAAATTTGCCTCAAATTCGCAATTACTGACATGTTGCCGAATACACCTACAGCAGAAGTGTCACTGGCAAGTGACCTTTAAATAAAGGGGCAAAGGTTTTCAGGTAACCTAGCATCATGAAAGGGATAATCACTTGGTATGGCAAAGCCCTTGATATTACAAATAAAAGCAAATACCTAAGAAGCATATATCTAGATATTGTCAGCTATTATAGATAACATTTATTGATTATGTACCATATTCTATGTATATTTGCTCAGAAATAAGGCTCATATAATTGAATGTGAATAGCTCCAAAGAAAGTAAACAAAGAATTGCAGCATAATAATCCACTACCTATTTATTCAGATGTAAGTCCCTGTTGGTTCAATAGGGCACATTTTCATGTAACTTTGCATATGATTTCAGCCTGAGAGTGCAAAACCTATCCATGTTTACTTACACTGAATCATACCCAGGTAAGTGTGTTTACAATTTCTTAGACTTGGAATATCTTGTACAGTAGGTGCCCTTGTGGCATATCAATTGTTTCTGAGTTGGTTGAGCATTTTATTAGCTGCAAGAGATATTTATTTCAGTAACAGATTGATACTTTAAGTACCTAATGATATATTTAAACTGCAGTAAAAACAATCCATGGCTAAGCAATTCATCTGGCAGGGGCAGGGGAAGATGAAGCCACTAACTACAGCGGCAGGGAAATAATACAAGCAGACACCCCAATTTTGCAGTTCATTGCATGCAATTACGCAAATGAATTTCTACTTAATTCAATGGGCCTTCAAGTGAGCTTCAACTCCACCCCATATACTCCAAGCCGATATATTAGTGTCTTGAGGGTTAAATTTAAGTATTAAAAAAGGTAAGAAAACAATGTTTCCATGTCTCTCAGTTCAGTCTTTTGCCATGACCCTAGTTATTAATAAATGAATGAGTAAAGGCAGATTACTGTTCCTGTCAAACTAACTGTTGGCTTTACTTGAACTCTACAGAGAATTGTGACTGTATTCGTGTGCTTCTGCAAAACACTAGAAAAGCAGGACACTTGTTTTTATTACCTGCCCATGTTTTATTTACTAAAGCTATTTTGAATCTTTACATATAGTCATGCCAAAATCCAGGAGTACTAAAACCACTGGGTGGTAGCCAACTACGTTTTACTCAGAGTAGACCCATTAAAATTAATGAGCATAATTAAGTTAGATCCATTAATTTGATTGGATCTGCTTTTAGTAAAACTTAGTTGAATACCACACATAATTCAGAGCACACCAGAATGACAGTCCTCTCACCCTATACTAGTAAGGAATGGACCAATCTGTCACTTTTTGTTTATTTCAGTTTCTCAGTTTCTCATTTTTCCAGTCCTCGTCACATCTCCACACGAGGTTGCAACTTTCAAAATTATAATCTTAAGCATTTTACAGTACATTTCTCTACAATATAATGCAACGTTACCTAACACACACATTTTTCCAAGCTATGTTCCCAGATACAATGCTTTTTTGTATGCATGCTTTCACTGATATGAGTATTTTAATCCACATTTTCAGCAAATATATGCATTTTTGCAAAAAAAGGGGGGGGGGGGTCAGAAAACCACCACAAAATTCAGAGAAGGGAATATTTCAAAGGATTGCTATATTTCATTTCACCTGATGTTTTGGAAAGTACAGGTTAGGTAGGCATGCATAAAGGTCGAAGCTGAACTGAACTTTTCACCTATCCCGATAACGGGTCAGCTCCAACTAAGTCCTACTCAGAGTAAACCTGTAGAAGTTAATGGCCCTAAGTTAGTCCTGTCAATTAACCCGAGTGGTCCTACTCTAATGGTTCTAATGTTGGCTAGGGAAAAACCTCTTTCTGTAACACACACACACACACACACACGAACTTCCCACTCTGTTCTGTTGGAACAAGGTGGGAGGGATTTTGGGGTTTCAGGGAGCAGGTTGTTTGCAAATGTCACCTTCCTCTGTCTCTGCCCATGGACAAAACAAAAACAAAAAAAATTCCTTCCAGTCGCACCTTAGAGACCAACTAAGTTTGTTCTTGGTATGAGCTTTCGTGTGCATGCACATTTCTTCAGATACACTGAAACAGAAGTCACCAGACCCCTATATATAGTGAGAGGGTGGGGAGGGGTATTACTCAGAAGGTTGGTGGGAATGGGTGATTGGCTGATAGGTGTGGTAAACCTGTTGATGACTGTTAACAACTGCAATTGGTCTTGCAGGAAAAAGCAAAGGGTGAGACGGCTAAAGATAGCTTTGTCATGTATAATGAGATAAGAATCCAATGTCTCTATTCAGACCAGGTCTCTCCATGGTTTTAAGTTTGGTAATGGAATCCTTCTGCTGGGTCAAAAGCATTCTGTGGCTGAAAGAGCCTTTTTGTTTGTTGACAATGAAGCCAGGACCCAACCCTCTGTGTTTTAAATGACTGGAATGTACAGCTGACCAGTATGACGAATCTAGAAACAATTATTTTCTAAGGTTTGCAAGCATACCTTTGGTCAAACATTATGAATAAATGTTTGTTGTTGTTTGGTAGAAATAAATATGAAGCAGTACCATATGAGCCTGAAGTTGTTTACAATCCTAAAACCCAGGGTGGAATACCACATCTATTAAACATGGGTTACTTTATTTATGCTAAACAGTTCAGTACCTAGTTATTAGCATCTTGTATGGGAAAATAAATAACACAAGTTAGGCTTTGGATATTTCTTCAGGGAACAGCAGCAGACTATGTTATGTTGGTACATCTGTCATGATTGGCAGCTGCTCCCAGAAAAAAATATAATGAATACCTTTGTGTTATAAAAAGAAATGGGGAGGAGTTGGGGAGTGGAGACTCACCTAGCCAGAATACTTGCCTTTTTTTAAGTAACACAGCAGATAATTTTTGAACAACCCTACATTTCGGGCCTTAATTATCAATCAGCTGAGACTGTAAAGTAGAGGCTGAAAATTAGGGCAGCATAGTAAACATGCAGCTTTATAACTAAGCTGCAGAATTATCCCTAATGAGCTTCTTTTTCACTTTTACCCTGAGCAAAGAGGGTGGTTTGCAGCATGTCTAGAAAACCAAACAGCACTGGTACACTTGTAAAAACAAAAACACAAAAAAACCTGGGGTTATATGGCAAGCTGCTTGTTTATTGTTTATTTATTTATTTCATCAAGATGGCCTGATTTTAGTATTTATTTTGCTTTGCTGAGTCTGGAAATGGATTTCTAGAAGGCAGCACAAAGATGATTCAGAAGACTTGCCATTGTTTTTCAATGTAGCAAAAGCCCCAAACCACTAAGGAAGCTGTGTTAAGCGCAAGCCTGTAGCTGAGTTACATCCGTAGACCACAGGGAAACAGTCTTTACTTTTCTCTGTGCCTCTGAAGAGGATTGGGATTAGGGAGAGATGTTCTTCTGCCTGACTTTGCTTGGCTCTGTCATGCTCCAATAGTGAAGGGGGCACACAAAATCCACCCCCATGCTGTTTGGGTGGTGTAGGCTGTTTGGGAGCTACTGCTGGTAGTGTTGCTGCCAGCAGCAGTTTTTGCAAGGCTCAGATAAAGGGCATTTGAAGGGTGAGAGTGGAGCAACACTGACCAAGGGAGATCCTCTGTTGACCCATTGACAGGTGAGACCAAATTTTGACCACTCTGTTGCACCATCCTGGAGCTGGTGCAGCGAAAAGGAAAAACATGTACTCCATCTTCTGCCCTGACCATCAAGGATGTGGCACTGATTCTGCTGTTCCAATTCAGTCCCAGGTTCTTTCTGAGAGCTTTTTCACATGGGACAGTGCATATAGAGATAACAATTTACCAATTGTGCATATAGATATATGGCTATAGAAATGAACTTTTCATCAAAAGTAACTAAGGTTTACATAAATTCTTTGCTATTTACTGCTCTGCTGTATATTCTTGTAGACCAGCCAAACTGAAATTATTTAGCCTATAAATCTTTCAGAAGCCAGTAAAACACTATTTGCATCTCTTGGTTATAGGCCACCTGGCTTTAAGAGGTCACTGATACTGTAGTTCAAATTCCAATCAGAAGCGGTCCTAGTTTGTGATGCATAGGGGAAATGGTGTAGAACTGAGGCACATTCATTGCACGTTATTTCTGTTGCAAGACCTGAAATTGCATGCTTGGTGCTAGCAAATGAATGTTTTGGATGGGTTGCAAAAGTGCTGCTTTGTGCAGCTTTCAAGCCTGAAGTGGTGCTCTGGCATTCTGAGACAATCTGAAATGTTGCAGCGAGCTGGCTCTGCAGCAGCAAGAACTGCCATGCTCATTATATGGAATTACAAACAAACAAACAAACAAAAAACAGCTCAACAGAATCTACATGTGTCCATGGTGAAGCTAAGGATCTCAAACATATATGCCATTCTGAAGCTTTTAAAGGTATAATAAACCAAGCTACATTGGAGCATACATGCCTGAGTTATAGCAGCACTCTACAACAGTAGGAAAGTGACCATCAGCAGGTGGTACACTTGTTGTTAAAGCTAAGCTGTTACATGCTTGTTCCAGCACATCCTGCCCTGAACTTTGAATATAGGTTATTTTTGCCCATGTCATATAAGAACTCATCAGTCTCTGGTGCCGAGGCTCACAAACAAGGGTATTTCATCATTCAGTACTGCAGTCAGACATAACATTAGACCCTGGACTTAATTGTCTTATAGGGGCCCTATTTAGGTGATGTGCCGGCTGCAAGCGACGATTTTCAGGTTCATTCTGATGCATTAGGGAGTATGGGTTTCAGAGTTTACTTTAGGGGTTGCTGTTGGGCTCAGCCTTGGCTGGCACATTGGAAGGGCTAAGGTATCAAACATGATCTGATATTCCTGGATCCCAATCCTCGTTGGGAGGGGATCTTCTGGAACCACAGGGTACACTTCTAAACAGATAACCAGGCAGTAGTCAGGATTTTAGCCAAGCAGTCATCCTGATTGGATCGGGTACTCCAGTTGCTAAGAGCCTTTGTGCTTCTTTAAAAATAAGAAGAAAGGGTGCTGGTTAATGAAGCAGCAACCAGCATTCGCTCCAGTTGACCCCAGCTGCTGATGCTGGGCCTATTTGCCAAGGATGCGCCATCATCTGCTACTGTTTGAGAGTCATAATAATATAAAAGGCAACACATTGCTACTTGTTTCAGTATATCACATTATTTCTGTACCCAAAGAAGACAGCAAAAATGTACAAGGGAAGCGGTGATTATATGTTTGCTAAGATACCGTAGGGATCTAATGTAATATATAGACTTGTAGATTGTGGTTGCAACAGGTAAAAAAGATGCTTTGCATTTCAAGATGAGACCTTTTCGATAATTCCACACTTCAGATCAAGTGTGACTCATACAGCCTTCAAAGCATGCTGGAATTTAAACTGATCAGTCTTGCTTTGTTAAGCACCCTTATGTGAAAACAGAATTATTTTTTTCTGTGAAAATTGATTCTGTATGTTTATAACAAAAAGGGCTTTGCTATTATGAATCTGAAAAATCATGGTTTTGTGGGTATATAATAAGATTATTTTTCCTGTACCATTGTCAACTGCAAACATTAACAACTATGTCTATCGTCAGCCAATAGACCTGAATCACTTTTAATCTGTAATGTTGTGTTACTGGACATTGCTATGAGTGGGGAAGAGTGTCTTCTAGGGCTTGTATTTAACCTACTTGACTGAATTATAAAATAAAAAATGTACTTCTAGCAAAGTATGGAGGGAAGCATTTGGAAAGTATAACTTTTATTTTCTGCTTTTGCCCACAAATATCTTAGCTCTTCCTGAGCAATACTGGAGATCATAAAAAGTAAACCCAGAAGAAAAGCATTTTCACAGTCTCTGAAACACTTTACTATAACAAATACTTTCTGAGTGATATTTTGAGGATTGCTGGTTCTTGTCTATTGTACCTTAGAAGCTTTTCTGGAGGAAAAAGTCAATGCATTGTTGGGGGGTCCTCCTCCCATTTCTCTTTATCGTAGTCTCTTGGGTAACCTTTCTTCCTTGTGGTTTTTTTTTAAAAGAGCACTTTAAAGTGTGCTTTAGTACTCAATTCATCCTCTGCACTTCACTCTCTTTTTGCTATCTCTGACAGTGAGTTGTCGTGCCCTTGACAGGCATACCACACTAACTTTTTCCTTTTTAAATGTTCAAAATGAGTTAATAGAACCATAATATCTCTTTAATGTCACCTTTAACATGTAGGACCAGTCATGAACTGAGACATTAAGTTTACCTGCCAACATCTAAAAATCCAAAATATGTTGCTTTTCCCCATGGTCTTTAAATCCCTAACTCTTTTGTCTCTATTACTTCAACCAGAATGATTTGGCCATAACTGAACCATACATTTGAAGCACAAGGCTCCCCCCCCAAAAAAAGGGAAATGCAGTTTGCTAAGGGTGCTCAGAATTGTAGCTTTGTGAGGGGTAAACTACAAATAAGGAAACTCAAGAAGACCTGACCATATTTGCATTCACTGGGATCATTTATCAAAATATGCGCTAAAGCAAGGATTGAGATTGAATATACAGTGGATTTAATGATTATTCGAATTTGGAAACTCTTATCTAGGCACTTCATGCAAAGTTTTCTACAACAAAGCTAGTTTTCTGTTAATTATGAAACATTGCTGGGTAGTAGTCGTAGTAGTAGTAGTAGTAGTAATTTATTTGTATCCCGCCCATGTGGCTGTGTTTCCCCAACCACTCTCAGAGGCTTCCAACAAAATATTAAAAATACAATAAAACATCAGACATTAAAAACTTCCCTAAACATGATGTGCAAAGTTAACACATTCAGGGAACATGCAATGTGGCTGAAGAAAGGAAAATCAATAAATTGCACGGTCACTGTATCTTAACTGACAATGTTTCTACATAGGAAATCCATAGTAAGGTGAATGGGGTGGGGAGTGGGGAAAGAAGAGTAATGAAAGGCAGAAAACCAGGGGCGTTTTTTAACCAGAAAGGGTGGAGATTGTCTTTTAAATAGGTTGAAATCCATTGTCATGTTAGCACAAGTTGCTGTAAACTGTCCTGATATTATTTTACGAATAGTGCTATATAAATGTTTTTTTTATAAATAAGGCGCTACAACATAGCTTATACTTCAGGGGGAGCAGCATCTTCTCAACAGGCTAAGTGGCACCCAGATGGTTCCATCCTCTCTCCTCTCTAGGAGAAGAGAGCACCAAAAGTAAAAGCTGGGCGAAGCAGTGATGCCAAGTCCTTTTCCCACCTCTTAGATATTCTAGCTGCTGGTAAGTGTCCATGCACATGGACTGGTCCCACCAATGCACCAACATTTCCTCAACGTCACCGCTACTGTACCCTGCTCCAGGAGATCAGCTCTGTCCCACCACATGTGTCACTGCTGGGTGAATGAGTGAATTAGCTGTGTGGAAAGTTGCAAACACTGACTGGCAGTGTCTATGCTGCCACGGAGCACTTTCTGCTTTCCTCTGCCAGACCAGACTGCAAGGCTTCATGGCATGCATTCTAACCTCTCCCAGCAGCACTTACCCTTATGGCAGTTTTCTGGTGCTTAATTTGTCTTTCCATTATCTGTTACGTTACGTTACGTTATGCTATGCTACTTAATACTATGGACAGAGGTTGCTTCTTAGAGAAATTGTCTGTTCTACCTGAAAAAGTTTTACATGGACTTAACTCTGAAATGTGCATTTTCTTTCCTGAAGCTGTTTCCATCACTCTGTGTGGGCAACCTCCCCCCCTCACTAAATTCATTTCCTTCTCATTATCATCAGAGTCAGGCTCATTTTCTCTCTTGCATCATCCCTTTTAATTATATCCAGTCTCGTGGTGTTATATTATTTTGTACATTAGTCTTCATAACCATGTAGCTGGTCAGTATCAGTGATAGTGGCAGGGAATGTCATACTGATTTTTGCATCCAGTTTTGCAGCATTTTTTCTTTCATCTTTACCACAAAAATAAATAAAGAAATTGAGACTTGCCATCATGTCCATGTATCAAATCAGCATGTCTGTACACTTCGCTGTGGTTATTCCACAGTCTCATGGAAAATCGTACAACTTCCTTTCCTTATGACCAGAATAACCAGAAACAAGTTGGTTTATTGTCCACATTTGTATTCCAGCCCTCCTTCAAATTAAGTTAAAGTTTTAAAAACAACTGAAAAAGCAAAGTAAAATTCTGTTCCCTTCAAAGAAAGTGACTACAACAGCCTGGTGATTAAAAGGTTGATTCTCTTCCATCGGAAGACACAGTGCTGGTGGACCAGAATAATCTTAAGAGAGTATCATGGATGCTGCAAACTTTGATTGTTCCTATCCCTGGATAGCATTGCCGCCATGTGTTAAAGAAAGAGATTGGTGCTTCAGATAGCCGTACGTGGCTCTGATTATTAGAGCATGCTACGCACCTCACAGAACAACTTGGGTGGTTGACAAAGCTGAATTTACTGCTGAAAATATCTAAAGCTAGGCTGCTTGCTTGAAGGGTTTTTTTTGTCACAAGCAGTTGTGTTAATTAAAGTTGACAAATCAGAAAGGCTGTTATAGTTATCGGCACTCTGAAGGAGCGAAGCCTCTGCAAGAAGTTTCCCCAACCCTTATCTCACCATTTCACCTCATGATGACTTTGCCTTCTTGCAGACATTCTCTTTCCTGACCTAAAGAGATTTTAAACTTATCAGTGTTCAGCAACAAGGAAGACAGTGAGGAGCTTGATGTCTATTTCCATACCACTAGAGATTGTACTCCTTCCCTTGAGATAAGGACAATGTTGACATGCACCAAGATTCAAATGATTGTCAAACATGACTGTAATCCGTATTTTGTAGAGTTTCATCAAGCTGCTATAGAGATAGTCCCAAGAGAAAAAGCCCCTCAATACTCATGACATATATTCTTTAGGCCTATACCTGTTCTTTACACGTTTGGCTCATCTTGCTAAGCTGACCTAAACCTAGATGGAAACTGTAAGGGAGGGGAATTGTATGCTCCTGAAGTTTCTGGATTTGGGATGTCACAGCGAAGAAAGCATCAGGCCTCGTTCACACTTAGATGAAGAATGTGACTGCAGATTTTCAGAATGTACAAAACTCAGCTCCTTGCAGTGGACCTTTGTTAAAAACAAACCACCACATAATTCCCACTTAAGCTTTCTATAGAATGTTTTATGTGACAGCTCTGTGGTACAGAGCTCTTGCTTTAGCAATCTACAGGTGTGGATGGCACCCTTTCGGTGTACAATTTTCATCTTGGGTGATATGTGTGAGCATTAGTGCGGTAAAAGAAGGTGGAGAAAAGAAAGATTATGAAAACATTACTCTTTGTGATGTCAACGGAAAAAGCAGAGAAAAGCAAAAGAACAATTATTTTTGAAGGGCCAATAGACAGGTCTTCAAGGCAAAGAACTACAACAGACTTCAAGAAATTGAAACAAATGCAAAATAGCAAATCTGAGGTTAGTAACACAAGAGGGAAAATATTATATTTCTTATTGTTTCTTCATACTGCACAGACTAAAAAGACTGCACACCTTCCACTTGCCTGCACACAGAGCCATTCATATGTGATCTAGTGGATAGAGAGTGGGACTTGAATTCAGAAGTTATAGATTTCATTTTGTCTACTGCTGTGCACTTCAAAGATGGATTTGGATAAGTCACATATGCAAAATGTCTGAACCTATGGAGCAGGATTTGTTACCTCAGTTTTCCTGGTGGTTTTGTACACATCTTTTTATTAAAGGTTCTTCAACATGCCAATACTGAAATACACTAAATAATTCATCATAGGTTAAGTAGACAGAGCCCAACATTGAAATGAATTAGGTACATAAGACCATTAAGAACAGTACAAATAAAGAGCCAGTGGCAATCTTGACCATAAAATTATTCACCTTATGTGAACATAAACCCTCCACATTGGGGAATGTTGAGAGGGGCTATAGAGGTCCTTTTTTCCTCTTAATAGAACTAAGAAAGAGAATTTGTCCTGTGTCAACTCTACCCACTTTCTGATGTCGTGTTAGGTTTTGAGAGGGCGTTATTCTCTATATCAGTCCACCAGTCATGCACTCCCCGCCCCGGATGGTCAGTTTCTCAGTTGCAAAATGGGGGGTAATATGACTAATTTCCAAGGTTTTCCTGCACAAAGTTTGCAAAATACTGTACTCTTTAAAGCAGGGGTGACAAGCCTGTGAACCTCCAGATGTTGCTGGATGTTACTACATGACCTGTTCTGGCCACTCTAAACTAGACTTCTGATTCAGGTGCAGTGGAGCACACAATTGTGTTCCCAGTGTTGAAGTAAGATTTATCCATCCCAGTCAGCTGTCCAATGGAGAATACAGAGAGAACGGCATATTGTTCTTTGCATCAGGCAACAAAATATTTGGGGGTGGCTCTGGGTCTGAGTATAAGGCAGCTCCTTATATTTCTTCCTTGAATTCTAGCAATATTGCTACTGAAACATCAATAGGTATACCACAGCCTGTTTAAGGCCTACATAAACTTGATTTGGTGTTTAAATTCAATGATTTCTATCTGGAACATAAGAAAGATCAGGAAACGCGAGAATAAGGTAGTTGAAGTAGAGAATGAACAAAGAATATTATACCTGAGGATGGCAGAAAGAGCAAAGCAATGAATTATCTGCAGAGGAACCCATGTGAAAGAAGCAACAATGAAATACCAGGCTACAAAATGTAGTAGGGCAGACCAGAAATATGTCATATTTCTCAAGGATATTGGTTTTAATCAAGTTTAAGATGGCTGCATCTTGAGATTATTGCTACATAATAGGAGTTGAATAGCACACCTGTCAAGTTCCTTCCTGGCTTGCCCATCCACCACAAAGGTAGAAATGAAGAGGCTATTAAGAATGAATCAGCATCTTACTCTTTCCAAGTTGAGTTTTAAGAAGACTAAACCATCACAATAAGAATATAAACAAGATTGCCCAGATTTCCCTCTTGAGAAGCAAAAAGTTACCTTTTCTAAAGATGTTAAGGTAGCAGTTTTCACAAGTACCCAGCCTACAAAAGCTGGGTAATTTTGGCTAATAAGTAGGCTATCACGGCATGACAACGATAGCACTGAAAAGGAACTAGGTAAGGAATGGGAAACAATAACAGTTATTCTGATGCACTGCAAAAATGTCAAAGTAGGTTTTGACAATGGCAATGATAAAAGATTTGTAATGTCATGTCACTTGAATGAAAGCTTACAATGAAATGAAAGGAATCTTCCATTTATCAGGACCATGATGCTATTGCTACTTGCAGTGAGAACAACCCTGACTGAAATAAGAATAACAACCCTGACTAAGCAAACAGCATCTTTAAAGGACAACCTTAGCCTTAAAGTATACCACATAAATAGCAATGAAATGAAGCTATAGAAAAGGCAGTGGCTACTATTGCTTTATTAAATATAATTTCTGTCTTTATATCAACCTCTTAAATATTTGATAGAAGCAAGTATTTTAATTTTGGTTTTTTAATGATTAGAAGAAATGAAATTAAGTTGACAAATCAATCAACATATTTGATGACAGGGTAGAATGATAACAAAATATGTGCAATGCCTCAGATGGCTAAGAATCCAGGTCTCTCAAGTTAGGCCACACTTGCAAATACTTGAGAAGCAGTAATACTTTCCCACCTTTCCCAAATATTACAGAAGATATTTCAGCTCTGATTAGGTCCAGACCTCTGATTCTCTGGGAAACCCATATAACTCTAATTCCTGTACATTTGACTGGTAACCAAGTGCTGGGGTATGAGATACTTCCTTCTGCCCTCCATGCACTCCTTCCTTCACCTTCTACCTACATAGACTCTTTCACTGGAAATGAACTGCAGCATATATTTGCTGAGTTATGCTATTAAACTCATTTTGGAAACTAATCCAGCACGAACATTGATAGTTGGCTATACTGAAGTCACATAATTGTTGTCAAAGTAGTCACATATGCCAAACACTCTCTGAAACACCTCTACCTCTTTTAAATATCCTTCCAGTGATGTTTAATGGAGGAGGGAGGTGCTTCAGTGAGCAGTTAGCCAAACCATTCTCTGAAGTGCCTCTCAGTTTCCTTTCAACAGCTTGCCTGGGCTGCCTGCCACCCACCCTGCTTTCCTGCAATTTGGCAGCAATGCAAACTGTAGCATGACAACAGTTCTACAGTTTTATTATATATAGATACGCATGCGTGTGTGCGCGCACACACACACATTTCACTTATGTTCTCTACTGAAGTGAATATAGGTTAAATGAAATGCAAATGTTGTGAAACAGAATTTCTATTACAACCCATAGCTCAATAGATAGTGGTCTTTCAGTAGCAGCTCTGTAACAAGACTTATGTGGTATCTGCTACCCTTCTTTTATCCAACTCAAATTAGGAAGAACTCACAGCTCACCAGTGCTGCAGAAATACTCGTCATAATTAGCTGTCAGTTTACTTCATTTATTGCTTCCCTCCTCCTCCACCATGTAACACAAGTTGCTGTCTACTGTTGCTGATGTTGCACAACTGAAAAAGTGAAACTTTTAAAGGAATATGGAAGGACAAGATGGCTTTCAATAGTTTTGTCTGAAAGCACCACTGCAAATAAAAGAATGAGCATTTTAAGGATTATGTAAATATGAGATAGCTTTGTAGGATTTTCTGTGCAATTCATTACTGACAGTCAAGGAACTTTTAATTAGCATCATTGCTAAAATGTGTTAATGCATGTTCAATTATAACATTTCAAATGTTAGTCATATTCATTTTTGCATTGTCCATTCCTTTTTTGTGTCTTTCACTCCCCCCCTCTCTCTGTGTCTGTCTGTCTGTCTGTCTGTCTGTCTGTGTGTGTCTGTGTGTAAACATGCATAGTGATGAGAGAGCTTCCTCTGCTCCTTGTTGGGAATGGGCTCAATTAACAGAAATTTATGGGAGGACAGATCAGTCTCACATTAATTTGTATGAACTGGGCCCATTCTCATTTTGCACGGTGCCAGCATAAGGAGAAGTCATAGTGTGGGTTCCTGGAATACGACACAGGACATTGCCTCTCATGCTTCTGAATATGAGAAAGAATGGTGCTGTAACACAAAACCCTATTCAAGAAAGAACTTGTACCTGTCTTGTAATAGCCCACAAGTGTGCTTACCACATTCTGACAACCAGAAGCAGCCATATAATGAGGCAGAATGAGGCATTCGCCTTGGATGGATCAGGACAGGTAGTGGATTGTGCCCTACATGGGGATACCTCCTGCTGCCACTGCTGTACTATGACTGGTCTGCACTCCTCACCTGTACACCATGGCTGAGCTCTGCCCACCTGCCACCTTCCTACCAGGAATGGAGCAACATTGAATGGAGCACCACCACTCTAAGGGAAACAGCTGGCAGAATTCCAACAGCTCTCTGAGCCTACCGGAATTGAAAAGAAAGTGCTCTTTACCCACAATGCTTCATTCTGAGGTAGATGATCCCAAAAAGCACATGTGTCGTTGCTGCTATGCAGCAACAATGAAAAGTCCAGTTGGAGGCAATCTCCAGGGATATCTCACCCACAATGCATGGATGGTTGTGGTGTGACTGCAGGTCAAAGAGGAAGAACGTGAAAGAGCAGGAATGATGGGGTGCATGGAAGAAGGCAGAGGCAGTGGCTGCAGAGGCCCAACACCAAAGGCAGCAGAAGAAACAGAGAGGGGGAGGCACTATAATGTTTTGTGACAGCGAGATGTTGTCAGGGGCCAGATGCTAAGAAGATCATCGTATATTTTTGTAAATCAGAATTTTCAGAATGCACTGATCACCTTCTGAGCATAAAAAGTATAACGGCTCCCCAAAATGGAAGCAACCCACAGCAGTCCTGTTGTTTACTTTGAAGAGAGCATTGCTTTGGGTTAGGTCTCTCAGCAGGCAAGATAATCTTTTCAAGAGCACTGTGGCAGTACTCGAGAAGAAAAAGATGACTCCAATTCTAAGCCATTACTAGTATGTAAGCTATATCTGGACTGCTGGGATCTAAATGCAACCTTGTCTTCCACTCTCTTACAGAGAAAGTAACATTAGGTTTGTATTTATATAAAAGTCCCATCAAGGTCTCATTTGTACATGCTGAGTTTTCCTAACCCAAATTATATACACTGAGATAGGGAGCTTTTTGCTGATAGTTGGCAGCTGTCCAAAGTCTTCAAACAGCAAATGAAGAACAGAACACTCTGAGCTGCATTTTAATTTCCATCTTATTTCAAAACAGGATATAAGTCCTCTACTCAATCAATTCAGGATAGAGATTTAGCATGTAAATCTTCAGCTCTTACAGGTGCTATGAGAGCTTTTAACTCACGTACCTTCCATACTTCTTTTTTCAAAGATATTTTTGTTCTTGTCATAAAAAGCCATTTCCCACTTTGTTCTTCAGCTTTCTTTGCCATAGATAGTATACATTTGTGTTCTATTTATTTTTAATTATTTTTTCAGGTTCAAATACTTCCACTATGATCTTCTGTCATTGTTATTTCTTTCTCATTCCCTCTCAATTTTTTGTTCTTAAAAATCAATATTGATATATTGTAAACAATAAAATTATTTAAAGTTTTAGAGGTTTTTCTATTTCTGCTCTGATTTGTGTGTATAGTTTTAGGTTGATAGATAAGAGAGAATATTCACATAGAAGTTTTATATTACTTGTGGGGTATATGCATTTCATCATATATATTCCATTAATACAAATTAGCTCAGTTAGCTAAGCTTATAACATTCATTTACTCACTGAAATTTATCCCAGCTTCTGATTACTTCTGATTACTGAATTTGTTTGGATGTTCCCCAGGCCATTTCGATAAATGAGATTGCATCTTCTCCGCAGTGTGAGTGAATAGTCCAAATGGAGTAGCATATCAGCACCACACTGTACAATAAATTTTCATGCAATGAAAACCATTACACAGCACTTTCCCCAGATTTCTTATACTAGCAGTATCCAATCTTGTTCAGGCAGGCACACTTGAAGAAATGCACATATAAATGAAGTCAAAATGAAGGTGAAGGCAAACCTGGCTGTCAAAGGCATTCACAAAGTGTCATCTGGCCCATTTTGACCAGCTGGAGAAAGAAGCTCACTTAAATCCCCTGTCAGTTCAAGAAAACAAGGAAATCGGGTCCTCCACTAAAGAGGGCACGTGTTGCGGTACAACCTGGCCACCTGACCCAGTGTTGTGGGTGGGTAATCCTGGAACAGCCACAACCCCTGATAGGTAGGTCCCGTGTTGTTTGGGTGCAATCTGACCAATGGGGTGCCTCAGAAAAGGAGCAACGCGGGACCTATATAACCCATGTGAAGCTTACAAGCTTCCTCTTTGGGGCTTTCACATCGGAACATGGAACATCGGATCATGGACTGCTGTTGCTCAGAGAGACTTCGATCGACCTTTGGTGATCGCTTCCCCTTTTTACACTTAATCTTCCCTTTAGTTTCCCCTGTTATCCTGTTTCCCTTATCTTCTCCCTCCCTGTTTTTAAGGCTTTGCCTTGGGGGCTTCCCCCCCCCCGGGGCCTGCGGGCCTTCGCAAATACCTCCCCTGTTTTTCCTCTCAGATTGCAGAGAGTCTGTCGAAGGGTAATTTTAGTCCCTTTTGAAACCATTCTCCAGTGGTCATTGTGTTCCCACTTTCGCCTCGGTTCACCGGACGTCTGCGCCTTCGGCCTCACCGGTCTCTGCTTCCCTTAAGGCTGGTGGAGCGAGTTGGTGCCAGTGCTCCGTGGGGATCGGGGGAAGGTCAAGAGAGCCTTTGTTGGCGAGCCCGGGTTTTTTCTTGTCCCTGCGTGCATATGCTCCGAACGGCCTGGGCTGCGTGTTTGTGCAGGAACCGCTATTTTGGGTTCGTAGACACCTTTGGCCGCCATCTTGAGCACCATCTTAATTTGGCGTGAACGACAATTTCTGGTGGGCGCCATTTTGTTTTAGTCCGAGCGCCATTTTCATTGCGAGGTAATTTAAGCCTGGCTAAACTTTAAGGCCTTTTATCATGCCGGTTAAGCGCATTCCAAACCCGAACCTGCAGGGGAGGAGGGTTACTGGGGGCGCTTCTCAGGCCTCGTGCTCCCCTTCGCAGCCAGTTAGTCCTCAAAATACTCTGGATCGTATGTGCGCATTAATGTCCGGGGTAGGCACGGATCCAGTGGCTGTGAGCAGAATCAACGCTGAGCTGGATACCCTAGCGTGGCAGTTTCTGGAGCAGCCCACTTCTCAGCCGGGCCCTTCAGCCGCTACTACGTCTTATGAGGTGCAAGCCCCCTCGGATGCCAGCGAAGCTAGTGAAACGCTGGATCAATCAGGGGTGCTATTTTCTCAGATTTCAACAGCAGCAGCCTGGTGCAGCGGTTCCTGCTAGCCCCAGAATTAGGGGGAGCAGTGCAGGAAGTTCCAGGCATGCTTCTTGACAGGAGCTGTTGGGCTCCCAGTAAGCCCTGCGAGCACTAATAAGTCCCTTAGCTCCCAATATTCAATTGGGGAATAGGCCCTCTACCTCTCGGCAGGGTTCCTCACTTTCGTCTGTTTCTCTTTCTTTGCAGGTTTGTTCACCCCCAGCCATGGAGGCGGTCAGTATTCAATCATCTGACGAGGATCTCAACTCCCACAGTTCCATCGCATGGTGGCAGGAAGCACAAGAGTGGCTGCTTCAGATGCAGGGCCAAGAGGTGCAGGGATGCTGAATCATCCTCTTCCACCGGTACACCCTCCGACACTAGCGATGAGGAAATGGATTCCCCTCCCATCCTTTATTGGGGCCATATGGAAGGGTCCTCTGGGTTGCCTCATTGGGTGTGGTTGAGGAAAGCTAATACACATAGAGCTAAATATGGCCTTCCCCTAGACAATGAACCAATCTATGCAAGAAATACACTTTTTGGACACTACTATAAAAATACAGGATGGACACATAGACACCACCTTATACTGTAAACCAACTGACCGACAAACATATCTACATGCTTCTAGCTACCATCCCAAACATCCCAAACAATCCATTGTATATAGCCAGGCCCTATGTTACAGCCACATCTGTTCCAACTCTACAGACGGAGACTCTCACCTAAGAGATCTACAGCAAACCTTTTTAGAACTAAAATATCCACCTGATGAAGTTAAACAACAGATCAACAGAGCCAGACTGATACCCAGAGAGAACTTGCTGCAAGACAGACCCAAAAAAGAAAATAACAGAACACCACTAGTAATCACATACAACTCCCAAATTAAAACAGTACAACGCATCATCAGAGATCTACAACCTCTCCTAGACAATGACAGTTCTCTTTCTCAAGCTCTGGGAGGAAGACCCTTCATCGCCTACAGACAGCCACCCAATCTCAAACAGCTCCTCACCCACAATAATACAACAACAGGATAGTCGGGCACAGCATTGTCCACTGGGCCAGCAGAAGGGCGATGGAGTCTGGAATTGGACACCGGCTCAGGCTTCCCAAGCATGTGCGGCTGTCCTGGATTTCCAGACGAGGAATGCATTGTGGGGAGCTTCTCCCAACGATTCAGAGCAGGCTGTCTATTGCAAACATGCCTGCTGCAATGGTGCTCCAGCTGGGCTAGAACCACCTGCCGGAAGCTCCCGGCCTGAGCCTGCAGACCCACATGCAGGAGGACTTGGAAGAGTTGGAAGCAACTATTCCTGGACTCAAAATATTTTGGTCACAACTCTTGCAGAGGCACACATGGAGAGGGAGACATTGCCCAGCTGCTACTGAGAGGGCCAGGGAACACGTCCAGAGCGTGGTGGCCAGAAAGGTTTTGTCCATGGGGGAGCCCTCATATGCCACCCAGGCATCACCTATCACAATGCATCCATTTCACCTGCCTGTATTTGGGAATGATTTATGGCTGACCTCCATGTCAGCGGGGTTGAGGGATTGGTTACATGGGTGAGTGGTTGGCGGCGAGCACTTGTGCTCTTGGTGGTGGATAGGCTCTGGTTCAGGTGATAGGCATGGCACATGACGTGGCCACGCCTATGCAATGAAGGGAATTCCGGTAAAGGAATCCAGGGACTCACTGGTTTGGCGAACCCCAAAAGGGGTTTGGCCCGTGCCTGAGTCCAGGGGACATCAGGGTGGCTGATTGGCGCTCCCTCCATCAGCTGTCCCTGGTGTTCATCCTTTGGCTGTCCTATGAACATGGCTCTGGGACAGCGCTGCCTGAATGGCTGCAGGGAGCTAGTCGAATCAGAACCTATGCAACCACTCACTTGATTGTAATCAATAAAGTTGTGGCCTAAATTTCTGCTGAAAACCAAACCAAATATCTGACTCCTGTGTGAATTTATTTAAGGGAAAGGTAAAAGGTCTAAACACGCAACTCTCTTGCATTCTGAGCCCATTCTTTAGTACTAGGCTAATAAGTCATAGTCATTCCAGGCCCAAAATTTTAGCTTTTAAATGACTATTTTAATAGATTTGGGACTCTGTTGTGTGTGTGTCATGAGGAACATGAATAAAGAGTTTCAACACCTGAATACACACTCTCTCTCTCTCTCTCACACACACACACTCACACAAAACAACATACATTCCTCCCAAATGTATTTATGTGGAATGAGACTATGGCGCATATATATATATATATATATATATATATATATATATATATATATATATATATATGATTCATTTCAAAGGAGTTGTAAAGGTGAGTTTACAGGCCAGTGTTCTGTTCTTTCTACAGATAGATAACTATAGATAACTAGAAATGTCTAAATAAATACAGCATTTTTGTGGTGGGGAGGTGAGGAGAGAAAAAGAGAACACCAGCTTGTTTTGTTTTCTGAAA
This sequence comes from Lacerta agilis, assembly GCF_009819535.1. Taxonomy (NCBI): domain Eukaryota; kingdom Metazoa; phylum Chordata; class Lepidosauria; order Squamata; family Lacertidae; genus Lacerta; species Lacerta agilis. The sequence continues at coordinate 96,810,070 of NC_046312.1, forward strand.
AGAAACCTTTACTTTTTATGATGGATGACAAACAAAATGGTTCTAGGGAACTGTTACTGCAGCACAACTAGCTAATGTCACTTGTAGATTCCAGGTTTAAGCCTGTTTACTGTTTTTTTTTAACATAACATCAGTGAATATGTATTTCCATATACAAGAGGGAGATGTCCCTCCTACAAAAGATTAAGAACACAACACTGCATAAACTACGTTATGTGCAGACCTTACTATCTCTAAGATTGATAAATTGTTTCAGCTGTGAAGACTGTGTACAACACTTCCCACACCTAAAATTCCCACTTATAAAAGAGGGTCTAATCCTGTTATGTGCTAGATCCAGAGGTACATCTTTATATTTTCCATTGAATGATTAACCATATCCCATAACAGATAAATTTTTACATCTTGGGATATCAATTACAAAATGCCAGTGCATCAACAGTAAGCATTTAATAGGAAATGACATGCTATTATATTTCATTGACCAAAACAATTTGTTGTTATGAGCCGTCCTTTTAATTTTGCATCAAATCATTCTGTTGTGCGTATATAAGACAGACAAGTAGAGATCTGTGATTGTGGATTAGCAAACACAAAAGTAAAATTAGAACTAAAACTATTGAGGCCCTACTAACATCACATTTCCTGGAAAATAATCATTTTCCTGGATGTTGAAGGCTTCCAGCAATTGAAAAGATATCCACATTTAGGCTGCATTCGTAACATGGGGTTTATTGCATTAAAGGCTAGTTCTTCTGTTCCATTTTCCATCTTTCCTTTCACAATGCACACACCTCTTCCATCAAATCTCAACTGCAATACCACCATGTTGCAGTAACTGTCATTCACACAGCAGGAACAAGCAACTAATGTCAACAGAGTTATTGGTTCCACTTACGCTGCGGTTTCCCCATGATTCATTGCATTCCTCTCCCTCTACATTCTGCCATTATAGGCTTTACCTTTTGGGCATGACTTTCAGTGCTAAAATACTGGCACATTCTGTCACGAAGAAAAACGGGTGGGGAGCACAGTACATGTTGGTATGCCGCCTCACAGCTTGTCACATGAGCAACCGTGGTGTAAAAACCTGAGAATTGTGGGGAAATTGCCATGCAAAACTCCCAAAATTTTCCAGGTAAAAGGGGTTGGAAATGGATGTTTCCCAGAATCAAATAACACAGAAACGAGTGATAAACTTGCATTCTATTCCACAATATTCCATAAGTTTTCCAGAAGGGGTAACTCTTGGCAGGTTAATATGGGAGGAATGACTGCGGAGTTGGTGAGCAAAGCAAGCCAGGATACATCCCCTAGTATCTGTATGCTTTATTCTTATTTATATGTGGCGATTCATTGTATTTGGGAGTATAATACAAGTATCGGGTTGCGTACAAAGTTGCCTTGTTTGTACAAGGCCTACGAAACTGAACTCCTCTCCCTTTCCCCATCCCCCCTTGCTCCTCATATCTCTTCTGGAAGTTCACTGTACCCTTCAGAGCAGATTTGTAGGAAGCCTGTGAGGGGCAGGCAAGGAGAGGGAGGGGAAGTTCTGTATATGTTTTACTCAGGCATAGGTAAACTCGGCCCTCTAGATGTTTTGGGACTACAACTCCCATCATCCCTAGCTAACAGGACCAGTGGTCAGGGATGATGGGAGTTGTAAACCCAAAACATCTGGAGGGCCAAGTTTGCCTATGTCTGGTCTGGTTGTTGTATTTATAGCAGGTAAACACAGGAAGATTAGCACAAATTGAGAGCCATGTCATGTTCAAGCATTACTGCTGCACAAACTCCATTTGTTTTAACGGGAAGTGCTCATGATCTCTACATACAAAGCGCCCCCTGAAATTACTAGAGGATTAGAGTAGTAGTAAAAAGTACAACAGACAAAGTTGTCACAGTATCTGAGTTTAAAAAAACTTTTTTTCCCTGAGAACAACGAGGGGGCTCATTTGGGAAGTTTTCCTGTCATTTACACTGAAGAGAGCTTCTGTTGCAAGCTTTGTCTGCCCATCCCACCCCACCCCACCCCACACCCATTGACAACAGTGTGATTAGTAAATTGTAGAGCCACAACAACAATTCCTAAGCATCTTTATTAGAAGGCTTTCAGTTCCTTTTAAGCTTCCTCCATAGTGTTTTTATTTTGTCTCCTTTCGTAAGTGTAATTACACAGAGTTTTGTAATTGCTCCATACTCTATAATTACAGAAAATGCTTTTCCTAGTGAGAGAATTGTGTAAGGACTGCCAAATCATGGTGTGATGTAGAGGTCCAGAATGTACACAGTGTACAAGTGGAAAGGACATTGTTTCATGGAAGATATTTTATATATATTGTTGCACAACAATAAAGTATAATATCTAAATATTTTTCAAACCAATCAGTTCCGTGCTTGAATAGTTTCATGCAACATTCTGTTCTTGGAATGTATGCATGTTTACTAGTAAATGGATTTGCAATAATTATTGATAATGCAATGAAGCAGGCATGTTGTCCATTTAGGAAAGGTGTTCACAACATTTCTGTTTTCCTCATGGCATTACCAAATATATTTTCAGTTTGGTCACACTGCCATTTAATGTTTTCTAAAGATTTTGTTTTTATATGCTATTTTAGCTCACCCAGTTCTGAGATCATGGAAAAGTCACAATAAAAATATTTCTTATAGTGGACAATATTCTGTATTTCTATGTGACCAGGCAAAACTAAGTGTGTTGTGCTAGAGAGCTGCATTCCAAACCTTGCATTTCTCTTAGTAGAACAATTACTTCAAGCTTATAAATATTTACTTCTATGTTACTGTTGTTAACCAAGGCTGTTAGATCCACTGGGAACAGTGACTTATTCAGAGCCATAAACTGTGGCTCTGAGACCCAAATTCTGTTCATCTTGATCACTACATAGACAACCCTGGTAGTCCCATCATTGCTCCCATTTCCATAGCTTCCAGAACCACTCCTGATCCTTCTCTCTTGCTTTCATCCAGCTCCCTAAATCCTCGAAAACACTCTGCTGCAGGTAAATGCTCCACTGGTGACTAGTCATTCTCTAAGCACCATATCAAGGCTGGTTCAGGTATTTGCCACTAAAATGATTCAGCTCTCACCCACATTGACTGAATCATTTCAGTTTTCAATGGAGGAATTATTTATTTGAAAGTATTCAGCAAATTAAAATAATTCTACTGATGAAAAACTTACCATGTCACAGGAAAGGAAAGGAAATTAGCCTTCTCACCACTGAGATATGCTTTAATATGGCAGTGTCTAGAATTCAGTACTTAGATCCAGAAATTGCAACTGTAAACTCAACTACAAAGTTCACTGCCTGCCATGAGCCCTAGATTGGGGGTTGGCCAGGGCAGGGCAGGCCAGGAGTCATGGCCAATGGAAAGGGGTCCAGCAAGCTGGGAAGGTCAGGACAGGATCATGGGGGAGTTCCTAGTGGGGAGATTTCCTTAGCTCATCTCACATCACCACCAGTCCCTGAAGCATAAACTCCACGTTTGTCTCCAGATCTGGCAGGTTCTGGCTCATCCATTTTGCCTATTGCACCATCAGCTTCACCTCTGGAGTTTTCAGAAACCATGACTAGCTCTGCCTTTCCAGGGAAGAGGCTTCCCTAGCCTGTTCCATCTCATAGAATCTTAGAATTGTAGAGTTGGAAGGGACCACAAGGGTATTCTAGTCCAACCCCCTGCAGTGCAGGAATCTTTCACCCAATGCAGGTATCGAACCCACAACCTTGATATTAAGAGTCTCATGCTGTACCAACTGAGCTGCCTCTGAGTTGACAGTAGCACACCCTCCATTGTCCAAATCACAGAGGCACCAATGCAGGCATGAACAGACAAGATTGGCTAAGTCTTCTTGGTGAAGTGCTAGGTTTGCACCTTAATCGAAGGGTCAAAACTGCTTGTCGTACTACTGTATGTTGAGCCTGCCCCATTCCATTATCACAGGGTTGCAGGGGGCATGCCACTGTTGAATCAATGTCTTTACTTTTGTAGCCATGTGTAGCACTGATCTGAGCATTAAAGATTTTGGTAGAAACCTCACCCTGAGTTTGAGTTGTTCATCAGGTTGAAGCCAGGACACTGCCAAGGCACCATATTATTTATTTAGTGGTAAACACAAAAATATGCATTCAATAATAAGGTGACACAGTTCCCACCAGGGAATCACCCATCAATCTCAGCTAGGGCAAAAATGGGAAGGACAGGTCTCCATTGGGTTCTAGGAAACAATGCAAACAACTGATGTCTTCATTAACTTCTGTTCACTTTCCTCAGGCACCTGAAAGCTACATAAATTGTTTACAAGCTGCAAATGAATGCTGCTGATCCCATTCGAGTGACCTCTTTTACAGACAGTTTTGAGATATAGAGAGGTAATTATGGTATCCACATCTCTGAATAAATCCTGCCTAGTATATTCATTTACTCTGTTCTACATAAATACACTATCTGAAATAAATCCAGCACTGTCTGATCAGATGTAGTTCTGCCTAAACATAATATCTAAATAAAGAAGAAAGGGAAAGGGTCATTATATGCCACTGATTAGCAAAAAGATGAATGCACCTTGTCTGGAAAGCTTATAAAATGAGAGCTAGAAATATAGGAAAAAATATTTTTGCTCCTTCTATTCTTGCACATCAGGCCTGTTACTAGGGATACATAATTCTGTCCATTTCAGTTTCTCATTTTTGTCAATCACAAGTTCATTTTTCCACATTTCCACATCAGTTCGCAAATATTATTTTAAAAATTCTTTAAGAAAAATTCACCAGCATTTTAGAGGACATAATTTTTGTATTTTTGTGTGTGATATTCCTTAATATACACATCTTTGCAAGCAATTTACACTGATTAATGCATTTTAAGCACACTTTCTTTCTTTCTTTTTAAAGCACACTTTCTTGAAACACGAATGTTTTTGTACAGTTTTTCTGGTGGAAGAATTGCATTGCAAACATAGGTTCTGCATTCTTCATATACTCCATGGTCAGTTTTGCTGCATTGATTAAACTCTGCACATTCATAGATAAAATAACAAGAAAGTTACCCATTCTTACATGCAAAACAAACTTAAGAAAGTGCAGGTAGCCACTGCCAAAATCTATGCATATATATACACTTCCCTTATAAGTTCTCTTGTACACAACCATTTAGAAATGGACATTCAGTCTAGGTGGCATGGGATGAAAATAACCCTTCAAACTCTTAATTGGTTGTATACAAGAATAGACTTGTCAAATTGTGCTCAGTTCAGAATGCTGCACTGTAAGACAGATATAAACATTTTGGAATAGCTCCAAGGGCAAGGAGGATGGTCTTCAGAATGAGAAACAGAATGAGGAAAGGTTGAAGGAACTGGGTATGATTAGCCTGGAGAAGATGAAGGAGGATATGACAGCTTTCTCAAAATAATTGAAGAGTTGTCACATATAGGAGGACAAATACTTGTTCTTTGCTGCCCGGAGAATAGCATTAAATCTAATGTGGCTAAGATACAAGAGGGTAGATTTCTGAAGTACATTGGAATAAACTTTTTGATGGTAAGGGAAGTTCAACAATAGAAGCAGTTACCAAGACTCTCCTTCACTGGAAGTCTTTGAACAGAGGCCGCCGAGGATTTCAAGAGGAGGGTTAGACCAAAAGGCCTGAAAGACACCCTCCAATACTATTATTCTAAGGGTAAATGAAGATTTTTTTATATATGCATGCAATCAATTGGTTTCTTTATGCTACTATCGATAGAAAGAGTTAACTACCAGATAATGGTAATTCATGTCACCAATGGTTTTTTTGTTAATTAACTTAATTTTTTAGAACAGCCTCTTTTCGATTGTTAATCATGATACACTAGTATCTAAGGTTAAATGTACAGAGATACCTTCAATGAAAATATCATCCATAATGCATCTGGGACACTAATTAGATTCCTTGTTTTTCAAAATCTAAGTATGAAATTTAATATTGAATGGATAACTTATGAGTCCATTATTTCTGTATAGGACAAACTCATTTGGGGGGGGAGAGCATTATAAAGAAAGATTGTGCCCAAGTCTTCAAATGAGACTTCATATGTTTGTTTCAACATCTTACATGAGCCTATAAAGAGTAGGAGTGTCTAGTGCCATGATGCTGATTTCTTCTAAGTATGTTCATTCTACCTAGATGAATCAAATTGAAAAGGCTATAGCCTAATGTCATGGCATTCCATTCTTTAAGCATTATAATACTGAGTAAAAACGAAAACAGGATAATATTTCATCTGTACATCGGCATTATATATGAGAGTGAGAAAAACAGAACAGAGAGCAAGAGACTGAACCATGGATGTCTCAGCAAGCAGAAATAGCTATCAAATAGGTACAATCTGTGAACAGCTAAGTTGCGTTTCTAGCTCCTGAGAGTTTTTGCAGCCAATAATAGACCGCTTCCTTCTTCTTTCTTTAATTGCATGGATATCAGGCACAGTGGGTGGGAGAGATAACATCTTCAGCAGCTAATTAGCCAGAGACCTTTGCAGTTTCCAGCCATAGATGGAATATTTTGGGGCAGCCCTGCACATATGCTCTTGACATTGTAGCCTTTATACTTCCATAAAGACATCCATAAATATACAGCTTTATATATTTAAAGTTTATGTTATGTTAAGTCTATTGTGGTTTTTGTTGCAAAAGACTAACACTCAGAGATCAAATTCTCTATATCCATCATGCTGCCACATTCATCATGTGTTGTTGTTTTTTAGAACCACCATGACATCTGATTAACATGTTGATAAAATTATTCAGGCTGTGTTAATGTCTCTGCGATACTTAACTACAGGTACATGTGCACACAAGTACACACAAGTTTTCTGACCACATGAGGGTGAGAAATTCTCGCCATGGTGGAATAATAATTTAATATAACTTTATGGTGAAGTGCCCCCAGATGATGGTAGAACTTTAGTAAATCTTTTACTGAAAAGCAAAATCTCAAAGGTTTTCAAATCTATGAGATATCTAATAATCCTTTTGCCAGCTGCTAAAGAATTTACTTAGACTTATGAAGTTAATATTGCTTTTAATAAACTTTTGCTAAAAGAAATAGATTGTTATTTAAACCACCATTTGGAAAGTTTATTCTATTCAATATGATGAAATCAGTCTAATCACAGACCTAAGTAGCAGCAAACAACACTAAAAGTGCTGCCTCTTCTTAGTAACACCTGCATTATTTTGTTTCTTTCAGATAAATACTTTGTCCAAGATTATCTGTGAAACTAATTAAGGAAGAAAACAGCCATCTGTTGTCATTTTAAAATTGCATGGCCACTTTGTATTGATGTGGAGCATTCTCCTTTGCTGATAGCAATGGTTCTGTTTGTGAGCATGGCCACTTAAGCCTTTATTTAACAACGGAGCAAGCCCTAGAGAAACAACAGCTCCCAGCATCAAAGCAGAATACTTTCTAAAAAGCTACACAGAAGGATACAGAAGTATTAATTTCAATTATATATTTAGTGTATGAAAAGGCATTTTAAATTCAACTTGCGCAATTTTCATTCTATTAAGTATAGAGCTAGCAATATACAGTACACAATATAAATGGCATGAGTCCCAGTAAAATCCTTACATTCAAGGGTTCAAGTCTTAAGAGTTCTAAGACCTGATCCCTTAAATATAAGCATTTTACTGGTAATCAAGTCCATTCATACAGTGTACATTATTAGTCATCCAATCACTTACATTGCTGTACTTGCTGATTCAACTGGTTTCTTGCCATGCCATGAAGTGTCATTTAAATGATACACTAGCAGCTTGGAAACCACTTTTGTGTGTGTTTGTCTCATGTAATAGCATTGAAAGCCCTGCACTGTGTGGGTTTCTCCAAAGAAATAGTTACTCTCCCTCCTGGTGGAATGCCAGCTACATGGGAATCGTAGAATCATAGCACTGTTGAGTTGGAAGAGACCCTGAGGACCATCTAGTCCAACCCCTTGCACTGCAGGAATCTCAAGTAGATCAGATGGCCATGCAATCTCAGCTTAAAAACCTCCAAGGAAGGAGAATCCACCACCTCCAGTAGGAGTCAGTTCCAGCTCTGTCAGAAAGTTCTTCCTGATGTTTATTTGGAATCTCCTTTCTTGTAACTTGATTCCACTGGGTTGGTGTTCTAGCCTCTGGAGCAGGAGAAAACAGCCTTGCTCCATCTTCCATGTGACAGCCCTGGAAATATTGGAAGATGGCTGTCATGTCTCCTCTCAGTCTCCTCTTATCCAGGCCTGACATACCCATACTCAACCATTCCTCATAAGGCTTGGTTTCCAGACCTTTTATCATCTTGGTTGCCCTCCAACTTGTCAAAATCCTTCTTAAATCATGCTACCCAGAACTGGACACAGTATTCTAAGTGTGGTCTGACCACACTATTAGCTCTACCTGCTTGATTGCAAACCTTTAAATCTGGACAAAATAGGAAAGACCAACTGAGTTTGTTCTTGGTATGAGCTTTCGTGTGCATGCACACTTCTTCAGATACACTTCTTTAAATCTGGGATGGGAAAGCTCAGGCCCAGGGACCACATCCAGCCCTCCAGGCATCTCAATCTGCCCAGACCACATTTGTCATAGGCCCTGTTCTGCATCCTCCTCTAGTGCATTTGACTGGTTGGAATGTCTTCTTGAACTGTGATAATGCTTGTGTGGGTGTGTGGGTGTAAACGTCTGAGTTCCTAATGGCTGGAAAATAGCCTGCCACAAAGGCAACAGTCACACCCATTGCTCTGTCCACTTTTCCCTCGCGCTTCATCCCCTACTGACATGTGGTCCCTGGAAGGTTGTTCACAAGGTTGGCCATTGTGGAAACATAATGGTAAACTAGGTAGAACTTTGGTCTGATCCATCAAGGCTCTTTTGTTCTTTGGGGGCATGTCTGTGGAGCTACACATGGAAGGATCAAAGGAAACAGTCCAACAAAGTGGGGAGGAATCAATCTGATTTTTGCCATGGATGAAGTATGAAGAAATTCCTGTTTTTTCTAGGGAAAGCAAACAAATAAACAGATGAACTTGACTTTGCCCCAGCCAGGTAACAGGTGACATCATATTTGGGCCCATGTTAGTATCTACAGAGCCCTATCGTCAGTATATAGTCAGTAACCAATCCTGTCATATCATTGCCTTTTTGGTGAAGGCAGAAATGTAGATCAACCCACATGAACCCGTCACATGTTTCTATTTAAATTTCTTCTGCCTCATTTAAATGTCTAGAAAAGGCGATACTTGCCCCTCACTCTTTATAATTTAATGTAGTACAATCATTAATGGAAATTACATTCATAGCACTTTTAAAATTATGTTAAAATAGCATTTAATTGACAGTAATTATTGAAAATTCAAAAAAAGTGTCTCTAATACTTGTCTCCTGCTTTTGGGAAGGAGCATTTAGGTTGTCAGCAGAACACTATTTGTGCATATTTTATTAATAAATGTTGTTTTTTCCATTACAAGCAATTATATTGGATTTTAAAAATCTTAAACCATTTTCTTGAGTTTTTCAAAGTACTAGAAATATTTTAACCCTTTTGCTGCAATTTATGCTAACAGTGTAAATCTTAATATATAAAAAATAAAAAATTGTCCAGTAGCACCTTAGAGACATGTGTGTGTGTGTGTGTGTGTGTGTGTATACACACACACTGTGTCAGACCAACATGGCTACCTACCTAAATGTAAATCTTAAACCCCATTACCTCTACATAGGATAAAAGCAACAGTCCAAGCATACATTTGCTCAGCAAGTATAGTAAACATACAGTGAAGGACTATGCCCCCATTCTGGCCTTAAAAAAAAACATATTATGTAAGACCTTAACGATTCTCTTTATGGAAATGAGACATCCCAGAGAATATTCTGTTGAAAGTATCTATTCCAATTCAGAAATTATAAATCCTATGTAACTCTTATCTGCCTTCCATAAGTCTCATTTTACAAATCAATCTATAAATTCTTCCAGATTTTCTCTAGCCACTATCCATTAGTTATGTACTCTTTTCACACTGGGGTGGGAGAACATTTTTTTAGACTGAATATTATGTTCCCATCTGAACAACCTTTCAGGAGCTATAGGCCAGGGGCAGCAGAGGAGGAAGTAGAGGCAAAAGTGGGAGAAGCAATAAATGTAAATGTTACCTTTGTAACACTAGGGTAGTTTTTTTTACACACATTCACACACCCCTTTCTAGCCTCCATCCAGGTTACAAAGAAGCATTATCAGAGTTCAGTGACATGTCCTAGCCAGGTAAATGCACCCAGTGACAGTATGAAGTAGGGCTGGTAAGGTGTGCGTCTGAGCAGGATGTTTGGCTTGAGGATAATCTCAAGGGCAAGAAAGATCTGTATGGACACATTTCACCCCTATGCCTGATATCTCCTACCTAAGCTTGTCAAATTCCCACCCGTTTCCCATACAAATCTTAGAATCATTATTTTAGAAGCAAAATACCAGTCTAATTGCAATGAATAAAAAATAAAGTTAGTTCTAGTCCGTGTTTACTTGACTGTTTTCTGGAACATTTGCCATGCTGTTAACATGATAAATGATTAACATATGGGAGAGCCAATTTATGTCAATTTATGACAAAACTCGTCCTGCAACTTTGGGTTACTGCTACATAGCCATTGCCTGTGCATACTATTATGTAACATGAGGCTGAAAATATTACATTGCTGAGCCTGTCAGAACTTGACTAATTATTTCATGCAGCTATGATGGAAGGTGCTATGGTCAAGTGTTATTTAACTTTATAAATACTAAGGCTGATGTTCATTAGAGCTGCAAATTCACAACTTTATCGTATAACCATTTAAATGTTAATCAGTCAAAAGGTTAGAACCATTATTAATGGTATTAAAACTCTGACTTTGATTCAATGCATAGGACACTGAACATGAGGGGAATCATTTCATTATTATTGTTTTAAGGAGTGCACCAGTTAATAAACTCCCCATATTTTCTACACAGCACTGTATATAGCTCTTAAACGTATCTTCTGACATTCCTTGTTGTGCCATAATGGCATGACAGGCTTCATCAGCATGAGAAATCCTTTGATCTAGCATATCCAGTGACAATGATTTAACATTTTGGAGGGATTGCATAGTTGCCTGCAACTGAAAATGTCTTATTAGTGAGGGGAGACAAAAGTGTGGGAAATATCCATTTAACTATACAGTGGACTATATGTTTTCAGGCTTTGTTGACAACTGTGGGCTAGATTAAATGTTGTGACTGATGTATGTTTGAAGATGGCCATATTTTTGAAGGTATACTGTATCTTTAAAGCAACACAGAATTTTGATGTGCAAATGATCAAGGCACGGTTAAAGACATGGAACTCCTGTTGATTTCAATGGAAAGAATAAAGCAGGCTTTTAGCTGTCTCATTTTAATAAGTGGAAATTAACATGCTTAAGAGCTTAACATGCTTAAGTGAAACAGCAGCTTCCCTCACTTTGCAATAGAACTTGTGTCTTGAAGTCATGATGTTCCATGTTTACTCACCCCACACAAGGAATGGCAGGCAATAATGTTCTACAGGGACAGGGGAACACTGGATAACATTACTGCAGGAAAAAGGTAATCTTTGCAAGAGATTACAGGAGGATGGGCTCAGTATGTGGGAACTATTTTTGACAACAGCCAGATATTTAGAGCACAGTAGAATGGCCCTAACTTTGGCTGGAGAAGCACTTGACCTCTAAAGATTGCTGTACAGATGCCCTCTTATGAAAAAGCACTGGGTGCATTTGATTATTAAACAATATTGATAAACCACTTGATTGCAACACAGCCCCAGCAATCCTCTAACAGTTTACAGAAATAAAAAATAAAACTAAAATTATCATAAAACAATTTAAAACAGGCATTTTAAGATATTCATGTCTATGGATCCGAATACACCAGTTCAACACCAGCTATTCAAAACTTAGATGCAAAGTTATTTTGCTGAATATTACATCTATTTAAGTGCATACGTAAGTGTGATTCAGGAGTGGAGGTTTTTCCCCAACCTCCAAAGCCATTCTTCAGCATATCCTTTCTGATATGAAAACTAATGGTAGAAAGTCATACTATGTGTGAAAAACGTTGAAATGAAATGAAAAATAACTCTAGGTAGCATTTTCTGGAATGAGTGATGTAATATGTATGCCTTCCTTTCTGTATATATCAGTGAACCAGAGAGATCAGGAATGAAGGATTCTTTCATCACATTACTCTGTAAACTTTCATTTCTGCCAAAATACAACCCTGCTTTTACATTTCCCCCTTCCCATAATAGCTCTTTACAAAATAAGTAATGGAACAATTGTATGTGTGTTTGTTTCAGGAACTTTGATTCTTTGTATCAACTGAAGTAATGCAAAAGTCATTTTCAGTAAGTCACCTAAAATATATATATATTGTAATGTGTGTGTTGGATGGGAGAGAATGTGGTCTCACTAACTTCCTTCCTTATTGTTCAGGAACATCCAATTCTATTCTAATGATAATACTGGCATGGTTTGTTGGTGGCCCTATGGTCTGTGCATATTAATGCGCCTTGCCATACTTGCTTAGGGGACTGACAGTGCAATCCCATATATGTCTACTCAGAAGTAAGTCCCATTGGGTTTAGTGGTGCTCACACCCATGTGAGTATAGGATTGCAGCCTGAATTCTTAAAAACACAGCATTTCATCCCCTAAATTAGATATGGACAGTCCCTATAATTTTCCTGCAATCACTTTTAATTCTATTTCAATATACTTCAAGACAGGTCAGAATTATTGCAGAGGTCAATGGCTTTCACAATATGGTGGATGCAACTTCTTGTAATATTTAGAAGTAAATCCTGGCTATCATCTCTGATGCTTAGATGCAGAAGAATCTGATGCAGGGCCATTGCAATATATGATAGTAGATAAACACTGCAGGTAGAATATTTTTTTAACAAATTATTATTATACGTATATGGAACAGAAAGGAAACTATTGTTGATAAAGCAGGATTAGAGCAAGCTGGAATATTTTATTTAAAGACTTTTGCTTAATAGCAAAAACACAAAGCAAAAAAAGAAACAAAACAAGTCAAGGCCCACAACATTATTTCTGCTAACACTGTAGAGACAGGTTGGGCAAATGTCTGAACCTTCCCCTCCCTTTCAAGCCCCATGTGCACTGTACAGCCAAAGTAGTAAAATACAACTTTAAACAGTTTTGGCTTCTTCAAAAGCAGGCTTCCTCAACCTTGGCCCTCCAGATGCTTTTGGTCTACAACTCCCATGATCCCTAGCTAGCAGGACCAGTGGTCAGGAATGATGGGAATTGTAGTCTCAAAACATCTGGAGGGCCAAGGTTGAGGAAGCCTGCTCAAAAGAAACCAGGAGCTGTAGTTTCTTAAAGGTGCTGAGAGTTGTCAGGAGACCCCTATTCACAGAGTGGTTTAACAGTCCACCAATCCCTCTCCCAAGGAAACTCTGAGAACTGTAACTCAATGAGGGGAATAGGGGTCTTCTAACTACTCTCAGCACACTATAAGTACCAGGATTCTTTGTGGAAAACTATGACTGTTTAAAGTGGTGTGGTACCAATTTAAATGTGTAGTGCAGATGGGCTCCAGAGTCTTATGCCAGACAGAAATGCGTATATACTACATTTACGATAGGAACAGTAACATTACAAGTTTTGTTTCACTCTCTTGACAGCTCTGCATGATATAGGAGAGGGTATATCTGTTTTGTCCTTTTTAGGTGCTTATCAAGGAAGATAACACACTTTAACCACAAGAAAACAATATCAGGCTCCTGACAAACCCAGCAAAGAAATTAACAGAAAGATGTTTAAGAAAAAAGAGTGGGAAGCCCTGAAAGCAAACATTATCTTTATTTAGGATTTAAACTGCAGTTAGAATTCCTTTCCAATTCCTATACTGATAGATTTATTTTGAAATCATTCAGGGCAGCATGTGCTCTGCTCTTCAAAATTTATTTAAAGTGACCAAAATATGAATCCATATATATTTTGCACTCTGTATTACAGAATAACTGTGGCCATCGGGGGGGAGCAATGGGGTGTGTTGGGGGGCAGTCCACCCCAGGTGCCCCCCTGGAGGGGGGTAACACTTGGCCCCCCGCTGCGACGCAGAAGCTGAGCGCTGCTGCCCAGTAAAAAGTACATGCCGACGGCTTGCTTGCAAACCTGCTTGGCGCATGCTTTCCTTTTTCTGGCTGGGGAGGAGGCGAGGGGCTAGTTTGCAAGCAAGTTGTGGAGCGAGGCTGCCTTGTTGCTGCTCCATAGTGTGCATGCGTCATATGGAGAGCGCATGCGTCATACAGAGCGGCGCTGCGCATGCGTGCTATGGAACGACGCTGCGGCAACCCCCGTGAGCAAGCTGCAGAGCGAGGCTGCCTCGTTGCCGTGATGCCGCTACGGAGCAATGCTGCACATGCGCGCTACAGAGTGACACCCCGCCTCTGGGGTGTACCCCTGGGCTTGCTGCTTCAGGCAGCCAAGCGGCTTCGTTCGCCAGTGGTGGCCATTAAGTTTAGTCAGACTGCAACGGGTGTGAAGGAAAACAAGAGGAAGGGTTGTATCCAATTCTGCCCCTTCATATGCAGGTTTATTGACCCAGTGGATGTCTCCACTAAGGGAAGAGGAAGGAAGATGGCAAAATAGCAACAGTAGCAGAAGCAGCTGCTGTGAGACATGTTTATGTGGTTGCCACCTAGTATCCCCAAAGCAAAAGTTTTTCTGGAGAAAAAAGTTGGAATTCAGCATGCTTGAGGCCTGAGTGGTTCCAAGATGGATGACAGACTAAAGGCTGTATAACAGAAACCAAGAAATAAAACCGGCGTTCATCTTACTGGTGTAGCCAGCATACATTAGAGTAGCAGCAGCAGTAGCAGCAACTGCTTATAGCAAGGGCTTTGTGCTCTGCTTAAAGTGTGCATACGTGCTCACACACTTTCTGAAAGTCTCCCATCTTTTTCTCTGTGGATTTCCTGCCCTGCTGCAAGAGGGATTTGTCAGCGTATATGACCTGGAGGAGGTGGGGTTTTCTTCTTCTTTTTTGGCAATATCTCCTTCCCAGGGTGGTCACACAACAATCTCCTTCAGAGAGTTGAGAGACCCTCCAAAATAGCATGGAAAGTAGCGTGGGGACTATAGGGGGAAGATGAATCTGCAAATGAATCCTTCTCCTCCCTTTCCATTAGTGGCAGCAGCTGACATATCAAAAATTCTACCCTGAAGAGGCCTTACATTTGCATGAAACACAGCTGGAATGTTTTTCATTGTAAGCAATCAATACAAAGCAATAGTACTTTACAGTGCAATCCTAACTATGTCTACCTGCTTCTGAATTATTTTTAATTCAATGGTATCCACTCCCTGGGAGCTGGAGCTAGGACTGTAGCCTTTAGCACCAATTACCAAACAGATTCAGTAGCATTTATTTCTGCATGTTATAGCACTCTTTCCTTCCATAGACCAATGAATCATCCCAATCAGAAAAGCTGACTTGAATATAGGATTGGGACTGAATGGAAAGGGTTCAGGGCATTTTGTCTGATTACACCGACATATTCCCCAATTAAACATACAATAAAATAAAAAGTATCTCTTCAGTTACAGCACTACCATTCAAATAATTGTTCTGATACAAATAAAACATGTTCCAATTTTTGGATTTTGTACCACTTGTTCCCCTTTCATGACCTATAAACCTGCTGCATTATGGGTAGCACAAATGCAGCTATGACTAACTGTGGTGATTATTTCTCCTATTCCTCCTTTATTACAAAAGCAAAACAGTAGAATTTGTTGCAGTGGACTGATGATTTTCATGCCCCAGAAGATATATTGCACCTAATGCATTATGTCCTTCAAAACCTGCATTTATTCCACGTGTTTTAAACAAAGCAAAACAATTTTTTTTAAAAAAGTTTCCTAATATATATAAACTGTAGATGATTTCCCCCTGCCTATTAGACCAAATAAAACATCGTGATTTTCTTCTTCCTAAGGAGAACAATTCCACATGATGACTGTTATACTGGAGATCCCAATGTGTGAAAGCAGTCCACGTTATGCCCATCCTTCAATATTTTTTGTCCCTGTGCACCTTACTCAAGTAAAACAGCTGGAGAAGTTTTTAGCTTGTTAAAGCACAGAACAAAGTACAGCTGGGCTGGCTCCCTTCCGTGGACTTCTTTTGCATTTTAATAGCAATGGAGTGAAATTTGCTGACAGATATAGAATTGCTAATGTAGTCCCATTAGAGATTGATGAGTGGGTGGGCTGCTGCTCTGTCCCTGATATATGGCATAGAGTTCCTGCTACCTAGGCATCTGAAAGCCAGGCACACAGATCTAATGCTTCAGATCCTGCTAAGATGGTGGCAGGTTGGTTGCATGTTGGCATCACAGCAAAAACTACAGTGGGCTGTGGATGAGCTGAAACATGCCACCTACATGTTGATGATCAAATTAAGGAAATTTTGACTTCTGTAGCTCTGCACCCATTTGATGTCTAATGTAGATGTGGAATTCATACAAAGTGGACAGCGGTCATTGTGCAGTTAAGTCCACTTCCTTGAGAGTAAGATCCATTGAATTCAATGGAATTTCTGGGTGGACATGGTTAGGACTGCCACTTAAGAAATAAAGTTTCAGACTTCAGAGCAGTCTCCTCCAACCTGACATCCTCCAGATGTTTTGAACTACAACTATCAGCTCTAGTCATCCTTGCCAATGGGTCATAGAGTGATGGAAGTTGTAGGTCCAAACATCTGGAGTGTACCTGGTTGGATTAACCTGCTGTAGAAGACTTTTTATAAGCACAGCTTAGAAGTGACATATATAGCAGCACAAATAAGGATATTCAGGCAAAGGAAGAAACACAAAGAAGCTCCTTCTTTGCGGCATCTTTATAACTTGTGAAGCACCCAAATAATGTTTGTTTGTTTTTTAATATTGTTCTTGCACTCAACTTCTATGGCAAAGAACTCTGAAACTGTAACTGCAGTGTTCCTCTTTCTTCCTGCAGCATTTCTCAAGAAAAACAAAAGTCAAATAAGAAAACTCCAAGTATTTTAACTGGCTGCAAAATTAATAGCATGACTGGAAAGCCTTCTTCATATTTGTTTTATATAAATTTGAGGCTGGCAATACTGAGGGGTTTTGGTCACCTTAGGAGCCTCAAACCTTAGCTAGAGAGAGGTGGCTTCACACATTACATTTTAAGTGTCATTTGTCACATTTTTCTATCACATTAATGAAAATGTGCAAATTGGCTTTGCGACCCACTGGCAAATGATAAATTTTCAATCCTGACTTACAAGATACATAGCCTGCCGAATGTTGTCAGACTCACAACCGAGAAGGGCGTGTAAGTCACAGTGCTCACTCTGATATGTACTATGTTTCATCAGACTGAAAACAAGTATATGACACATTTCAAAATATGGTAATTTCAAAGCATGTAAGCTGTCAACTGGCTGAGACCAATAACTCATAAACCTAAATATTCGGTTCTCAGTAGTGCCTGATGAGTTCTGCAATAGTGCAATGGAAACATTCACAACATTTTACTTATGACACTGAGAACACTTTACACGTTATACTTTTAGATATATAGCTAAAAATATAGAATTGAATCCGAAGTTTTCATTCCATTGAAAATGGAGGTATGTCCACAGAAGGCTCCCTTACATGACAACAACTGTCATTCTGTGGATGAAATGGCCATCCATTAATAGAGTGAAACTTTGAAATCAACACATAAAGTGAATGGAAATCCAGGATGGGCTTTGACACCCTGTTGAGTGTAGTGACAAACAGAGGTCTGTTGCTGTGCAATGTGTGAGACAACATGACAGGGCACTTCTATATTGCCTCAGTGTTGTTATTATCTCTCTCCTATAAAAACCACCACTGAAGTAATACAAACATTTTGTGTGCCTGCATGTGCATGATCTAAGACATGCATGTGGAGGAAAAGAACGGCTGTCCCCTCCACTGCACATTCAATGGGGAAGTCATTGAGATAGGAGCTCCATGTGAGAATTGGGGGTCTTGTAGCAGTAAAGGATGGCTGGATATTGGATGCACCAGTTTATAAATGAACTTGATGAAATAACATTTTCCAAGAAGACAATATAGTCTTCTTCTTTTTAGTGCATTTTGAAAATGCATTACTGTGACCTTGAGAAGCAATCTATTTCATTACTAAGGGAGTTATTCAACTACTTTTTTTCTTTTAAGGCTACTCTGCTTTAACAGTAAATGACAGTCAATTGTGGCATTCCATTTATTAACTGGCATTTCAAACCTTTAATTTTGCATCCATTTGCATAGTATTTCCCTTATAAAGTCATTCTGAGTGAATTTACACAGGCTACTTCCAATTTCCTATTTTTATTTTCTGGAATAAAAAACATTCATTTCCTATTTTTATTTTTCTAAAAAAAAAACAGTAGCTGCAGGCAGCTAGAAACAGCAAGGTTGAAAGCACTGCAGCAGCTTCATCCTTAACCACTTTTCTTACAAATAATCATCATAAACTGCTGCCTCATTTAGCATTCTTCTTTTTATGCGTGTAGTTCATAATAATTTTAATTTTGAAAGTGAAGAGATGCGGATATTAAAAGTCAATGTACTGTCTTGATTGAACTGCTCTGTAACTTGAGCAGCATGGTCTTACGACGCCGTTTCAGCTGGTGTAGCTTGGCTTGTGCTCCCGCAGACAAAACAGCATAATATGCTTGACAAGTGAAGTAGAGACACAGCACAAATGAAAAGGTGCTCTGCCATTGGAATGGCTTGGCAATGCCTGACTTTGTCCTGGTGTTAATGACAGAATGCTGCATTGAAATATACATATACATTTTCTTGGTCACCTCCCAGAACAATGAGATGGCATTCTCCTTGCAATGGATGGATAGCTCAATTAATCTTGCTTTACTTAATGCCGCTATCGGTTGGCTTTCAGGAATGGGATCATGGTTTCTGGGCAATGATGATGCTTCTGGTGTTACCCCATGTTTGCCAAAAGTAGACAAGGATACATTTTTCTTCCTGTCTCATAATACTAAAACTTGGGGCACTTGGTGAAGCTGTATGTTGGAAGAGTCAGGTCAGACACAAGAAAGCACTTTTTAACACTGTGTGTAGTTAAACTATGGTATTCAATACCACAAGATGGCCACCAATGCAGATGGCTGAAAAAGAGGATAAAACAAATTAATGGATGATAATACTGCCAATGGCTATTAGTAAAGATGGCTATGTTCTCTCTCCAAGTCCTGTTTGTGTGCTTTCCATGGGCATCCAGTTGGCTAGTGTGAGAACAGAATACTGAACTAGATGCCTAAACATCTCTAAAATCCTGATCCCCACCCCCCAGTGACATATAATTCTTATTATTCAAAAAGTGAACTCCTATTCACATGGAGGTAGCCTAAAAGGCCATTCACTGTTAATAACTCATTCTCGAATTTCCCCCATTAAAAATCAAATTGCCCCCCTGTGCGGCATGTGCCCCATGTTGGGAACCACGGCTCTAGAACCATAGCACATTTAAAAAATAATAATAATGGATTTGCTGGGAAACACGAAAATAAATAATTGTTTTTTGGCATGTGGAAAGTTTTAACAACTCTAATTTAGGCAATCTGTCATACGACATTCACTTCAATTCTGGAATGTTGCTTCCACCAGCAAATCAAAAGTTGATGTTCCTTTGTTGCAACATCCATTTATAACCATGTGCTAAAGTCACTGACACTAGCTGCTACTAATGATGAGGCCACTGGTACTTGAAAGAATCTTTGCTGAATATCTATGTCAAAAACATAAGTGGCTTCCTGCCTGCATTAGGGTACTTTACTGTGTGGTGCTTTGGTTCAGCAGACTCACAAAAAAGTCAAAAGCCTTTATCTTTCATTCACCTCCATAACTAACAAACATAAATCATGCATAATAAAAGCTCATACTATCAAGGCTCTGTGGTGTAAACACTGTGATGAATGCTTTTTTGTGATAAATGTTTAATATGGAATGAAATGGTCAATTTCTCTAGAAGCAGTCTGCCAGTGTATCTTTAATATCACTGAAATGGGCTGACTTATCACAACAAAATGAAAGCAATGTACCGAAGAAAGCTAGGGATGCCTTCCAGAGTAAAGAAACCACAGATGATGATTATCTCACGGCTTCAGATTTTTGCTGGGTTGGGGAGGTGCTAGAGAAAAACCCTGGCAAACTGTTCACAACTCTCTCTCTCTTTTAATCTGCATTCTGATGTGAAGACAGAAAATGAAAATTAAGTGGCAGTAATAACACAGAATCCCAGGGGGAAATAGGTAACACAAGCAGTCTGGTGGCAATGGTACTCGTTCCTAGCTATGTTGGGACCACTGGAAGCCAGAGCAGTGAGCTCTTGTTAATTTGTAATATCCGCTACAGTGGTGAATAGTTACAGATACCAAGAACAAACTTATTTGGTCTCTAAGGTGCTACTGGAAGGAATTTTTTTATTTTTTATTTTGTATCAACAGTGGTGAATAGTAGAGCAAGATTTGCCATCCTCTCTAGGAAGCTTGGGGGCAATTCTGTATAAGTTTAGGCTGCATAAACTCTGTTGAAGTCAACTAGGCAGGGTGCAGCATTTCTCCAACAATATTTTGATTTAATTCAGCCTTTGCTGAGCTGGTGCCCTCCAAATGTTTTTGTCTACAACTCCCATCAGCCCCAGTCAGCATGATTGTGCTGGCTGGAGCTGATGGGTGACGTAGTCAAAAACCAACTTGGTGAAAGCTGGTTAAATTCAGTGAGGTTATGTCAAAAACTTGTTCTTCAAAGAAGCCTAGTGCCTCATTATATTGATCTGTGTTCTGTTCTTTCAGTACCTACTAGGCAAACCTGGATTAAGTCACAGAGTTTCAACCCTAGACCTTGTCATTAGACAACAAAACAGTGTGAGATCAGGTAGGAGGCTGACAACACCAGGGCACTCCTCTCTTCCAGAGCATTTAATGTTCTTGAGAGCTTCCTTAGTGCTGAACAGGTCAGCACAAGTCCGTGCCATTTCTTGTACTGCTGTTGATGCTCCTGTTCCTCAGTCTGAATAGTCTGTAAGTCATTTTTCAAATATGTAATGAAACAGGACTCCAATGAGTGGCCTGGAAACAGATTTGTGTAAAAGATGTGGTGTTCCTCCACCACATTTTTTTTTTAATGAGGATCTGTTTCCAATCTACTCATTGACTCATCTGTCATTAAACAGAGTCTCAGGCAACATATGCACCATTCATTTAAACCTCCCCTTAAAGAAATATGGGAACTCTAAGGTTAAGGGTGCTGGAAATTATTAGGGGACCACTATTCCCCTAACAGAGCTGCAGTTCTCAGAGTGGTTTAAAAATCAGTACCTCATCCCAAGGAACTCTGGAAATTGTTTCTCTGTGAGATGAATAGGGGTCCCCTAAGAACTCTCAGCAGGATTGGATGTAAGCCTTGGTTTCACCAAGGTCGATTTTATTCACAGCACAGTCAATGGACAAATCTACTTTTATTACTGAGTTTTCACAGAACAGCAAAATAACAACTCATATTAAATGTATTTTGCATTTGATTGTATTTGAGGCATAGAGCACATGGTGCTGACATGCTGTACACAGCGCTGATGTCTCTTTTGAGACATGTAAGTTTATACTGGTGCCTCTCTTGAAAGATAGTCTATTTGTTTAAAAGTCAACTCCATGTTTATTCTCAGTAAATCAAGTCTAGTCAGGAAATTTTCCTTCTACCTCATGGACCAAAACAAACAGTCTGATTTATGACTTACTTTCCACTTGGCATAATGATGTCTAACAGTTTTTGAGCACATAAGACATCAAAAGTAAAAAATGATACTGGTCTTACTGGCAACATCAATCCTGTGGTTTAAATATTAATTCTTCAGCTTACATCTCCCGCCAACATTATCACCTCAGTTTTAATAAAGCAACACACATTTTTCTGGGTTTCTGGACAATGCGCACAAATAGTCTTTGGTCAGTGATCCAATTGAGGCTCCCTGTTCCTGAATAGTCCACAGGAGCCAGTTTTAAGGGTCTCATCTTGACTCCAGGCATCTTCTTAAAATCAGCTCAAAGTTCAGAAACCCAACAACCTTGCACAAAGAAAACAGGGGAAAGCCTAGCCAAAAAGCATTCTCTCTGCTATGTAGTTTTTTGTTTGTAGAAGGTCTTATTATGTGAGTCCTGAACAATGCTCCAGGTGAATTGTGAACTTCAAACAACTCTTAGTGCACACGCAAGTTAGATTCTAAATTTTAAACCTTGTGATATACAGCTGACATTTGTGAACAACAAGCATCACACCATCAGCTGGCTAATTTAAGTATTAACAGCCTCCAGCAGGAAAACCAGACAGACTGCAAGTCACTTATGACAGACTTTCTAAATGTAGGTTTTATTTGTTAATCCTATAAATGAACAGGCTTTTATACAATATTTTGACAAACTGAGGTGGGAAATGCCAGGAAAAAGCCAGCAAATGGTATGAGTCAGAATTTACATAAATCCTTTCAAGCATCTGCTAGTCTCGGACCATATGGATTAAGACAGCAAATGAGGGTACCTTTTCCAGTACCAAATGTTATGTGAAATTAAAATAATGTAGAAACGATGGAAGCAAAATTTCCTTGCCTTTTTGCCTGTTCTACTAAAGTTCATTGAAGAGACAGAGGGCTTTATTTGACAAACGGGCAACGTCAATTCATGTTAAAAATAATTTATTGAAAAATAGGCTGTGTTTTATTTTATAAAAAAATTCTCAATTTAAACATCTGCATTCTTCTTCAAGGGAAATTGTATACTACTGATACACAAACGCTGGTCACAGAAAAAGCTGTTATCTGCCAATTTTGTTTGTCCTTTCATCTTCGTTCTGCTATTTTTCATTGAACTTCAAAATCCAATTTTATAAATTGGCTTGAAATGGAATATTTAGATATTAAAAATGCCACCTGTCCTTCACATTAATTAATTTCAATAGCTTGAATTCATATGATTAAAAAGAAACTCTAAAAAAAGTTATGATGCCTTGTATGTGTGACTCTCCAACGCAATTTCAACATTATACATGTTGTAGAATAGCCTATCAATGTAGACAAATTTAGGAAGTGCAACTTCAGAAATCATAAAATATTTGCCCCAGCATATACGAAAACACCGGAGTGCTGCATGAAGAACAGTGATTTTATTAAATTAATAGAGGGCAAAGTGGTATGATATACAGTTTTAGATTCAAAGACTTCCATATTTGTGAAGTCTGCATGGTAGAGACATATCAGACACTCCTCTTTTATAAAATCAGAATCCATTTAATTAACACATTGTTAATTAACATGTTGTTGCACTCCAGCTCCAATCAACCCCAGTAAACTTGGCCATTGGCCCACGGTGATGGGAGCTGGAAATGAACAAGATTAGGAGGGCAGTATGTTGGCTACATCTGCTTTAAACAAATATGATGCCCTCTTCTTATATCCTAGCAAACATTTTAGGATTTTTACTGGGAAAACTGTCTCCCTGCTGTATACCTATTTAGCATCGAATGGTATCAACTTGAAACTCACCCTTCATGTCCTTTGCTTTCAGCCTACCATAACCTGGTAGGGCTAATCTCTTAAAAATATTTAGAAAGAGAGAGGCATCAATTACAGGGACTTTAATTAGCATTGAGATGAAGCTTGGGGGTGGATGTTGCCTGCAATTTGTGTAAGAGTCTTGCATGTGGCAAATTAGAACTCATCCAGAAAATTAACCAAGTGTATAATGATCACAAGGCACTGAATGTTAAATATAGGACTTCCGAATAATTGTCTCCTGAATAATTGTATCTAGTTGTGAAGACACAAAAGCCTTTTAATCCAGCCAGGTTTTAAATTTTAGTAACACAATGAGTTGGATCCTAACTAGAAAACCTGTGAAGCCAGCCAATGTTGATCTCAATTCCTGCAGCCCCTGTTAATTCTGCCAGCCCAGCTCCCCCCTGCCTCATGCAGGTGGCAGCGAAGCACAAGAGCAGGTGCCCCGGCAAAAACCACGATGCGGAAAAAACGTGCCTCTACATAGCTCCATCCTTATTTCAGACATTGTGATATATCAGTATATTGTGAGGTTTAGCAGGCGATATATCAAAATATTGAAAACCAGATGTTGCCCAGTCCTATCTTCCACTGAATCTTAGTCCCATATATGAAAGAAAGAAGCCTTTTCATTTGTGAGTGCCTTATTAGTATCTAACATTGGTGTGTGTGTGTGTGTGTGTGCATGTGCACATATGTATCTCTCTTGACCTTCTCTCACACATTATGAATATGATCCACTGTGTGTAGAAAGGGCAGGTACCATGCAAAGGCATTGCTGATTTCCATGGGAAAAGCTGTGGTGGACCTTGCTGCAGAGAGAGAGAAAAGGCTGAAGAAAACTGAAACTGACCACTGTGATACTAGATCCCATGTGCATGTCAATACAACCTTGGCCTTGCAAGGGCAGTGCTCCATTCCACCATGAATGGAGATGCTGCTTCCCATCCATCTTAGGCATAAACTACATATTACAAAGAATGAATGACTGCCACCAGCTCATGGCCTCATCCCTGTGGACAGAAACACCTACCGGTATGTCTACGGGAAGATCTAACTAAAGAAAACAAATGGCATTATGCCATCCTGCTCTCTGCCTCCACCCTCCTTCTTTGACTGCCTCTTGGGGAGGTGGAACCCCTTCGTAAACTGATAGTGTGTCAGGCATAACAAAACAGAAGGCATGTGGAGAACAAAGCAGAGAAGAGAAGCTGCTGCTTATAGTGGTAGCCATGTATCCCTCACAGTTAGTCTGTATTGTCTCATTAGAGGTCTGTCTGTTGCTAAATTGCCGTGCCTGTTGCACATGATGTCTTGCTGTGTATGAGCATTGGTACAATTCATTAATTTCTGCTATCAGTTCAAAGGTTCAATTTTAGCATATCTACTTAGCTAAAGTATCTCTTAGAGCATCCCTCCGCCCCTCCACACAGCAATTTCATCTAAAACAAAATTATTCTTATTCCATTCTACCAGCATTTCCCCCTTTCAGTGAAGGCTATAATAGAAGTCAGTTTTAAAATAGCTGAGCCATCAAGTAACTGATCTTCGCTGTGGACTCTGCAGGAGTCTTTTATGTAAAAGTACCCCTTGGAGAGCTAAAGGAAAAGAACAGAACAATCAACAACGCACTGACATCTGTCAGCTAGTTGTCTTCAATTAGCAAGCATAAATAGGATTTTTTTTTAAAAAAAAATAATCAACAAAAACAATTCCATCACATATTTTTAAATACATGTATTTAGCAGCAGTCCAATTCAAAGTGGTAGTTTCAACCTTTAAAGCTGAAGTAGTTTGGGATCAAGTTACTTGATGGGTTTCTTGCACCCATATGATCCAGCTCAAACCTTGAAATTGACTGCAAAGGCTCTGCTCACAGACCCATCAGTTGGTACAATCAGGCTGGTGGGAACACAGGACAGGGTCTTTTCTATTCAATCTTTTGCCTATGAAACGCCCTCCCGTAAGAAATATATTTGGAGCCCTCTCTGTTTGCCTTTGGTGGGCCCTAAAGACAGCCTTGTTCAATACACCTTATTCTAAGAAAGTTGAGAGATCAATTCATTTGTGATCTCATTTAAAACTGTTTAGTGTAGTGGGATTTTGGGATGCTAGGCTAGTTGTTATCATGTTTTATGCTTTTTTGCATTTTTAAAATTCTAAATTGATGGTGCACATATATATTAATGGTGAACATATATATGTTAATGATGTTGATTATCTTATTTTTGTTTATAATTTCCTCACCATGAGCCACTTTGGTTTTGAAAAACACCATGCAAATATATATTGAAATAAATAAATACTCACAATTAAATCCCATTAAAAACACTAGGTTCTATTCAATTGTACCTGTATTCAATCAGAAGCACTCATTTCATTCATGGAACAGTCTTTGATCTAGCTTACATCTCTACTAATGGAAAGGGACAGGGCATTTTTGCCCCAATTTCTGTCCTGCTCCAAGGCTTCTTGTGCTATCTTCTGCATTATTTTGGAGGGTCTCCCAGCCTCCCAGAACAGATATTCAGGAGAAACAAAGGATAAGGGATGATAGAGAAATTTGGTTTACCGAATTTGCATTCCCTGAAACAATATGTGAACTGAAATGCAGCTATTCTCTCCAAAATTCCCACTTTTCCTAATTTTGCAATGCAACCAAATTCTACTCTAAATAAAAAAGTGTGCAAAATTTATATATTAGGGGAAATATCACCTAAATGCATATATTCATGATAATATTTTACAAAAAATCATTATATTAATTTTTTTCTGGTGATACTCCCGTACACAGTACTGACATCTCCCCTGCCCCCAAGATGCTCAGCTACATGTGGAACCACAGCATGAGTAAAGCCCTGCACATGAGTTCTACTCCCCGAGGAGAACAAGAATTGGCAGTGCTGCACGTGACACACTTCCCTCACCATACACTGGTTGTGGTGGGGCACTGGTTAAAATTGTTTTCAAAATGTTGATTGGTTTTTGTGAGAACTTAAAAGAAAAAAACATGGGGAAGGAGAAGCCGAGATAAAACTGAATAATTTGCCTATCCCTAGAGGGGGCTGCTGAAGGGAGCAGGAATCAACAAAAATGGTCTCCCTCTTTCCTTTGTGGAGCTGTCTGCTGGATCCAAAGCACTTCTGTTAAGAACATAAGTAAAGCCTGCTAGATCAGGCCAACAGCCCTTCTAGTCAAGCATCCAGTTCTTACAGTGGCCAGGCAGGTGTCTGTAGGAAATCTACAAGCAGGACATGAGCATAAGAGCATCTCCTCCTGCCCTATGGTTTCCAGCAACTGGTATTCAGAAGCATTACTGTTTCCATCCATTATATTAATGGAAAATAACAATTAAGTGAGCCATAGGTTCAGCTCACACTTCTGTTTGTAAATTAAGCTGCAACCCTATGCCTAACTGGCAAGAAACCCCACTGAACACAAAGGATCTGACTTCTTAAGCATAGGATTGCTCTGCTAGCTTTTTTTTTTGGTATAACAATCCTGCATATTTCCAAATAGTAAATACTTTTACTGGATCATTTCTTGACTATTTCCACTTGTTACAGACTAGGTAACCATAAATGGGTGATGATGGGGAATGATTCATTGCTAATTCTGCTGCTGCTGTTGTTTTTGCTGCTCTCATCCATGCATTTGGTGCTGTTATATAATGAAGAATAAGATAGAAGCAAGCCTGACTAAATGCCTGCATGCATTCAGTAGAGTAGAATGTAGCATTTGACATGCAAGACCGTGTGCCAGTAACACTGGTTTAATACATCACTGGAATCAGATAATTGTCAGATAGAATGGGCATTTCTGATCAAGGTACAGCAAGAAATGTAATCTCTTCTTTATTTCCCTTTTATTTCCTCATCTGGCATTTATAAATTCCACATGGCAGAAATCCTTTAATGACAGAACATTTTGCCCTCTCCTGAGCAGCATGTGAAAATAAGCAAAAGTAGAATAGGTAGAAGCAGATGGCATGAAATGCAAAGTAGTCTAATGTCAAAATAATGGCTATGGAACTGCTAGGACAGAACAGAATCTTAGAAGACAACTGAAGGATACTCTGCAGATTAGTGCAAGTGTATCCCATGCTTTCTTGCATTAAAAGCTCTTCATTAAAAGCATGAAAATATATAAATTTAGAGTTGTGTGTGAGGATTATATAGCATAAAGCTATATACAAGTATATAACATCAGTATATGTGTATATCTAAATGTGGTTTACATTGGGACAAATTCAGCATAGCAATAAGTGGGGCATTTGTGCAGAGAATGAGACCCACTTGCACAATGGGACTTTCTCCTCCTCCTCCACACACACACACACACCAACCTGTTCTGAGCATTTCCTCAATCCCCCAGAGCAGACTTAGGGGGCATGTGGTGAGGAGAGCAGGGTGAGAAGTTTAATCCTGTAAATTCTGTTTACTACCCAGAAATACAACACATGCCCATGGTAGTTCCTTGAACCTGGGACTCCCTTTGAAGACTGATGCTACTTACTGGGACCTGTCATCTGAATGGGAACATACTTATCCAGGTCTAAAACAGCAGCACTGCCCCATGGCCTATTTGTATGCACAGTTCAACATGCATGGTGCTTACATTTTAAGTCATACAAAGTAGGGCCTGAAATATCACCTTCTCTCATTTCAATCTCCCTGTGAACAACAATCATGACTCACTGTCTGAGGTGACAACTCTTCTCCAATGGCCCTGTCACCCACTGCTGCCTCCTCTGGCTTTGGGACACTTCATTAGTTTCCCCCAACCATGATTTTGAGGAGGAGGTAACAGCAGCAAACAAAAAAGCAAGTAGAAGAGACAAGATTGAAGTGGTTTAGCCCGCATTTAATTTGATGGTATGCCTGAAAGTTCAAGTTTGAAGGTGGGCTTTGAAAACGTCAGAAGAGCATGCTGTGAGTTCTCTTGATATCTCCTTACATCTTTCCCATAGATGTTAGTGTGCATGAGTAGCAGAGATCCTGATTTGTGTTACCTGATGTAATTCAGATAATATGCTAGCCTTGTGTTAATAGGAGAAATTTCCAGGTATCATGTTGGGAACATTTCTCTTAGGTGTTAAAATTGCTCTAAGTTCTCCATGGCACTGATCCTACCCTGCCCCCCGCCCTCCCCCCCCCCAAAAAAAAACCCAAGTGCAGCAATCTATGTAAATCCTTAACATCAATAGCAAACTCATTCTGAATTGAGCCATTTATGAGTTTCCCCAATATAGATAACAACCTTCCTGCTTCCCCTACTGTTTTCACATATCCTTGGTCTTCCAGTTTCCTGCTGAAACCAATCTCAGTCAGAGAGGCTATTTTCTTGTTATCAGTTCTCTGATCAGAGGCAGAAAGTACTTATAATCTCCCAAGAAAAATGCTCTCACTAGATTTCCAGGCAGTTTGGAGACCCAAGAGATTTTGATAGCTGAGATAAAGTTTTAATAAGAATCAACATGGTTGGGTGCCTATCAGAAAAGAGCTTAGACCTCAGGACCTTTTGATGCTTGCCTATTTCTTGTGATAAGGGAAAAACAAATAAAATGCAGTAGTCTCCATTGCTTGTTTGTAACATGCACACTAGGAAATTTTAACAACACTATAGAATTCCCTGTGATCCAAGATATCTTCTAAGTCTGAAAGTATGCTTTCTGCCAAGACAAACAAGCATTTCTCTGTGTTAGAATTTCTGAATAAGTCGATATATGTGCCAATCAATTTCTCCATGATACTTTATTTCTTGACTGTGTTTCCTTCTATGACTGGACAGTGATTTTTACTAAAACATCAAAGCAGGTGTTAGAAAAAGGTCTACCCTGAAGG
This sequence comes from Lacerta agilis, assembly GCF_009819535.1. Classification (NCBI taxonomy): domain Eukaryota; kingdom Metazoa; phylum Chordata; class Lepidosauria; order Squamata; family Lacertidae; genus Lacerta; species Lacerta agilis. The sequence goes on from NC_046312.1 coordinate 96,839,609, forward strand.
ATATTGAAACGTTTCAGGGATTGTTCAACCAGAGTTTACTGTGTGTTTGCACCGCTTTGCATTCTTATTAAATTTGGGTAGTCCACATGATGTTGCCCTTGAACAACACCAGTCTTGATGCTTTTCATCTCTAAATTTGGATCTACCCTTTTTTTTTCTTTAAAAAAACTGTTTCGGGGTACTCTCATTTTGACTCAAGAAAATCACCATTTTATAGTTCAAATTGGGGAAAATAAAGAGAGTAAATGGACAAAAGTACAAAGATTCACAAAATGTTTAGGGGTATGCGTACCCTTGTTCCCCCCCAAAAAAAACACTGGATTTACCCGATTTTATAAATTGGGGCGAGTGAAAAGTGCCCCAAACTAGGCTCACAGATTATTAGTCTTGGGTTGTTGTTGTTTTTTCCCTACTTTCTGCTATTCTCCTTTCCTTGCCCACTACAGTGGTACCTCAGTTTACAGACGCTTCAGGTTACAGACATTTCAGGTTACAGACGCTTCAGGTTACAGACGCTTCAGGTTACAGACTCCACTAACCCAGAAATAGTACCTCGGGTTAAGAACTTTTCTTCAGGATGGGAACAGAAATCGTGTGGTGGTGGCACGGCAGCAGCAGAAGGCCCCATTAGCTAAAGTGGTACCTCAAGTTAAGAACAGTTTCAGGTTAAGAACGGACCTCCAGAATGAATTAAGTTCTTAACCTGAGGTACCACTGCACTCCCTCGGTGCTTTCATTTCTTTTCTGGCCGTGCTCGTCATGATTCCTGCTGTGCTTCTTTTGATCCCCCAGATTTGCACAAAACTGGAAAACTGCACGATCAAAGCTCATTTACAATTTCTACACCAGATAAGTTGGGCAGCACTGAGAATTTACAAAGGCCCATCCTCCAGCATCCCGCTGTCACAGTGACCAACCAGATGCCTGTGGGAAGGTCTGCAATCAGAAGCTGAGTGCAACAACTCTCCCCTTACTTGACAGTTCCAGTAGCAACTGATAGTGCAGGTAGAACAGTCATAATGGCTAGTAGCCACTGATAGTCTTATAGTTTGTGTGTTTGTCTAATCATCTTTTAAAGCCATGTAAGTTTGGTGGTCTTTACTGCATCTTGTGGTAGAGAACTCTATAGTTTATGAATGTTCTTTTCTGATCTGCCCAGAATCATCCATCATTCTGCTTCATAGGATGTCACATGTCCTGGTATTAGTTGTACTTGTTCCCATAAGCCATCTTCCAAGTATAAAGAAAGATAACCAGCTAATTTAAAACGGTTTCCGAGATTTTAACCAAATGTTGCATATGCTTTTATAGTAAATAATGAAATGCAAAATTCCTTCTAGGATAGGTGGAGAAAAGAGAGGTGAATGTGATACATGCGGAAATGGAAGAAGCAGTTGTCCCTTTGTAATACAAAGTGATAATACTAGGACAACTTCATGGATATCATTGGCATTTCAATAACTATTATTGATCATAGCACTTTCAGGTTTCTAAATCAAGGTCTGGAACTGCCCAAAGAGTTTATAGAATAAATTGTCATATGATTATAGACATCCTATACAACTGCAATCAATGGAAGATTTTTCACTAAGCCACTTTTTAAACTATCTTTTATTTTGAAATATTATTTAGTATCCCCTTTGTGCTAGAATACAACTATCAGCAATACTTCTATAAAAATAAAATCACTACCATCACCTGCTAAAAATAGAGAAATGTCTACAAACCTGTCTACAAACAGCCCTGATTAAAAAAAAACATTTATAACTATTATAGCCCCTTTAAAAATAAAATAGTAATAGTAGTGGTTAGGCAATGGTGCAATAGAGCTGCTGCCTTTTGTTTGAAACTGGCATCTGTGCTGCTGTATTCTGGCACTTATTGTGGGAAACACATGTTGAACTTTACATCTAAGGCAGACAGATTGCTGAGATCTGAGTTTTGCTGGTTTCAGACACTCTGCCAGAGAGCTCTGCATCTGCAACCTCAATACGATTACAAGGTCACAGGATAAAGGAGAATTTTGAGGTTCAGTAACACTGATTAAAACTGTATGCTCCATGTTTGGGCATGCCCATGGAGTTTGTAGAACAAACTGGCACATGTTTATTGGCTGCAAAAGATAGGGTCACATCTATGGTCTCTAGGCAGAGGGGAAATAGCTAGAGAGCACAATATTACTTGACACAATGCCTAAGGTTTCATTCAGGCATTTCCTGCTTGGAATTCCTAGTTGAAACTTGAGGCAACAGCACTGCTAGGTCACATAACAGAAAAAGAAACTCCATTGATTTCAATGGAGTAGGGTTTAATTGGCTATCACACAGTGCACTCAAGCTAGGACTTCTGATCCAGTGGACACTTCTGCTAACCAAAGAGGAGAGGCACATTTTTTTTTACTATTCACCCTTCTCCCTGTAGCCCCTCTGTAGCATCCACCACCACCACTTCCTTTTACCCTGTTCTGGTCCCCAACTCTCTGGTTTTTGTCAGGAGTTCAGGGGAGAGAAGTAATCAGTAGAATTCCTATCCCTTCTTTTGTTAGTCACCAGATGAAAATCTCGCCCATAAGCACAAAGGAACTAAACCTGGTGTTTTTTGGATCCCAGCCAAATAAATTATTTAGGTGATGCTCAATTTATATTCTCATTTGTACCTATGGTTTTCGTGAGTACACTGCCTGTAGCATATGTAAAATGATATAATAATTATTCTGAATATTCTGTGGAGAGCATTCCACAAACGGGGAGCCACTGCAGAGAAGGCCCGTCCTCATGTTGCCACCCTCCAGCCCTCTCGAGGAGGAGGCACACAAAGAAGAGCCTCAGAAGATGATCTCAGGGTCCAGGTAGGTTCATATGGAAAGAGGTGGTCCTTGAGGTATTGTGGTTCTGAGCCATTTCAGGCTTTATAGGTCAAAACCAGCATTTTGAATTGGGCCTGGAAACTAATTGGTAGCCAGTGCAGTTGGACCAGGATCAATGTGATATGCTCAAGTCGTCTTGCTCCGGTGAGCAATCTGGCCACTGAATTCTGCACTAGCTGAAGTTTCTGAACTGTCTTCAGAGGCAACCCTATGTATAACACATTGCAGTAATCTAACCTTGATGTTACCAGAGCATAGACAACAGTAGTTAGGCTATCCCTGTCCATATAGGGGCATAGCTGGGTCACCAGCTGAAGCTGATGGAAGACACTCTGGGCTACTGAAGCCACCTGAGCCTTGAGTGACAGCAAAGGATCCAGCAGTACCCCCAAGCTATGAACCTGCTCCTTCAGAGGAAGTGTAACCCCATCAAGAGCAGGCAATCTCCAACCCATCTGGTCTAAGGAATCACCCACTAACAGTGCCTCATTCTTATCTGGATTGAGTTTCATTTTGTTGATTCTCATCCAGTCCATTACCAAGGCAAGACACTGGTCCAGCACTTTCACTGCCTCACCTGCAGGTGTAAAAGAAAAATAGAGCTGAGTGTCATCAGCATACTGCTGACACCGTACTCCAAACCTCTGGATAACCCCACCCAGTATGTAGATGTTAACAATGTAGGTGATAGAATTGAGCCCTTCAAAACCCCACATTGAAGGTTCCATGGGGCTGAAAATCATTCTCCAAGCAACACCCTCTGGAAATGACCATTCAAGTAGGACTGGAACCACTGCAAAGCAGTGCCACCCACCCCTAGTTTGGACAGTCACTCCAGAAGGATACCAAGGCCGATGGTATCGAAAGCCGCGGAGAGGTCAAGAAGAATGAACAGGGACATGTTTCCCTTGTATCTCTCTTGACAGAGGGCGACCAAAGCAGTTTCTTTGTCAAAACCAGGCCTTAACCCGAAAATTAGTTTCTTACAAAAGTGCCTGGATCTGGTCTGTGACCACTCACTCCAGAACCTTGCTCAGGAAAGGGAGATTAGCAACTGGCCAGTAGTTAGGTTTTCCAAATCCAGGGAAGGTTTCTTAAGGAGTAGTTTTACCACTGCCTCCTTCAAACAGGCAGGGACCACCCGTTCTCAAAAAGAGACATTGATCACCTTCCTGGCCCAGCCAGCTGTTCCCTTCCTGTTTTCTTTGCTATACCGGTAAATTTTTTCCATCCATTAAAATAAAGTCAACACTCAACCCAGTCTGCCTGTCTCCGCCTGTGTAGTTGTGATACTAGCCTCACTCTTTGTGCACAAAACACCTTCTTTGCTCCACTGGGCCTTTGTGGAAGCAAACAGACCCTGTTGTTACATCAGCTCCAGGATGGCATAGCCTGGAGCCAGGGGCATAGCAAGGTAAATTGGTACCCGGGGGCAAAGAATTTTTTGTCCCCCCCCCCCCGAGGCATGGGAAGGTCGGGTGGTACCCAGTGTGGAAAATTTCTTGTCAACCCCACATTGATTCCCTCCCCACAAAAATGGTTTTACGTTATTTCATTTATTTATTTTTACAAAGGAATAATAACAAGTAATAATAAAAAACACTTTTATTTATATCCCACCCTCCCCGGCCAAAGTCGGGCTCAGGGTGGCTAACATCAGATACATAACATTGGTATTAAATCAAACAATAATTAAATTACCTCCTAAAACATCTCAAAATCAAATTAAAGTCTAATTCGATGGCTTTCCACAGGGTTAGGGTTGGGAACAGTAAGTGTTCTCTGAACTGAAATTTCAGCCTTCATGACATAGGAAAACAGCCAAGTGAACAGCTATTTTGGTGGAGGAGGGTCAAGATATTAACCGATATGCATGAAATTTCATATATAGCTATATAATCCCTAGTATAGTAAGATAACACCTTCGGAGCAGGCATTTAAAAAAAAATTCAAAAAAAAATTTCTTGGTAATTTGTCACCCCCTCCATTATGGAACCCGGGTCGCCCCCCCACCCCCTTGCTATGCCCCTGCCTGGAGCAGCCTTTTGCTTGCCCCTCACCTTCCACCCAGGACAGTGTGAGCACCAGGACTGTGCATATGGTGGTGGCTCTGCAGCCCCATCATGCCTTCTACTGCTCTGGCTGTGGTTTGGACGGCTCTGCCATTTGTGAATTGAAACAAGCAGACCTTGCTCATTAAGCTAAGCCACAAATTACTTGTTTGTTTGTATGTTAATTAAAAACCCATAATATGTGTTAGGGTTATAAAATGTTGGGGTGGTGGTGGTAAATGAACTAATTTTAAATGGTAATTGGTAAGTGGATTCAGTACAGCTTTTCAAAGCATCATCTCCCTGTACAGACTTTCTTCCCCCAGTACTGATGATGTGAATAACCTGCCTGAATTCCACAGATATTAAATTCTGTAATTTTTCATTTCTGGAAAATAATAATTCTGTCTATTTATGTGGTCTCATTTTTTACCCATGGCATATCATCCACAGTTCCTACTTACAATATTGCATTTTCCATAGCAACCTTGATTGTGCCGCTGATAGAGCCTTCTGCTTATTTTAACTCAAAATGTTCTATGTAAACATAAAGTCTAAAGCTAGCATGCAGCCTGAATGTTATATACGCTTGTGATGTAATGCAGAATGAAGCATTTGCAATTATTGTTTCCAAATCTACATAATTTATGGAAGCTTTCCTAATTGTATATTCATTTTTCTATTCTTTCCCTTTCTGTGCTCTGTCACATTTCCCCTACTTCTACAAGATGAAATGTAACAAGGATTTTACACTCATATCCAAGGCACAATTTCCCGCTCCACTCAGAGCTTCTCTCACTCCTGTTTTGCATTTGTGCAAAATACTGCTGGTAATTTTGTATATTTGCTTATGTATTCCATCCACGAACAAGCCATCAAAGAGACAGAGGTGAATGTTCTGCCATATCTGAAGAGCTATAAACATGTGTATGGATTCAGAATTTAAAGATCCTGCTGAGGACTCTATACCCTTGGGAGAGACACCATATCCAATTTATTATCTTTCCTCTGACAATGGCATTATTACGAGTGTAGTAATACCATACTACTCATGTCTACCATTAAATGAATGTTAAATTCCATCCTTATTAAAGAAATTGTCCCATTTAAACACAGCCCTCTGAAAATGAATCTGCCTTTCATCCACCATGACAAGAGCCAGATAACAATGAAAATGCTATTAAAAATGATAACTGTATTTAAAATGTCATTACATTGCAAGCTCTTGTTTTAATCTGCTTCTGGTCCACAAGTGAGAATATGGCTTTGTTGCTGTCTAATGAAATGCCCATCAATGTTTTCAGCTGCTAATATTTAGCAGGCAAATATTTTGTTGGTCTTTTCCAACTTAGACTAGCTGGAATGAGATATTATGATGAATTCTCCTGTTCCCCATGTGTAATATGTAGTAAAACTTGCATACAGACTTAATGTTGTTGCGTTTTTACCCAGCCCCACTCTACATGGTTGATTACATTGGTGGTGGGGAAAGAGAATCATACAAAGACATGATGATGGTATCTAGATATGTGAATGTGGTTTTGGTGGCAGCTACATATGCAGGGTAATGTCTAGTTCAAGGGTTTCTAACTGTGGCCTGTAGACCACTAGTAGTCTGCAAGCTTCAATGAGTTTGGTCTGCAGCATGTCTGAAAAGAACACTTACAATTTCAATTCGACAGATTTCTATGGAATTCAAAATTTTAATACAAGAACATACAATGTGAAGTGGCAAGCGCAGAGGGTTTTTTCTATTCCTGTAGTTCTCTGAATAAGTCCAGACCTAAGCACTTATTTCCTGCTCTTGCAAGCAATGCCTCAATGCTGGTTCCCCTTTACGGATCTACCTCAATGCTGTTACCTGGGATACAGTTCGGGAGATATAAGACTGTACTAAATTTAACTGTAAATATATAGCAAATGACAGAAGAAAAGTGAGGAGTGCATATATTGTGTGAATAGCAAGAGTATAACAAGCACCATATGACCGTTCTGCCTTTGTTGATATGCCAGATTGTAAACCTGTGAAAGCAGAAGCCAGCCTCTAAAAGCTGAAAAGTATTTTTATGGTACGTTGTGTCATTCGTAAAAAGGGTTTAAAATGAAAAAAGATGATTTTTCTTTAGAATAGACTCTTACCCGAGGGCTAACACAGCTCTATTTCATGCCAAATAAAAGTTAGATGAATCTCATAATAAAATGTTATGGCTGCTGGCACAATTAATTAGGGCTTGTGGAGAGCAGAATGCAACTTTCACCTCAGTCAGAAGTGTCATACAAGAAAGGTGACAAATATTGGGAATGAAAAATAAATCTGTATATGAAGGAAAAACTAAATCCGGCTGAGAAAATATTAATCGGCCACAATTATGTATCTGGGCATTTGTTAAAATAAATGTCAGAGAAAATGTTAGGCAGCCACAAAATGGGTGTGTGAATAACAAATGTATGTACCATACTGCTGCACTGTAATATGATTACAGAAAGAAACCAAGGCTAAATTGTGGTGAATAGTTAAGTAGCATTCCAAGTGATAGCTCCCTCTGTGTGCAAATTAAACCACAGGAAGGAGGAGGGGAGAACCCCACTCCACAAACCTCAGTATGCAGTTCTAAGCTTCTCTCAGTGCTAAACAAAACTTGCATCACAACAAATATGTCGCATAGAAAAGAAAGTCTCCACTGTCCCCTAGAGAGAGAAAATTAGTTGAACTCGCTTTCCTCATACAACATCAATATGATTACTATCCATGCTTTCAGGAAGGCAATGCAAACAGTGCTTCACAATTACTTACCCTGACCACCTCCCCATAATGAAAATTCTGCCCTGTTGTGGCCTCCGAGTAGCAGGAGGGGAGGCAACTCAACAACATATGGTTTCCTATTAGTAGGGTGTCTTGGTGAGTAGAACACTTCGCATCTTGCACTTCAAGCACAAACAGTGGTCTGTTGTGTTCTAATATGCCAGCTTGGGGTTAACGTCATTCTGATCTCAGTTCACAGCACTGCTTTCTTAGGACTTAAAAACACTGCTGCCCCCACACTATCATACTAGTTGCTACTCATTGTTCCTTCCCAATCCAGACAATCTTGGCTTTCAGCTCCCTTACAAGCATCTTCTTCAGATTTGTCTAACTACATTGTCTGCATTCCAGTGCCAGCTGTAATAGTTGGGCCCATCATACTCCCTTTCCAATTCTTTACCCCCTCTCTCAGCATCACTACTCTGGACTATGTCTATCTCATCCTCCACGCCCTTCACTTTCCCCCTTATATCTTGTACCGACGGAGTCCACCCACTGCTTTGGTTAGGATCGTCTTTCAACCTTGCTAACCCACGGCCTTGTGTCCTGATTCTTAATGCTATCTGCTTCATTCAGGGCCTCCTCCAGTTTCCTCCTCTGGCTGGCTCCCTCACCTCACAGTCCACCTCCAAGGAGAATATGAGAAACGAGGAAAATGAAGCAGAAATTGCTGAAACAGGCAACAGCAAGCCCATGTTTAACCCACCAGTATGAAAGGTTAATTTTTTTATGAGCAAAATAAAACATTCCAGATGTTCAATGGTCTAAAGTCAAGCAACTTCTGTGAAATATATAGTTGTTGTTTGACAGAAATGAAGACACACTAGCTATATATTACAGGGCTTCAGGATTATTGTATTACAGATTTCTCCACATGAAGAAATGTGAAGTAAATAAATCTCACACCCATACCAGAAGGTGTAGTACCACTGAGTAGAGGCTGCAGGAAGGATGGAATTTAAGCATTTCCTTCTCTCAAACTTAGAGAAACATTATTTTGCAGTGAACCAAAGAACAAGCAGATCTGCTCAGAAGCTAATCAATAAAAATCAGCCAGATGATTGAGAATTTAGAAATATAATAAAGCTGTGTGTTGAATGGAAACAACTTAACTGAAAGTTGGGTTGTATCACTTTAGAATTGAATTTTGAGGAAGCTAGAATGACCTCCTGAGAAACAATCGCAGAAAGGGGCATATTTATATACAAAGGGATGAAGAAACTTACTGAATATTTGGCAAGTCAGAATCCAGATCATATTGTTTGCCAGTCAATCAGTGTGCAGAACAATGTGAAAAATAACATCTATAGGCCAACAAAAATGTACTAATGACTGGGATGTCTCTTGAGATTTGTAACAGATTTTACAGGAAAAGTCTCCTAGCCCTTGTTGAAAGATAATTTCTTTTGCATTGGGTTAAATGGGTTCAGGGAATCCAGTGCAAGTAATTCAGATACCGCTAGACCTCAGAAGGAACATTACTCTTGAAATATAATAAATCATAAAGCTCTCAAACCTCCATTTATAGGAACTCAGATCGCAGGGGTTGAAAACACTCTTGTCTGATAGCCAGTCAGGCATAATGGACTAGATGAACCAGCTACCATCTGACTTAGTAGAAGACAGTTTCATGTGTTCTAAAGGAGGCCAGAGTTTTGAATGAAATTGCTTCAAAATATTTGCCTATTTAACTGTGTGCAATTGTCAGCCACCCTTTCTTGCAACAAGAAAATAAAGTATTTTGCTGTGAGAACATTGCATCAGGCAGGGCAATTCAGCAAAGCAAATTGCTAGGAGATAACGCAAGTCTGGCCCATCCCATTCCATGTTTTGATAATATGGTTTGTTAGTGAAGAGTTCTGCTTCACTGCTTCAGCTGCAACATAATATGGATAAATGCAGGGGCACTGTGCAGTTTCCTCTAAGCCTTATTAACAGTGATGACTTGACATGGAGCTCTATGGCTGAGAGATGACAGATAACGGCATTTTATACCGTGATACATAGCCTACAGGATATTTTTTCTTTTTAAAAAAGTGAACTTTCATTTTAATCATCTTTCTCTCTCCAGATCCATAGGGAAAAGCTATGTATATATGTTTCCCCCATGGATTCATCTTTCTCTGTTTATGAACAGATGTAAGAAGGAAACACGGTTTATGGCACAGTGGTTCTGAATTAACTCCTTTATGAATCTCATTAAGACGAAAGCTAAATTTGATATCCCTAGACAATTCCAATAGATTTCACTAGGTCAAGCTTTTTATTTCATTAAAAGGCAGTGTTCACCCCTCCCAAAAAGAAACTCGAACAAAATTTTCTAAAGGCTTATGACTTTTTATCTTTCATTAAAGCTGCTGCAAAAAGGAGGTTAGAGGAAGATGATGGTGATGATTTATACCTGTTCTCTTCAATTATTTCCTAAGACACCCTCACCAACCCTGTAATGAGAAAGTCAGGGTTCTTCCATTTTCTGAATATCACTATCCATATTAAAAAATCTAAGACATGCAGAATAAAAATGTCCAGATCTGTCATGATGTGCTTAATTTCCTGAAACGGCTACCTGTTTGTACTCCTAATAAAATCATGCTGTGCCACATGGGGTCAGTTTTTGGCACACAAAGCTGTGGAAAAAACAGGCTAAAGGAATGGAGAGAGGATGGAATGAGACTGCAAAAACAGAATGCTAGAATATGGAAGGAAGAAGGAGAAAGAGAAGAGAGGAAGGACATTTTCATAAGAACAAAGTCATATGAAAATCTGCAACAAGGAATGAAACCATCAGCATGGTAGTCCAGGGAGTATAGCAGATAAGCAAACTTTCCAAAATTCTACTGCCTTTTAAATATCTTTTACGTAGGCCTTGATTCTACTTCTTTCCTCAGCAAATCTCTTCAACATTGCTGAACATTTTCCAATTTAAGATACATACAAATACACCCATTTAGGTTGGGATGGGAGCCTCTGGCCCATGGGTCAGACTTCAGCTGCCAGGCCTCCACATTTTGCTTGTGAGTCCATTTTGGGGAAGCCATACCCACCCTCCCTAAACCTGATGTCATGCAGGTTTTAGGTGTAGGGCGGATAATGGCAGGGCTTCAAAGGAACGTTCATGAGCTTAAAGTGAGCTCCTGATTGCTCCTTTGCTGGAGCAGGATACACTCTCACCCTTCCATCAGGTGGTAGCTGCTGAGAGCACACCTAGTTCAAGGAGGAGGAAACAGTTTCAGTTCAATGGAAATAATTTCTTCCTCTCAGCGCTGCTCTTTCAACCTCTAAAAACTGAATGTTCAAAGAGCAGCATGGTGCATTTGGAAAGCCCTTTCCCAACCAATATACTTAAAAAAACCAAAAGCAAATTAGGAAGTCATACACAGGAAAAAGGAAGTGGATTGTCCCAACCCCTACAGCACACTAATGATACTGGAGACAAATGGGTGGGATCTCCTGGTCATGCCTATGTTTGCAATTGGATGGGGGGTACACAGAGCTGACTAGCAAGAGAATGGGAGGTAGAGAGAAATGTTTCTCTGAACTTGCCTAAATTGAAATGGATTATAGAAGAATATATGGGACAGGAAAGAGTGTGGTTTCAAAATGTTGGGGAAAACTTATTTTTAAAAATTCTGATTGACATTTCACCTGGCACGGCTATGCCCTGGTTTCCGTAATGGACCAGCTTCCATGGCATAATTGAAGCACCTAAATCAGGCTTCCTCAACCTCAGCCCCCCAGTTGCTTTTGGCCTACAACTCTCATGATCCCTAGCTAGCAGAACCAGTGAGCAGGGATGATGGGAACTGAAGTCTCTACACATCTGGAGGGCTGAGGTTGAGGAAGCATGACCTAGATCATAGAAGTCTCTTCACAGAGTCGTATATGGTCTCTTCACAGAAGTGCTTGCACTTGCAATAACAAAGGCTGTATTGCTGCTAGAAGAGTAGTAAAAACATTATCTAGCGTGGGGTAACCAGCAAGGTGCCATCATCACTGACATTTGGCCATGTTGGCTGGAGCTGACCGGAGCAGTAGACCACAATATCCAGACAGCAGTATGTCAGAATACCTCTAATGTAGATACTGTTTCTTGTGGTACTGATAATGTGAGCTCCACTGCTAGAGACTACTTTTCCGAAAAATATGAACAGCTAAGCATGAGTTCACTAAGTCAAAAACATTTTCACTCAAATAAAATGATCTCTATTTTCTGCATGGAACTTTTAATCTTCTATTAAGTGGAATTTATATTCTATGGTGATGCCATCATAAAATTAAATATATTAATAGACCAATAAACAGTGCAGTAATCAGCTGAAATTACATTTTAATCAAAGGGCAAAGTAGGAAAAGGAATAGACAGAAATCATATTAGGTGCTTCTAATAGCATTTTAATTTTTTCATTGTAGTGCTACTTGTATGGTAACTCTAAATTGAAAACTATTAAAACATCATTTTCTCAGAAGCAACCTAACCCTTATATTATTCACAGGAATGATACCACACTCTGCAGAGGAAAGGAATGTTAATTTGTTTTATTTTTAAGCACTTTCCCCACACTAATTATATAACTTCCAAAATACTGGTTCCTTGTTTTAGTTTCAGATTCAGGCACTCACAAAGAAAATAGATATTTTGTATTTGTGAATAATCTAGCCTTAAAAGCCACTAGGTGTGTTTTGTTGGAACTGTAATTTTGTCGTGCTGCCCTGTTGTTTATTCTATAATGTCCAACAGGTAGATTGTGATCTACCGGTAGATCACTGGCTTGCCCCAAAGAAGCTCAATAACTTTGGCTCCCCTAAAAAAAGCTCAGTAACTTTGCCCTGCCCTCCTAAAAAACAGGGCTTTCCTCCTCCCTAAAAAAAGCTTAACAACTTACCCCCCAAAAAGGGGGTAGATCACTGCCAGTTTTTAACTCTGTGAGTAGATCGCAGTCTCTTGGGAGTTGACCACCCCTGTATACATTCAATCTTTTGCTGACACTATGATGCTATTGCCTGATAGCCAACATGATGATATCATCAAGTAAACACCAGGAATTACCAACATACACTGGAAAACTAAGAGCTTAAGATTCTTAATAATATAATGTGGCAAAAGCATACAATAATACACTGCTTCTCAAGCAATGCTGACACCACTGAATCAGCTATACTTCACTAATGTGACTCAACTCAACAGTGTTCGAGTGGCTAGTGTGTTATGTTCATTGGAGAGGCATGATTTGTCACCATGAAGCACAAAGGGGGAGTAGGATGTTCAAAACTTCACTGGTGCATTGTCAAATTCATCTACCTCTTCAACTTCCCACCATCAGCAGCTCCCTTCACTTTGTGCATCTATGTTTGAAATGTAACACACACTGATAAAATTTGAGCCCTTGTTCCAGAGTTACACTTACAATCATCGCCCAAATTCCCTGCTTCAGTTTCCCAGTTCCACAGCTCTCTGAGCAACAATCCACTAATTGTTATCCACCCAGAGTATTATCTCTCAGAAAATTAATTTAGGCCACTCGTTGCAACATTACCAGGAAATGGATTGTTCCATAGGAAACCCTGAAGATATTCAGTTTATGAAGATGGATAAGGGAAAATGACTAATTGAGGCTATAATAAGATGCACGAGTGAATAACCATACTGGGTTGTATTATGCCGATGTCCCTCTGCTGATGGCTCTTAGATACAGAAGACTCTTCCATTAGCAGAGCAGAAATCAAGACAATCTCTGCCAAACTGTGCCCCTGCCCCTGGCATTGCCTCCCATGCTGTAATGAAGGTTCTCCAAATCCCATAGAGCAGATGTGGGAGGGGTGCAGAAGACACACATTAGTATAGTTTCCTTAATGAGTTTTATAAGTAACTTTTGAAAGAAAGTTAAGAGCTTCACAGATGGCTCAGTACAAAATGCAAAGGATTTTTTTTCATAAACTAGTTATTTGATGAGTATGACATTTGTTGAGTATGACCCTCCTTCTAAGGGTTCTTTGCAATGGAGAAGAGACTGTCAGGCTGCTTAGGTTGCAGGGTGTACTAACCATTTGTGGGGAGCAGCCTAAGTGATAGCACACTACTAAAGTGGAATTGCTGGCTGCTTCAACTCTCCATAAAATATTAAACTGGCAGTTTAATACATGCGGCCACACACTTCAGAGCATCTGCTTGAGGTCATGATTTTTTCCCCTCTCAGATAACACGTAAAATATTTTAATATTTGTAAAATCATTTGAAATGTATTTCCTGAATTAATCATAAATTGTTAATCCAATTGCCAACAGCATTCCACACTTTTTCCGATAGATAGCTCTGAATAAAAATCTATACTTTTAATTAATAAATAGTGAACCAAAATGTACAAAAGCTTCTATGACTCAGTCTAGGGATGGATGTATTAGTCTAGTTCTGTTCCATTTAGATTCATTTCTATCTCTCCCCCCACCCCCTTCTGTGGGTTAGTCCTGAGCAGAGTAGACTAATTGAAATTGATAGATATGACTATGCTGAGTAGAACTTAGTTGGATACAAGTCATCCCCCCCCATTCTGTTCCATTCCATATCATATAGAAGGATTTTTTTTGGTCTTGTCTTGTCTAACAAAACACCCCCATACAAACACTTACATACATATAAAAGTAGTTATTTGGGACCATATTTGACTTTTAAAACATAATTTTGAACATGTATACATTTCAATGCATCTTTTAAAGAGAGAATTGCATGACAAAATTTGGATGATGGTCATATTTTATTTATGTTCTTATCTTTAAATTTATAACTCACTTTCCTCCAAATAGCTCAAAATGTAGGATACATGGCTTTCCCTCTCCTCATTGCATTATCACAATACCTATGTGAGGTATGTTAGACTGAGAAACAGTGACTGGTCCAATGTCACCCAGCAACGTATTGTTGAGCAGGAATTTCATTCCTCATCTCCCAAGTCCTAGCTCAACATTCTAACAATCACACCCTTTGGGTTCTGATTGTACTACACTCTATGGATTAGCTTGAGGGTGCAGATTAGCTTAGCTCAGTTTTATATGTGATATCAATGAAATCCTTGAGCGTCCGTAACTTGGTCTCTTGAAAACCGGAGATACAATTCACCTGAAATTGGGGGAGGGATCTTGCTCCAGCAGAAGTTCTGCTGGCATAAGTTTCCTCCACACTGTTTCAGCGATTCTCTACACTGTTCAGGTCCCACAACCCTCTGGAGAGAGTTTCCAATGGGTATAAGGGGAAGCAGGGGAAAGGAAGGGAAGCGTAAGCTTGGCTGTATGAGCTCCCATTCTTTTGTGCAACCATCGGATGCAACACAACATCTGTAACACAAGCACTTAGTTAACAAAATCTGTAGTGGTTATTTTTCAGACAGTTCAGAAGCAAGAAAAATGTTCATCTTGCTCTTTATGTTTCGGGGATGGCTGAAAAATGAAGGCAAGGGAAAGAAACTGATTCATCAGCATATCTATCCGTGCAACTCATATCTTTGAAAAAGTAGCTAGTTACCACCCAGCTCATTTCTATTTCAAACGTTAAATGGACATCGCCATACTAATCCTATTTTAGAACCAGCAATAAAAGTTCATGGTGTAGATGTATCCCTCTCCTTCATGTAAGCATAAAACCTGATTGAAATGTAAATTTAAAATAAAAATTTCTAAGTGCCACAGTAAATAATAAAAATTACAGTCACACAACAACTACAGTAATTTAAAAGAGGCTGACTTCTTAAACAGCATAAATAAAAAAGTGTTTTTTTAATTATAAAAAGTAAGAAAATCTGAGCAGCATGAATTAAAAAAAATGCTTCTAATATTTGATTTGGCATTTTCCTGTTGACATTCTGAATATTTCATTTATATTTTTCACTTATTGTTTTTCCTCAATAAGTCCCCTCAAAATATTCCCTTAAAGGCAAAAAGTTTGAGATCCAGCTGCTCCTACAATCATCTTCATCTTTCAAACACTTAGAACATAAATTAGGTTAAAATGATTATCGTGGATTTTACCGGGCTTGTAGTAACATGCTGTTTCCTAGTATTCCAATTAATTATGTCCCTTTGAATTTTTATAGAGCATGCTGTGGTACAAGTACCCCATATGTTCTAATTAATTGTATTTTAAAAGGGAAATGTGCTAACTCAAGAAAACAAGTTACATCTGGAAAAATAAGAAACAGAAGGCCCACAATAAGTTGAAGAGAAATTTTCTGCTGATTTTTTTTCATCAGAATACGGACAGATTCCTATAATTCACAATGTAAACAAACCACCAGATTTTTTTCAAGGAAAAGAAGCAATGATGCCATCAAGGATTCAGTTCTGCACAAGGGGCCATTCTCACCACATTTGTATATGGATAGTTTACCATATGGCACTGATGATGCGGATTAAGATATCCACAGGCACCATCATTTCAGAGTGCTTACTAAGCAAAACAAGGCACAATATTATTATTTTTAAAAAAGAATTTGCAGGACATTTCTACATTATTTTTTGATAGCAAAAAAGGTAGGATTTACTTTCTTCTGGTGACAAATGGTAGTGCATGTTCTGAGACGGTAAGCAGGTGCCACTCAATCAAGATACATTCACATTTATTCTCCTAAGTGAAATGACCACAGTAAAACTTACATTGAGGAAATTTTACCACATACAAAAACAGCATTGCTATTAGCTCATGTCTGGAGAATGAACAAACTTGCTCTATGTTGGATTAAATATATGGAGTTGGTTTTTTTAACTCTTGTAAAAGTTAAAGTGGAGTTCATATTTTCTGAAGATTACATAATCGAAACAGCAACAATTTGTGGACAAGCCTTCAAGAATCCTCACTGAGACTTTGTATATCCTTTCCCTCAACATACTTCTCACTTTTTTGTCTCCGTATCACCTTCAAACTTCACCTTCAAAGTTCCACCTTATACTTTCTATGTCTCTACTCTCTACATGACTTGATGTTTTATAAATTTTATTCTAAGCATGTCTAGTTTAAGAATCATCCTGGTAGTCAAGGTTACAGAACCCAATACACCAAATAATACACCAAATAATTAAATAATAATTAAGCATGCTTCATTTAAAATGCATGGAAAAGCTCATTTATTCACCACAAGGACTGTTAATAGAGAATGGTGGGTTAAGCTACAACCCAAAGAGCATATATTGTGAAGACATAATGAAGTCCAAGGGATTTCCTTTTGGATAAACAAGCTTGGAATACTGGTGCAAATGAGTTAAAATGTAGCTATATCTAAACTACATTATTAAACTACAGAGGTTGAAGATGAGGATGTCACTGATGCTATTTTGCAAGGTCAGAAGAATCTCTGTAAGACGGTCATGAGTCAAAGTGGAGCCCCCTGACCAGAGTGCTTTGTGGCCTCGGCAATGCAGGCATGAAAGAAAGAAAGAAAGAAAGAAAGAAAGAAAGAAAGAAAGAAAGAAAGAAGGCACATTGGAGGTGGCCTGTTTTAGAAAGTGTTAAATCTATAAGAACCAGATCTTGTGACCTGCTAACATCCCTAATATACAGAATAATAAATCATATGTAAATGGAAACATGTCTTTTTATTCCATGCATGACGTAAGCAAAGTTGGTAGAAATTCTGCAGACACATTTTCTCACTCTTCCACATTTTCAAGTCACAGTAAGAGCTACAAGGAGGGATTTTCCGAAGCACTGAATCTTAGCCTCTCAGAGCTCACTTTGAGATTAACGGGAATCTTA
The DNA here is from genome assembly GCF_009819535.1 of Lacerta agilis. Taxonomy (NCBI): domain Eukaryota; kingdom Metazoa; phylum Chordata; class Lepidosauria; order Squamata; family Lacertidae; genus Lacerta; species Lacerta agilis. The sequence goes on from NC_046312.1 coordinate 96,857,065, forward strand.
TCAATGAGATAACAAACAAAAGCAGAAAAGCTCAACCACATAACATCAATAGCAGTTAAGGTATTTCAAAACCTTTCCTTAACTAAAGCTGCTGGTTCACAGACTTTTTAAGTGAGCAAAGCAATTAAAAATCAAAGTAGACTGTTTGCCCAAAGCCATTAGGGTTTAGTTCCACGCTATGTGTTGTCAGTGTAGATTCACTATATGTGGCGGGGTACAAGGTGGGCGAATCCACTTAGGAAATGCACCTGTGCATTATGAGATTAAATATTATGTTCCAGCTTCTTTGTAAGTGTGTGCTTTTAAATAACATAAACACCCAGAGTGCCAAGGAACGGAAAGTGCAGCAAAGGTTAATCACCGAAACGCATTTGCTACAACAATTTAACAAATTTGGCTTGAAAAATGAAGTCAGGTTGGCTTGAGAAACCAGGCTAGAATACCCTAGGCTCTTACTATACCACAATGCCAAAATGTCCTCTCAGTTCCGGGGAGGAAGGGGGTGAAAGGATTTTTTTTTTTTTTAGCAAGATGCTGCATTGGACAAAAACTAAGGGAAGGTTCCAGAGGTTGCCACAGTTGGTATTTGCGGTAGGAGTCTCATTCCAGAGCTTCATTAATAATCCAGATAAAGGCCATGCTGTTAATTAAATTTGTATATGGAAGTAAATCGGTAAGTGCTGCATACAAACCTCAATAATAAGCATATTTGTGCTGATTTTGATAACACCTAAGCCAATGAGAAAGTCTCATTTGGTGAAGCATGCTTTAAAAAGAAATTTGGCTGCTCTCCTGAAACAATTTATTGCCTTCAGTGGCTGTGCTTTTTGAAGATGCTATCACTATATCTACAGCGACAAAGATGCAGGACACATAGATAAAGGAATTGTGTTCAACAATGTCAACCCTAATTTTGCCCATTTCATGGATTACCTGTCCCAAAGGAGAATTCTATTCATCTGGGATATCTGCAGTAATACTCTGATTGTTAACACCACACTTTGTCTTGCTTTTCGCCAAATCAGTAGAATGAGGTGTGTGTGCCATTTACACAGGTTTGCTTATTAGAACAAAGTCACCTTTTCCTGGCTGAACTTCACCCTTCTGTGTAATGAGTACCACCAAAAACAAAGGTTACCCTGATTATACAGAGTAAAATAAACAGAGCATTTTCAACATCTGTGCTGATTAATCCTCCATAGATGTTCCAGATGTCACCTAGGACATCTGATTTTCACTGAAGGTCACGAAGAGTTAGATGAATCATAAAACCATTGATTCCACCATCCTGTCCAAAAACGACCCTCAAGTATGTTGCTTGAGAACTGAGACATAAGTATTATTTTTGTCTTCCAAATCTCTCTGTGTGTGATATGACAAAAGTCATACAAGAATTAAGTAAAATGTTTTTATTACATCAGAAGCATCTTGCCTGGCGGGGCACAGATGCAATATTAACTTCCTAGCAGCAATGTTGCTGTTGCTAACTAATCAACCCTTCTGCAGCCTGCTCTTCCTTTAGAAAGGTGAGAGCAGCTCATCCTACCCTGGGAAAGATGACCTAGCACTGTCACTCATGCCATATTAAGTTCCAGATTACAAAATTGCAATGCACTTCATGAAGGGCTGCCCTTGAAGATAGTTCACAATAGCTTCATGTCTCTCATTTTCATCTAATACACATTCTATATTACTACTTAGTATCTGACTAGAAGAAGTAACTAAGCTGACTAAATTGAGATGATTTTTTTTTTTGTCTAATGCAGACCAGACAATTTCCCCCCCCAAAATGTGAATAATTTGTGCCATCTGAGAGGGTGAAGAACTGGAAGAATATTATTCTGGGGCTTAAATGTCTGCATATCTTTCTTTTGCTCAAAGGGCAAAACGTAACATGCTTATTTTGATTCATAAAGATTTTAATGTCCTTAGTCCAACATATCTGATCTACTTCAACCTAAAGTGCACTGTTAAGAACACCATGCATGTACAGTGGTACCTCAGGTTACAGACGCTTCAGGTTACAGACGCTTCAGGTTACAGACTCTGCTAACTCAGAAATAGTACCTCAGGTTAAGAACTTTGCTTCAGGATGAGAACAGAAATCGTGCCGCGGCAGTACAGCAGCAGCGGGAGGCCCCATTAGCTAAAGTGGTACCACAGGTTAAGAACAGTTTCAGGTTAAGAATGGACCTCCAGAATGAATTAAGTTTTTAACCTGAGGTACCACTGTACTGCTTCTGGAGAGAAAGATTCTTAGTCACTGCATCACAACTAGTGCTATTTTTCTATATTAAAAAAAAAGAGGTGCCGGAGCTCACCATGAACTTTCCCCTTGTTCCCTTAGAATGGTAATAGTGTCTACCTGAGAGGTGATGGAGCTGAGATCCAGTGAGCTCCGGCTGAAAAAAAGTCCTGCTCACAACTATAGAAGACATTCCTATTGGAGACTTTCTAAAGTTAAGCCATAATTTAGAAATGTTGTAGACATTGGGTTGCCTTTTATAGGCAAGGGTTAAGACTGTAAAGGAATGGAATTTAGAGTATCTTTTATATATTAGCTGTTGTCAGTGATTGGCAGGGTGGGATGGGTTATAAATTCAATTAACACTAACTACAGAAAAAAAGGAGTTAAACAATGAATCTGTATGCAAAACAGTAACTTCAGACACACAGTACAGTATTCTAGTTCTTATGCGGCTTATTATCTGTGTCCCCTTTGACATGGCACAGGTAAGTAAAATATGAATGAAATTTCATTTGCTTAACAGAGCTGGTTGTACTGAATATTAAATGCACATCTTTTGAAAACCCAGCTTTCGTATAGTAACAACACAATGCTGATAATTCATTTGAGGAAAAATTAAAAGCTTTTGCTTGCAGAACTTTAAGCCAAAGGCAATTTGCATTTATTCCAAAACGATGGCTAAATCATGGAAACAGGCCAGCACTTTTCTGATTGCCAGCTTATTTTTGTAGTTTTATATGGGGTTTTGTGTTCTGTTCTGTTTCTGTTTTTTAAATGAAGCCCTTTTATTCAATTCCCACAATCTCTTGAGCATTTGAAATGAAGCCCAATATAATCAAAATCAATTTCTCTTCTAATCATGTGGACTATGTTTAGCATTCAGGATATATGCCTGAAAGAAAGATACTAAAGGAGTTTGTGGGTGGAAGGTATCTAAAAAGTTGTCCAAACTTGTCATGCTGTCTTTCCAAATGAGATAGCTGTGCCTATTAAATAACTGATTGCTCCAGTGTAGACATTGCCTTTGCCTTCTCTGCATGCCTTTCAATAAGGTTCTCCCCATAATGAGATGTACGCCTGAATAAAGTTATCTTTCATATTTTACTTTTTGTCACTTTCCGTTCAGCAGGTACCTGCAGCCTTGCTATCAATTTTGACCCAGCAGTTCTCAACAGTGTCCTATGAGCAAAGTGAGCAGAATGTCAATTGGAAAACAAGAAATGGGAGCAGAGATGACACAGACAGTGGATGAGAGATTCTTTTTCCTCCTCCTCTTCACTTCCAGAATATATCCAGCAGCATATTTCTTCCTTATATACTCCTCCTTTTAAAAAAATATGTTATTTACATCCATCTCAGTACAGGAAATTGCACTTTGAATTCAGTAAAACTGCTGGAACAGCTGCACTTTGTCCTAACAGTACAAAATCAGATACAGATTGATATTTCCATTAATCCTCCTTTCTCTAGCCTGCCACAATTATAAAGCGATTTTTGGCGGCAAACTCCATCCTTCATGTTATGTATTGAAGTTCTCACCCTAGGCCACTAGGGGTGTGTGTATATAGTTCATTCTGCTGCAGTTTTCACTCAGGTCCGCACATGCAAATGAGGGATTGAAAAGTGACGTTCAGGGATTGGGTAACTACAGAAAGTTGTTACTGTTGCTTTGTAGCTGAGTTCTATATAAGCAGGCTGCTGAGCCCTTCAGCTCACTTCTGTTCCAGCCTGAGAATAAACAAGAGCTGCTTGGGAATCACTGTGTCATCTGGTGTGTCCACCCACTACTTAACACTTCATATTGTGAATAACATCCTCCATTTTTATTACAGTTGCTTCTATGTATTAGTTATAACACATATGTTACAACATATATGTTTGTACACAGTGGTGGTTGTCCTGCATTCTGAGTGAAAGAGACGGGTGTCACCTGCAGCTTCCTTATGTGACAAGACCTTTTCCAGCAACTGGTACCTATAAACAAGGTGAACCACTGCTGATGAAAACATACAACCATGTTAAAATGAGCATAGTATTTAGCATGTACAAAGTTGCACCTGGGGGTGGGAGAGATAGCATCATTTTCTGTTCTGTCTTTATTTGTCACGTCGTGCCCTGTTTCTCTGCACTTCACTTTCTGCCAAAAGCTACATTATTTGTCTTGCTGTTCGTTGTGGTAAAATTACGTAACTATTGTAAGTTATGTCATTAATTATGTAAATTAGGGAACTGCATTATTCCACCCCATGCATTTCAGTGGAAAGGAAACACAATGCAAATTGTGGGGGAGTGGGATGTAACCAATTATGTATCGTTTGCAGACTGCAAGCTATACAGTGGAATTACTAGTATAAAATATTCCAAATACATATTAAATATAACCGAATGAGGGATGTCAGAACAAGAAAACAAAGTTGGAGGCGAGTCCTCATTCTTAAATGTAAAAGTAGAAGGGAAAAGTAAATGAAGAAAAGAAAAAAAGAGCAGTAAGGTCCCAATTACTGAAAATTCCAGCCCCTGGACCTGTCCTCAACCTCACTTATAAATCTGACAGGATTGCAGAGCCGCAGCATAAATGTTTGTAGTATAATTGCCATCAGGGCATTGAATCTTTCTTGATAAGAGATACTGTAGTTGCCTTCCGGAAATTATTATTTTTATTTATTTCTTTTCTCATCAGTTTCCCCCCACATCTTTTCCCCACAATAGTAACCATTTATTAGTCTAAAACAGCAATCCTAAACAAAAGATGAAGCAGCATAAGCTACCCCTATTCCAAACTGTTCAGGAGTGGGACTACTGCCAAATGTGCAGGCCCAAACCTGGCAGAAGCAAAACAAGCTTTTAAAATATTATTTTACTTAAACCATCCTTTTTGTTGGCATTAGCTCCATCAGGTTGCCAGGTTACGTGAGTGAGCTGAAAGAGGTCCCGAATACTGTAGGTATAAGTCTCTCGTTGCCCCATCCCATCCTTATAACATCCCTGGGATGTCTTTTTGGGGACTTAGACCAGTGTAAATTCCACTGCCTTGAGTTTTGCCAGCTGAGGCATGGTTGAGGCTGCATAGCTCTGGCTCAACCTAGTTGAGGGTCTTACTTCAGCATATACCTGGCTGAGCCGTGATGTGAGAGTTATGTTGGTATACTCACCTGAAAGAGCCTAATATTCACTTATTCCAAACTTGTTTATCCTGAAGGGGGAGAATTTAATTCTCTAGTTTTATTCTCTAGTCTTTTAATTCAGAGCTTGGGTTTGGATTGTGCTGTTTGGGAGGAATCCTACCTCTTGGCTAGGAAGCAGAATCACCGACACCCACACCAGCTAAGGTGGGAAGAAGAGCTCTCCTCATTCCCCCCCCCTTTTCATTTTTTTATGCTCCAGGTTTAGGTTGGCATAGTAAACAGGCTGAAATTGGATCCTTTCCAGTAGCTGGAACAGCTAAAAATACCAGGTCCTCACACTCCCTGCCAAAGAATGCCCCATTCCAGTTTACGCTGGCTTCCACCTGTGAGAATACCAGTGTCAGTAGCTGATGCCTACCCGTGCGATTGGTGGGCATAGCAGAAAACTCTGTAGAAGAAAACCCTCTTCCACCAATAAAGCTGAGCCAGGCCAGGAAGAGGGAGACTTCTGTCACATCCAAACCTCTTCCATCACAGCAGATTCGGGGGGGGGGGGGGTTTATATGCATTTGGTGCTTTTTTATGGGGGGGACGCATACCCCTAAACATTTTGTGAATCTAAGTTTGGCCTCTTTGAGGGACAATATTTCAATATGAGTAGGAAAATTAGAGTACCCCTAAACATTTTAGAAAAAAGCACTGTATGCATTATTTATTTAAAATAAAATATTCTTTATTGGCTTCCTAGAGCATTGTGTTCCCAACACCATTCTTTCTCTGGTTCTTCTGCTCATAGTATTCCTTTCTTTTCTACTAGCTATCATTGTTCTACCCAATACATATTGCCAGGTGATAGATGTTCCACGTGTTTAACTTGCTGGCGTCAAGTTTGAGTGAAACAAAATCGACTGCTTGGAAATGTGAAAATAGTGGTGTACCTCAACTCTTACACGTAACAATTGACCCTCAGCAGAGGAAGCAGATGCTATGGATGTCTTTTCTGTAGATCACCTCATGTTGTATAACATCTGTGCTACAATAGAAACTCTTTTTCAGCAATTCAGGCCAACATATAAATTATGTGGAGATGGATTTTTGTCTCAGAACATTTCCTGACAGAAAATTGTAGTCTGTACATTTCCTCTTGCAATTTTCCTTGCATTTTAAAATTACCTACAAGATGTTTTGGAAGCTTTGCACAATTAGGCCATAATCCAAGAAAGCACTTTAGCACTTAGGGCCACTTCACACAATACATTTTACCTGCATAGGTGTAAAAAAGATACATGGAGTGATACATATACACCACAATGGCTGAGAGTTTGCCACATGAATATATTTTTATAAGCAGATGTGTCTGGTTTCTACACATATTCACATGAGGCAACAAATAATTGTGGAATTTTCACATATGAATATTACATAGATATACGTATTCTGATCCATCATTCTTGCCTACACACACACGAGTGGCGTTTAAATAAAATGCTGTGCAATGCAAGCCCTTATAGCAGCACACCTGACATACAGGGTGACATGATGAGAAATCTCTCTTGCTTCATTTGTTCTGCTGTTGCCAAACTCACAGCAGCACCTACATAGTAGGTGGGGAGAGTTTGTGGGGGAGAGGGAGGTTGGTGGCTGGATTGAGGGAGGGAGTTGGAGGCTCACAGTGGTGGGCTGGGGAGGTATCAGTTGGTCCACAACAGGGGTCAGCAACCTTTTTCAGCCATTGGCCAGTCCACCGTCCCTCAGACCATGTGGTAGGCTGGACTTTATTTTGGGGGGGAAATGAATGAATTCCTATGCCCCACAAATAACCCAGAGATGTATTTTAAATAAGAGCACACATTCTACTCATGCAAAAACACCAGACAGGCCCCACAAATAACCCAGAGATGCATTTTAATTCAAAGGAGACATTCTACTCATGTAAAAACATGCTGATTCCCGGGACCGTCTGCGGGTCGGATTGAGAAGGCAATTGGGCCGCATCTGGCCCATGGGCCTTAGGTTGCCTACCCCTGGTCCCGAATAAGCTGAGCTATTTCCCAGTTTTGAATTGAGAGGTGAGTTTGGTTTATTCTGAGTTTGGCTTATTCCAAAGAGGACTGGGTTGGTTATGATATAAGTGTGTGTGACACTATTCAAGTACCAAACTAATAAAACTTGATCTGTTCTAAAGCTAATAGTAGCAAAACAAAACAAAACAAAACAAAACAAGCGCAACTGTTGATATGAGTAGAAGTGCATGACACCTTACACCTTTACTGTATTCTACTTATTTAAATATGCAAGCCACACAACCATGAACATGAAAATGACAAAAGAGGATACGTTCTGACAGTTACCAGGAAATCTTAAAACCGACGAGGGGCTAATCAAATCTCATTCTATTTTCCATCATTTACAAGTGCCATGCAACAAGTCCAAATGTGAAAAACAAGCCTCATGACACAAATATTTCTGTTATTTCCTCAGTAGGCCTACTGTACATTCTCTTAAAATCTTAGTAATTACAAGCAACTAGGCCTCAAATTCCCGAAAATACAGGGCCTTTAATCGATATTCACCAAGTTTTTGACCTTTTCTATAATGTAAGAGAAACTAATGCATTTTTTTAAAAAAAGGTAATCTTATTTATTTACTTATCTGTTTCTGAAATTTACAACCTAGCTTTCATAAAATTGTCCCAGGGTGGAAAGTACCAAGGTGATACTCTATTGTTGGATTTAATCAAAGGCATTTTGCATTTCCTTTCAGGGGTTTACTAGGCTCTTTCCACCACCCATTAAGAAAGTGCTCAGGGTGGAGTGGCTGACAGCAGCCCATCCCTTGACAGTCAAGCTGGACAGCCACAAAGAAACCTGTGTTTTAAAGGTAGAAGCTGTCACGGCTTATGGTAAAATTAGCCACTGTTTCTTTAATACAATAGGAACTGAGTCAGTGGCCTACAGTGAATTGGCAAATCCTGCGCAACTCATGCAACCTTTCACCTACATATGCCTGTATATATAGAGTGATTGTGTGTGGTGTGGGTTGGTCGAAAGCTGGTTGTGTTTGATATGTATAAAAGCTGTGGATTGTAATTGGAGAAGATTATTTTTAGAATAAAAGCAGCATTCTGCAAACTACTCTTTCTCAAGGACTCTTGTGCTGACTAGGGTCCAAGGACCAGGCAAACGAGGTCAGAACCATTTTCCCTTTCCCCCCCAAACACTGACATAGGCATACCTGTACCTGATCCAGTTTTTAAATCTGATTAGCAGAAGACACAGGAAGAGAATGCTTAATATGATGTGAATAACAACATCGTTTCTCTAAAAAAATACACATTGCCAGAATTTGATAAATAAAAGATAAGAATAGAAACATGTAAGTAAGCAAAGGGAATGAGGAATCATCCCATTTACAGCATGCATAATTGTTCCCTGGGTCTTCCGGAATCTTGTCTTGCTAAGCTTTCAGAATGTCAAGCAGTAGGGTTTCCATCAGCTCCCTTGTGAGGCTATTTTATTATTTTGCCAATGCATTTTACTGACTAGTAATATAAACTTTTAGCGTGGCTGGTGGAGGTTTTACTTTACAGATAAATTGGATACACTACCCTGGTCAACTGTACTGAAAACCAAAGAAGAAGAATCAGAGTGTTGTACTTTTTCCTATCCATCTTCTGGTGAAAACCTTCAAGGGTGATCTAGGCAGCTTCAGTCCCAAATATGGGTTGAAAACTAGAATGGAATGTATCTTAAAATATATATCTGTTTCAAAACCTGGAAAATACCTGAAGCTGACCGGCTAACATACACACTCAAGGATCTTGCCTCAAAAGGACTTATTTGAGATAAGGTAGCAGTTATTTAGATAACGGCGCACCTACTTTGTGCAGATTGGATTTCTGCTCAGGAAAAGTTGATTCACTGACAGACAGATAAAGCAGTACTAAATACTATTGCTTTATGCCACCACAGAACAGCATTCTGCTTCACTGTCATGGTAATGTCATGCTACCAGGGTAGAGAATATTGCTTCACTGTCAAAGTAGAAAAAAATAATTTCAGATGACTAGATGTACAGGTATATCTTGCTTCTGAATGGAATTTTACCTGTTTACGCTATGTTTATCTGGGTTGTTTTTAGGGAATGACAATACTCTGTTAATGTTTGTAAGAAAAGCAGAAGCCTTTTGAGGCTGTTAGAATTTTGACTAGCAAGAGGAAATTCTTGATACTGTATCTCTTTGTGTGCCTTGTGAAGAAAAGGGGGGGGGGGCGAAACACCCTAACCAATGCTATTTTTTACACTTCCAAGCAAGCAATTTTGCTGGAGAAGGTGTTTCTGCATTCAGCACACATATGCAAAAAGATTCTTTAGCATTAGCAACATACATAGTAGCAAACTGCAATCTCCCCCCACCCTCAATGATTTGGAGGGGGTCCGGGGCTGGGAGGGAAAGGCTGTGTAACACTTTGTAAGAAAAAAATATTATATGGTACTTTTATATACTAAAAGCAAAAGAGAGGAATGATGAGGAAAGCAACAGATCGATGTAGAAGACTGAGAAATATTGCAGTGCTATATGCAAAGCAGAATTTACTGTGGAAGAGGGGTGTAAATACCTGCATATGAGAAGAAGCATGCAAAAACGTATTCTGCTCGATACATAATTATGGGACTGTGCAAGATTTCATATTCCAAAAACTACTGTTCAGTTTGAGGGAAGTGCTAAACTTCAAACTAAAGTCATTATCCCAGGTTGATACAGCTTACTTGCCCTATACAAATGTTAAAATCCCTTAAAACCAGCCAGCTTTTATATTGTGAAATGCCTCTAGTATCACGCTGTGCTAAATTATATGTGGTGACTAAAAATTGCAGCATTATGATTCCAGACTGACACTTCTGGCTTATGCATTGATTATGAATTGCATTGTGGGTATGAAGATGAAAACTCTCTTATGTACAAGGAGTTCTGATGAGCTTCCGAAGCAGGCATGTTTTAAGTTTTCTTCTTCTTTCTCACTCCCATTAGTTTCTAAATAAAACCCGTGCAGCACCCCCGCCAAATACATTGCAAAGTAAGTTGAGATTTTGCTTACTTCTGTTTAATTTGGATTTAGACATTCCACAGCTCTTGCAGCTCTGAGCAATATTTTCTCATTTGTACTTGTCTGACCTGATTTTGTTTCCACATTTTCCCCTAAATCACAGAGAGATGCTATAAATGTCAATAAAAATTAAGCTCTAGCCAATATAAAGCAACATATTCCTTTAAGCCGCTCACCTGTCTTCATCCCTGTAATAATTAAAAGCAGCAATTTGCTATACTTCTTATGTGAAATTATACACACTAAAAGTAAAACAATTCCAGTAGCATGTTAGATCTTCTTGCAGTCCCATGGACTGCAAGAAGATCAAACCTATCCATTCTCAAAGAAATCAGCCCTGAATGCTCACTAGAAGGACAGATCCTGAAGTTGAGGCTCCAGTACTTTGGCCACCTCATGAGAAGAGAAGACTCCCTAGAAAAGACCCTGATGTTGGGAAAGATGGAGGGCACAAGGAGAAGGGGACGACAGAGGATGAGATGGTTGGACAGTGTTCTCGAAGCTACTAACATGAGTTTGGCCAAACTGCGAGAGGCAGTGAAGGATAGGCGTGCCTGGCGTGCTCTGGTCCATGGGGTCACGAAGAGTCGGACACGACTGAACGACTGAACAACAAGCATGTTAGAGTACAAAACAACCTGATACTGATCTCTTGTTTACCATATTTACAAAAGAATACCTTTGTTCACAAGCACAACAGCTTGGGTTTTGGTTGGTAGACCTTGCCCGATTCCAACAAAAACCTATCAGATATTAAACCATTGTTCAAAATCTGGATAAAGGAGAGTCCACAATCCGCCAGAGAACCTTGAATAAGTGCTGTGCTGACCCTAAAGTTAGGAAATTCTTTTTCATATTTAATCTAAATCTGACTCCTTGTGGTTGAAAACGTTTTTTCCCTAGCAGCACTATGAATATCCATTATTTCACACTTCCAATTTGAAAATTGTGTATGTGCTGTTAAAAATGCTTACCCCAAAGTTAACAGCAGGTTTAGGAATATAATTATCAGATATGCTGGAGGCGGGCCGGTAACTTAATGAAAATGGTAGTGAGCAATTTGGTTAGGTATCAGCCTCCATGATTCAGAGCTGCATTATACTGCTTCTAGGTAGGTCTGTACAGAGATCATGATGCTCAGTTAAACCAACTGTATGCCTTTAGTATGATGTATGTGGCTACTGCATCTTTACTACTCCACTCTTGCTGCTGCTCCTACACTATCTAACTTGTGGTTTAGTTTAGCATTTGGCAATATTTAATCTAGGCCATGCATGACGAAACATAATTTCTTTGGTCTAAATATCTTCTAGAAATATCAAGTGACTTCATTTTGGATGCATTTCATGGTCATGGTTTCCTATGGGTTTCCTACTAGATTTCTGTGGGTAGGGCTATCAAGTATGAGGGTTGTCCTCAAGAAATACCTGGCCAGAGCCTTGACTTGATAGTGCTGATAACTATGGTGATGTTTCTCTATGAGAACTGTGGAGGCAAGTTAATGATCAGAGAGGACTCACTTGGGACTCAGCTAGATTGGTAAAGAAAAAAAAAGCATTTTATATGTGTTGTATATGTGATATAACACTGTGACACCAGATTTCCATGTAGGAGTTTACGATGCGTTTAACTGAAACGCTTCTTTGATGTGTCTAGATCCAGCCTTGGATTGTCCCCACTAGCCAGGAAAGGGGTCAAAATGCCTGTGTGTGAAAATAACAGAGGCAGTGGTATGTGTCAGAAAGATTAAGGGGGAAATCCTAAGGCAAGTTCCACTGAGATGATCAGCAGAGGATGCAGCAGATCTTTGGCTCAGTCACAATCTTGGCTCAGCCAAAGATATGCTGATGTAACTTGCTCATCCTGGCTGAGCCAAGAATGCATCCAAAAGGAGGCATTCCGGCAGCATGTTGGGGGCAGGACCAGGGAGGGCTGGATTCTAATCCTGTTCACCTCAATCACACAGCCTGGCAACCTGGTGTCAAACACTATTTTGAAGGCTTAGGCGGAGCAGCAGCAGCAGCAGCAGCAGCAGCAGCAGCCTCACTGCTGAACAAGACTTGGATCAAGTGTAACTTTATGCCAGCATAATTTACACCTGCTTGCTTTATTCCAGGTTCTTGTTCACAGTGTTGCTCCCTAAGGCTACAATCCTATACACACTTACTTTGGGATAAACCCCACTGAACACAAAGGAGACTTCTGACTAGAAAAAGAATTGTACTGTGAGAAAGGTTGATAGGTTTGGGTTCTTATGCACTAACAGCATTTGATGTGCTGAATGTCTTCCCCTGGAGCTCTGATGTGGAAGCAGTGAGCTTTGACTCTCTGTTATAGTGTTTAAGCAGTGCGTGCAACTATGCTTAACCTGTATATTTGTAAACAAACACAAACATTACAAAGTGTTTAATGTCTCCTGCCAAAATAAACTATACAGTAAATTGGTAAGCACTGTGCATCTGGATTTTTTTTAAAGCTCAGGGAAGGGTGTGTATAACAATATGCACAATTTTAAAATGAATGGTTCATGTAATTATTTTAGAGGCAGGGCTGGTTACAGGTTTATAAGAATGCATCAGATATGAATTTAAGTTCTGTTGGGTGTTGGGAAGGCAGGCCAGCTACACAGCCATGCCCAAGCTATCCCACCAGGATTGAAGGGGGGAAAGAAGCCATCATGAGCTGACCAGTCAAGTGAATGAATATGATTGTGGGTAGATGCTTGTTAGAACATCCTTAAACTCCTCTGACATTTCCCTAAATCTGATCTTGCACTGGCAAAACAAATGTTTGGAGGTGTGAAAAGAGAGCCCAGTGCCAACTTCCTCCTCTCTTTATATCCACATATGACATATTCTCAACTATGCCTGCAATTTGGTAAGCTTTTCATAAGAAGTAATCTCTCATTATTAGTCTTATTAAAGATAAATAAAAATGAAGAGCATCACTTAAACGTAAGCCAACGAAACATCAGCATAGTGAGTGACTAAACTACAGAATTTACTTTACATTAACAGATAATAAATTTCCCTTTCAAGGCAGTAGTGGGTTTTAAATTTCAGTATATTTATTTGCTATTGTGCTCAAAAGCCTCAGGCATCATTCCTAAATATGATACTGGGAGGTAGTGCTGGCTTAACACATTCCCAACTGTTCCAACAATTTGCACCAAAAGCGAAAGAAATTTTTTTTGCATTGCTGCTTTCCAAGCCAACAGTTTCTTTTCATTTCTTTTGGTATGTTGATAGATAAAATGGTTGAGGTTCAAGAAAACCTCAGAAACATTATATGGACATTAACTTCCCAGTTCTATGGAATAACTTCAGAGTCAGTCCTAAGAAGTTTATAAATTTACTGGAGTACAGATGTTCAGCTGAATAGCCTTTCCTAAAGCAGTGAAAGCATCCTCCCACATGTCTTTTCAAATGAGATCTTCAAATAACATAAAAGCAAATCCAAGGGAAATCATTAATAATCTTTTCATTCCATTTGCTGCCTTGTCCTGTACTTGTCTATCATAAAGATTATCCTCAAAACCTCCATGGGGACCTAATGTGAAATTACTTGTCAAGAGTAGGTCAAGAGCCACAGTCATGGATAAGCACATTGCTTCCCTGCTCATACTCTTGTGAATTTAATACTTTATAGAAGGTTCCCTGTTCAGTTGTACAGATTAAACTTCAAAATTTTAACATGGGCAAGTCTATCAAGAGTGATTAGCTCTAAAATCACATATATTAATGGCAAACTCAAGTCCCTGAGTGTCAATCCTTTTGTAGCCAAATGCACCAAATCCAGAAACAGAGAAGATGTTAGTAGGCCTGGGATAACCAAACAGTTTTACAGAACAACAACAACAACAACAACAACAACAACAACAACAACAAACAAACTTGGGTGGATGGGGTGGGACAGAGAACCCAAAACAGCCCAATGAGGATTGTGGGCTCTTTGAGCGCAGAAAGTGGGAGGGGCAGAGGGAATGGAGTATCCTGGAATAGGGCATGGCTGATTGACTGGAACCCTGAGCAAGAGCATTTCACACCACAACATTTTGTGGCAGATCTCATTAACAGAACGTCTATCTCCAGGGGTAGATGATGGGAAAAATAGCATACAGAATTTACCAAGATGTGTGTTTCTCAGAGGAGTCTTGCTAGAGACAGAAAGTTAGTGCACATGGTCATTGCTCTCATCCAGCAAAGCAGTTTCTAACATTCTTAAAAATAATATCAGGCTTGAATCTTCTTCACTGAAGTCACATTGGGAATTTTATTTGCAGAACTATTTTAGTTTGCAGCCTTTTCATCATCTGGACTAACAGCATTATTAATCAAAAAGCTGCACTTTGAACAGGGAGGCATTTGTGGTAGCAACATGAGCAGTTTTCTTCCTTAGCATACCTCCTTGGTGCACTGTGTGCACACTGTCATTTTCACCTAGGCAGAGACTGAGCAGAAAGGATGGACCAAAAAAAATGAAAGCCACAAAATAAAAACAAAGGACCCTAAAGAGATGAAATAGGAGCCAGAAAGGAGTGTTTACTGAAATAAAGAAGCAAATGGATTCAGGGTTACTCCAGTGACCCCCCTAGTGAGATCTCTCCAGGGGTGGGGCTGCTATTGGGAAAGACTGCAGTGGAATTTAGAGATTAAGGTTCAAAATGGAGATAAAAGAATGGATCTCAGGGTTTATAAGGGATGGTTCATTTGGGCTTCAAAAGCTGCACCGTGCAGAAGAAAATGGGAGTTATTATAATAATAGTTTGCTTTGGGCAGAAAAATATGTAGCATAGACCTAGCAGTTGCCTTCATATTTCATTCTGTATTTCATATTTTCTCATTAGTGAGTTTACTTCTGTCATACCTTTCCTATTACATGGATATCCCACCTGTATATTCCTATCACGTGGATGTCCCACTTTTTAGTTCCTAAGCAATATATTGTGTCAGGACTCTTTTGTCTTTTTAAGCTTTTTTTCGTTCTCTGTGTCTCCATTCATTTTCACCTCTCTCTTTTCCTAGTTCTACCCATTCAATTCTTCACCTTTATACAAGTGCTTTCTTCAAACACATGCAAAAGAAAAGTGTCAACAATTCTCCATCAGAAGAGCTGCAAACGTACACTTCTGTAGGAGTTAGGTGTTGCAGAAATTGCAGGGTGTCTCTAGAATGCATTTTTCTTATGTTCTGCAAAATCCTATAAACAAGAAGATTTTTCTCATTTTCAACACCACTTTGATTTACACAAATCAGTAATGTCAGTGCAACTATTTCACAAAAGGTACGGTATATTTCAGCTGCAATGTTAAACCAGTGCTTATTTCATGCATTCTCTGGTAGCAATTAAAAAAAAAGTGACTTTAGAGAAGGTAATACTCATGGAGACCTCCTGTACAACTGAAAGGAGGGGGGAGGAATTATCTTTGCTGTTATCTTCCTTTTCTTGAAAAAAACAATTAAAAGAAGCAACATCTTGGTTATGTTAAAGAATATATATTTTGTCTGAGTATAGTGCAATTCCCACTGAAAAGGAAATTCACTGAACTGAAAAATAAGTCAACCGAGAACTATTGTACTTGAAAGAATTCTTTGCTGTAAAAAAAGAAAAATAAAGGAAAACCTTCCATAAAACACAGCTTTTTGCTCCATTAACCCATATAGAGCTAAAAAGGATTACAACACAGTTATAAATTTCAGGAAACGCCATTCAGAATGAAAAGACATACAGTACAGTAGTAGGATTCAAAGGGTAAGAACTGGTTTCTCCAAATTTTTGCAATTACCAACCATATCTAACTTGGATACATTTAAAATGTCATTATACAAATTCATGGAGGATAAGACTATCGGGGTTGGCATATCACTCATGACAGGAGAGAAAATGCTGGAATCACTGCAAACTTTTTCACCTGCCATGACCCACCTGCCTGCTTAGAAGCCTTATAAGAATGAGCTGCTGCTGTTCCCACTTAACATTTTGTGGGGAACGGTCTTTGCCTTTTGGGCAGGAACATGAGTGAACTGGATTTTTAAAAATACTTTTGAAATGTTACAATTTTGTTTTGAACTTTGGTTACTTGTATTGCTTTGTTTATTTCTTTGTGAGCTGCCTTGGGGGCCTTTTTAGTCTAAAGGTGGCATATAAATAGTAACATAACGTAACACAACACAACACAACATGAAACATAGAATAGCATGATGGCAACATATGGCCTCCAGCATTAGAGGCCTCCAGCAGTCTCTGAATACTAGTTGCCGGGGATTACAGGTGGGACAGTGATCATTGTAGATGGTCACAGCAGTCACGAAATTAAAAGACGCCTGCTTCTTGGGAGGAAAGCATTGACAAACCTGGACAGCATCTTAAAAAGCAAAGACATCACCTTGAAAGCTCACTTCTCTAGACCAGTTTTTTTTTTTAAATTTATTTCAGAGGCAGCCAGATGGGTGGAGACTCATATATATATGTGTTATGCTAATATTGCTGGTAATATTAATAATAATTCAGCTGAGTAGTCTTGCTTTTAAAACTGTAGTGGACCATTCTTACGGAAAACTGATGCTCACTATCCATATTGTTACTGAAGCACATTATAACTGAGTTTTATGCAGGTACCTATGTCCTATCGAGTTTATGGTATCCACAAGGCTTACCAAAGAAAGTCATAATGTGTACATGATTAAACCTTGAGGACAGAAAGAGAAGCTTGCCCTTCTTCACCAGTATAATAGTGTCACCTCAGGGTGTAAATTTTGTGTGTGTTTATTTCCTTTTAGATTTCTTTCTTTCAGCACTTTGAATCTGAATCTGTGTGATAGGAATAAAAACTCCACACAGATGAAGGTGTAAGGTACCTTCAGGGAATTTAGGTTGCAAATGATTGATGTGCTAATAGGATGCTTTGTGTAAAGATTGAAAAACAGACTAGAGGGAGGAAAGGCACGTTGGCTATGGTATTATAATGTTTCAGAACTAAATTCCATGAGAAACAGAAAGATCTTTGAATGTGAGTGTGTTTTAACTTACTCCAGAGACTCAGACTTCCTCCAATAGAATTTGCCTCTAAATAATAAGTAAAAATTGGCCAGTTAAAATGATTTAAGTCTTACATTATTCAGATTCAGAGCAGAATGTGTATTCCAGGGTCTTGTGTTTATTCTCATGTATTATTTTTCAAACCAATTTGCCTGTACACTTTAAAGCAATTAAAACATTACAACACATTTTAAAAATGTGTCATGCCATATTAAAGTGAAAATCTGTATATATTCATGACTACAAACAAGTACTTGTTTGCTTAACCCACTGGTTAATATTCCACTGGAATATTCTGGACATTTCATCTCATTTCATTTTTGAAATGGCCAAGTTAACAAACAAAGTATTATTTACTATTACTGTACTCAAACCCTTCTGCAACAGAAATGCAAATGCTCAATTTATATAGGGATCATAGTACTTTGAAACAGTGCTTCTGCAAATGAGTGGAACACAGTTAAGCATTTTACTATCCCCCCCCCCCGATAATTATGCAAGTCATTTATAGTTTTCCTTTCTTGATATGGTATTTACTACTTAAGACACTTTCAAGGTCCTCTCTATTTGTGCATCTATACTACATACCGTATTTCCCCCATTAAAATAAGAAGAAAGCTTTTCTCAATAGAGTAGGAAAGAATTTTGCATTGAAATAACATTCCATGCACGTAGGCAATGGCAATTCAGATGCAAATTCACAGCCACTTGCAATATTGATCATGCAGGTGCATAGGAATAGCTCTCCCCATCCTGGACCACTGGCATGACTTGTTGTCCATTAGAAATACAGGATCAGGGCTTACAATAATTTCTTCATCTGTTGATTCAGGCAAATAATGCTGAATCAGTCAGAGGTGTTCTACTCATTGTGCAGCATGAAGTGGGGGACTGAGGTCATAGAATATTGGTTGTACCACTTCAGACTGAAAGTGAAAGGCTCATGTTTTTAAAGAATCATCCAAGTAAGAAATTTGAATGATTCCCCATATACAAAGCTCCTGACATGTAGGAAAACTAGGAAATTAGAAAGAAAGCTTTGCCAGATCTTTCCCTCTGGTAGTCTCATTTACTTTTCTTGATCAACCTTCAAAATAGGACAGGTGCACTAGTCCAGTAGTCTAACAGTTCAGTCTTCTACCTTGTTTCGTATATTGTGCAGAATGTTTCTGCTTCCATTATGGTAGCAGCTTGGGAGCTGCTACATACTACTCCTTCCTGCACCTCAGAGGTAGTGCGAGAGCCACACACCATTTGGGAGCCGCCTACCCTGAGACTTATGTCCACATCATTCCAGAAGGACAACTCTTGCTTCAGCAGCAGCAAATGAAGCTCAGCTAGTGTCTCCTCCTCTGTTGCCCAGAACTTTCCATGCTACTTTGATGGCATGGAAATGCCAGCAATTCAGTGGTCTTTACGCCACTGAAATAATGTAAGAATGAGCTCTACGTCATGCTCCACAAAGACCTGATTTTAGGTGGCGTATAAACAAACAAACAAACAAACAAACAAACAAGTAAATAAGAAACCAGGCTTCCTCAACCTCGGCCCTCCAGATGTTTTTGGCCTACAACTCCCATCATCCCTAGCTAACAGGACCAGTAGTCAGGGATGCTGTGAATTGTAGTCTCAAAACACCTGGAGGGCTGAGGTTGAGGAAGCCTGAATAAAACAGTACTAGATAGCAAAGCTATTTTCATTCAGTAGTGTCATAAACACTACTTTTATGATAGTACAGAATTCAAACTGGCAAATTAAACCAGTTAAACCAATACATGTCCTTTTCAGCTCCAAGAAACATTTGACAGCTCTATGCGGCTTAGGACCTTCGTACCTAAGGGACTGCCTCTCCTGGTATGTCCTGGGTAGGACCTTTGTTGTTGTTCAGTCGTTCAGTCGTGTCCGACTCTTCGTGACCCCATGGACCAGAGTACGCCAGGCACGCCTATCCTTCACTGCCTCTCGCAGTTTGGCCAAACTCATGTTAGTAGCTTCAAGAACACTGTCCAACCATCTCATCCTCTGTCGTCCCCTTCTCCTTGTGCCCTCCATCTTTCCCAACATCAGGGTCTTTTCTAGGGATTCTTCTCTTCTCATGAGGTGGCCAAAGTACTGGAGCCTCAACTTCAGGATCTGTCCTTCTAGTGAGTACTCAGGGCTGATTTCTTTGAGAATGGATAGGTTTGATCTTCTTGCAGTCCACGGGACTCTCAAGAGTCTCCTCCAGCACCATAATTCAAAAGCATCAATTCTACGGCGATCAGCCTTCTTTATGGTCCAGCTCTCACTTCCGTACATTACTACTGGGAAAACCATAGCTTTAACTATACGGACTTTTGTCGGCAAGGTGATGTCTTTGCTTTTTAAGATGCTGTCTAGGTTTGTCATTGCTTTTCTCCCAAGAAGCAGGCGTCTTCTGATTTCGTGACTGCTGTCACCATCTGCAGTGATCATGGAACCCAAGAAAGTGAAATCTCTCACTGCCTCCATTTCTTCCCCTTCTATTTGCCAGGAGGTGATGGGACCAGTGGCCATGATCTTAGTTTTTTTGATGTTGAGCTTCAGACCATATTTTGCGCTCTCTTCTTTCACCCTCATTAAAAGGTTCTTCAATTCTTCCTCACTTTCTGCCATCAAGGTAGTATCATCAGCATATCTGAGGTTGTTGATATTTTTTCCGGCAATCTTAATTCCAGTTGGGGATTCATCCAGTCCAGCCTTTCGCATGATGTATTCTGCATATAAGTTAAATAAGCAGGGAGACAATATACAGCCTTGTCGTACTCCTTTCCCAATTTTGAACCAATCAGTTGTTCCATATCCAGTTCTAACTGTAGCTTCTTGTCCCACATAGAGATTTCTCAGGAGGCAAATGAGGTGATCCGGCACTCCCATTTCTTTAAGAACTTGCCATAGTTTGCTGTGGTCGACACAGTCAAATGCTTTTGCATAATCAATGAAGCAGAAGTAGATGTTTTTCTGGAACTCTCTGGCTTTCTCCATAATCCAGCGCATGTTTGCAATTTGGTCTCTGGTTCCTCTGCCTCTTCGAAATCCAGCTTGCACTTCTGGGAGTTCTTGGTCCACATACTGCTTAAGCCTGCCTTGTAGAATTTTAAGCATAACCTTGCTAGCGTGTGAAATGAGTGCAATTGTGCGGTAGTTGGAGCATTCTTTGGCACTGCCCTTCTTTGGGATTGGGATGTAGACTGATCTTCTCCAATCCTCTGGCCACTGCTGAGTTTTCCAAACTTGCTGGCATATTGAGTGCAGCACCTTAACAGCATCCTCTTTTAAAATTTTAAATAGTTCAGCTGGAATATCATCACTTCCACTGGCCTTGTTGTTAGCAAGGCTTTCTAAGGCCCATTTGACTTCACTCTCCAGGATGTCTGGCTCAAGGTCAGCAACCACATTTCCTGGGGTGTATGAGACCTCCATATCTTTCTGGTATAATTCCTCTGTGTATTCTTGCCACCTCTTCTTGATGTCTTCTGCTTCTGTTAGGTCCTTTCCACTTTTGTCCTTGATTGTGGTAATCTTTGTATGAAATGTTCCTTTCATATCTCCAATTTTCTTGAATAAATCTCTGGTTTTTCCCATTCTGTTATTTTCCTCTATTTCTTTGCATTGCTCGTTTAGAAAGGCCCTCTTGTCTCTCCTTGCTATTCTTTGGAAATCTGCATTCAATTTCCTGTATCTTTCACGATCTCCTTCGCATTTTGCTTGTCTTCTCTCCCCCGCTATTTGTAAGGCCTCATTGGTCAGCCACTTTGCTTTCTTGCATTTCTTTTTCATTGGGATAGTTTTCGTTGCTGTCTCCTGTATAATGTTACGAGCCTCCATCCACAGTTCTTCAGGTACTCTATCCACCAAATCTTAAGGTCCTCAAATAATAACTTTTTGGTGGTCCCGAGCCACAAGGATGCTAGGTTGGCTTTAACTAG
This sequence comes from Lacerta agilis, assembly GCF_009819535.1. Classification (NCBI taxonomy): domain Eukaryota; kingdom Metazoa; phylum Chordata; class Lepidosauria; order Squamata; family Lacertidae; genus Lacerta; species Lacerta agilis. Next base: position 96,878,531 of record NC_046312.1, read on the forward strand.
GGCCAGGGCCTTCTCAGTACTGGCCCCGACCTGGTGGAACGGTCTGTCACAAGAGACCAGGGCCCTGCGGGATTTGGCATCTTTCCGCAGGGCCTGCAAGGCGGAGCTGTTCCACCTGGCCTTTGGGTTGGTTTCAGTTTAACCCTGATGTTTCATTCTTTTGGTGTGATTGGTGGGCTACTTAAAAATGAGGCTGGGGAAGGGCGGGGTATAAATAAATAAAAAATATTATTATTATTAACCAATCAAATATAAATTTGCAGCGGCCACTTATGTTCATTCTATCTGTTTTTCTGGTGTCTGTTTTTTGAGAAGTACACATTAACGGCTGACCTATTTCAGCATCTCATTCTGCACCCTCCTGGCTATGGGAAAATACAGACAAATGTAAAGGTACTGGTAAAAGCATTCAATAAGTTCAGAACATCACCTCACCATCTTATTGTAACACACTGCATGTTCAACAAACATCAAGAATCTTTGATCTGAGGGAAAAGACATCAAAGTTTCAAACCTCCACTCCAAAATTATATCCATCAAATATTGCCTTTATTCGCAGTTTTAAAAATGAGGAATATTCTCAAATGTTCTTCTTTGGATAGAACTTTCTATTGGGCAATTGTTAAAATAAATCACAAAAGCCTTGTAAATTGGTCTTTGTGAATGCAGCATGCTAAAGAAATCAATATACACATTTGAGGAAAGTGAAACCATGCATTTATGAGTCTCTTAATGTGCAAGTCATCCACACTGTTTCTAGATTCTTTTACTCTTTTAATAAATTCCTCACTGTAATGATCAATAAAAGGAACATCAGGAGAATTCTAATTTTAATGTCTCCAAATGAAAAAATAAGTCATGTAAGTTATTATTTAGTTCAATTATACTCCACCTTGTTGGTCCATTGACCTACCACTATATGATAAATTATAATAAAAACATTACAAATGACCCTATGAGATTTATCCTAAGTTCTCAATAGAATCAAGAAAAGAGTAGTGGGCGGGTGGCAGTGCTTACTTGACCTCTGACTGGTTGCATTGCTGGTTCTTACTGGATTTAGAAGGGAAGGGGCAAGGCTGCTGTGAGGTCAGCATGATGCAAATCCATTGGTGGGAACATTGGTTTCACCTGTGCATTTATACCACCTCTTTGCCCCATCCCTATCACCTGGTCAGCTGCAGCAACATGGCTAACCGGAAGTCAGGCAAGTAGTGGCACCCCACCATGCCATCTGCAACTGCAAGAAACCAAGAAAATGTGTCTATATCCACAGGTATATGTGAACAACAAATGTGTACAATAATTAAGTGTACAGTGCTTTTATTTTCAATTCTTTACTTGCAGGAGTTTATTTTGCCTAGACCTCCTCCTATTTTCAACCTCCAAGCATCCAGTGGCTATATTTGAGCATGAATATTGATCTTTTTGAAGTTTTTCATCAAAACTTATTTATACTTTGTTAAAGAACATTGAGGCAAGAGGTACAGAGCATCATTCCCCCTCCTAGCAACAGCTTAAGGAGATAAGCAAACTTGGTGGCTTGTACTGTATATGCATGATATTTTTCAGAGCTTGGCTCATGGCACCAAAGAAGACGTACATCAGCAGTTCCTTAACTGTGTTAAATAGCACCCTGTTGGTGCTATTTTATGCATCAGGGCAGGGGGAAGCTGACACTGATAGCATTACAATTGCAAGGTTTGGTTTTTTACTTCTATTACTTCTTACAGTATGAACTTCAAGAGTAATCATGGCACTGTAAATTAATGGGATTTGACTTTAGAAGGAATTAAAAATATCGCAAGATATAACATCCCAGAGGAGCCTTTAGTTGTATTGTTATCTCAAAGTGAAAGTTTTCACAGTAGATTTGGAAATGACATTTTTTTTTGACAGCAGATTGTATTATTTGTTTTGATTGTGAAAAATATAAATCCACCTTCAATTAATGAAGACTTAAAAGAATTTGGGAGATGATGTTCACGATTAAGTTAGCAAATATAGTTAAAATTAGAGAAGGCATGCAGCAAGAGAATAGATTTATAGAAAAATTGAGTCTTTTCATTTAATTCTGGAATAATAGTGTTTACCATTCAATAAACCCTTATAGTTTATCAGGAGTAACTTAATTTTAATTTTTTCTTCCTTATAGATTAAATTATAATTTGAGATGGAAATACAGGAATATATAGTTTTATTATTTTATGTATCCCTCCTTGTCATTTGTCTTTCTGCTTTTATTTCATTAATTATAATACTTTCAATTCCTAGCTCATCACCAATTTAGACTATAAATGCAGTTGTCAGTGGATCTTATTCGTGTATTTTTCTGCATTGGTATAATATGTAAAAACACTGTTCTATCATCATGTGTCAAAGCCTTGTTTTATTTTTGCTCAGAAGCACTTTTGATTTATGTTAATTTTAGTTCATGAATGTTTTGCTGTTAAGTTCTGAAGTAGTATCACACATTTCCTTTTTAAAAATAAGAAATGTCCATGCTCCAAGTACAGTAGTTGCTTCTGTCCACATACAAATGGCTTGCTGATTTCCCCATTGGCTGTAGCAATGCAACATAATGTATGCACTGAATGCTGGCTTGAATGCTGTTCCTGATAGTTGCTCCCACCCTTTATTTTCTCACAGTGCAAGAAGCTCTGGTGTTTGGGGTAGAGGGCTAAAAACTTCTGATTGTGCATGGAACATTGCAAATATTCATTTGGGACCCAACCAACAGAGATGTTTTTCTCACAAATGTCCTGGGGGTTCTCTTCGCTGGCTTCACCCACCCCCTAGTAAGGGATAGAGGAGTGCTGTGGCAGACGCAGTAAGGACAAAAATAGCATCAAGTTTCCCCACCAGGGATTATGGGACTAGATACTACAGACCCATCCACGGCAGAGACAGATTCTCTGCTAAAATCTCCAAAGCACAAACTGTTAACAGTTAACAGAATGGAACTTGCCTTAAGAAGTCAAAGGATACTAATGTATGTAACATGCCAATCTTGTCACATATATTTACTGTTTCTTGTTTTATGTTTTTTATGTAGCTGATAAAAATCTCAGTAAAAATGTTTATTAAAACATGGGAAAGCTTTTTCAGTTCTGATACAGGACTGAAACAGACTTTTGCGAAATGCAACATAGGAAGCTGCTTACTGAGTCTGACCATTTGGTCCATATAGCTCAGTATTGTCTACACTGACTGGCAGAAGCACTCCAGAGTTTCAGACAGGGTTTTCTCCCAGCCCTACCTGGAGATGCCAGGGAATGAACCTGGGGCCTTCTGCATGCAAAGCAGATGCTTTACCACTGAACTACAACCCTTCCACTGCTTTCTGACTGTCACTCCGATTTCTGTATCTCAGGGATGGAGACTCTATGGCCCACCATATGTTGCTGAACTACAATTTCCATCAACCCCAACCAGCATGGCTAATGTTTAGAATAGTGATAGGAGTTGTAGTCCAGCAGCATCTAGAGGGTCACAGGTTTTGCACGCCTGCTCTGATTTTCTTAGGAGGATCTCCTGAAATCTTGCTCCCTTGCCTGTTTTTATATCATCCATCTCACAGCTATTTTTGTATGTACATTTCTCCAACATCCCGCTATAGAAACATCCATCTGAAAATAATTAATGATAATTGAAGATGTTATTTCATGTGATGATATTGTCTAATTAACACCTTCCTGAGTTTGGTGAAAGCTCGATAGCTTACAGCTCCGTATGCAACAACTGTTCAAGGAAAACTGATAGTTGTAAGTATTCTAGATCCTGAAAACTGCCTTATATTAAGCACCTGCCTTATATTACCTCTCCTTGGCTCATTGTGATATTTTATCTCCTCTGTATGTTTCTCTTTTCTGTGGCTGCCTATCCTGCTATGAAGAAAGTTCAGGGTGGGTTTTTGGGTGTGTGTTTTTTGCTTTGCAAATTGGCTGTAGTCTCCAGTTAATCTAACTGATAATAAAACAAAGGAAAGCAGCCCAAAGTAGTTTTAATTTGAATCTATTATTTCCAGTTCTGCCAGATTGAATAATGAGAAGCCCTCTTCTATGCACATCTCATTTGCAACTATTTTGCAATGCCACATTCAAACTCCTTGCTCCAACCTTCATCACACCCAAACAAATGCCATGTGATATGCTGGTTTTGGATTTTCACTATATTTTTACATCTGCTTCTCTACATTTTTCACATAGTCCTGCTTCAATGTTGCATGCAAGAACATACACAAATGTATCAGCTTATTTCTAGAAAATTTAAATGTACAATACTGTCCACCTGATGAGAGACTAAATTGCTTCATCTACTATGCAACTGGACTTCTTCAAGTGAGGGGGATAATTACTGTGTTAGATTGCATAATCTCCTGTCAAAATGTAAACATATCATGGATATTTAGAGACTGAGGCTACATACTTTCCTAAAAAGAGAGAACAGATATTACAGAAAACAATGTTAGGCTTTTTTCTTTTGTGCGGATTTGGCACAGCTACCTGAAAAGATAGCATTAGCTTTGCAACTGTAGATGAGCAAAGTACACTGTCATAGTTCTCTGTTATGTGTTATGTGTTGATCACCTGTATCATCCTGCAAAATGGTAAGTTTAAAAAGGATACATGCAAGCTGGAACATGTGTAGAGAAGGGGGACCAAGATGATAAAGGGTTATGAGGAACAGCTGTGGGAGTTGGGTACATTTATGGAGAACAGGAGACACTGAGATAAGATATGGTAGCCATCTTCAGAGATCTAAATAGCTACCATGTAGAAGATGGAGCGAGTTTGTTTTCTCCTGCTCCAGAGGGTAGGACCCGAATCAACAGATCCAAGTTATAAGAAAGAAGATTTCAACTAAAAATCAGGAATAACTTTTTGATGATGAGAGCTGTTTGACAGTGGAATGGACTCCCTCAGAAGGTGGTGGATTCCCCTTCATCGGAGGTTTCTAAAACAGCTGTTGGATGGTTCATCTGTCATGGATGCTTTTGTTGAGATCCCTGCATTGCAGGGAGTTGAATTAATGGCCATTGAGGTCCCTTCCAATTCTAAAATTATATGATTCTGTGTAGTGGATATTACAGAAGGGCAAAAGATATGAACCAGGTAAGTCTGTAAATGCTTTCAGAATCAAAAAATGTGAAGGACTATCACTCGTATGTTAAATCACAAAGTCTTCTCTATAGGATACTGAAGAGATTTTCATTTATAAAATTGTATGCAGTTTTTCTTTCCCTGTTTCCAGACTGTGATTATCCAGTGTAGTAAATAACGTTGGCATTATACTGTGCCCTGCAACATTATACTGGCATAACATCCCCCTCCCTCCCTCCCTTAAGAAAATGATGGTTCTAAGAAATATTGTTGGTGAAGTGATGCATTTGGTTGAACTTTCCCATTCAGCATTCCATTTGTATATTTGCTTCCATCTGTTTGTAATACAGCAGTTCCATGGAACATTTAAATAAAAGAATGAGGCCTGGTGCCTATGTTTAGGGAGTAATTCCACATTTCAAATTTTAACATTAGCTTAATACATTTTTGAAGATGTAGGGAAAGATTGCAACATTAGAATAAAGGCTGGTATGCATCTTCAGAACACCATTCTATGTTTTGAATTTTTAAAACACCAAGACTCATGCACTCATTCCAGGTTGGGGAGGTGCAAATAGAATGAGATGTTACAGTGTTTTACTAGTTTCACTGTGACAAAATGATGGGCCTTTTAAGCTTCTGCTTATTTGGATGTGAGTATGTGTGTTTTGTTTAACTTGCATCAATCCTCCTGGTGTGTGTGTGTGTGTGTGTGTGTGTGTGAGCGTCCCAAAGGAGCCCAAGATGATTGTATCGATTAATATCTATTTTGCTTCCATCATGACTTTTGAGAGCACCTCTGAAGTCAATGGGGTCAGGCAATATTTTGAAACCGTCTAGCTTTAACATTCTTATATTCTTAATCTTTTGCTTTATTTATTTGAGGAAGTGAAGAGTTAGTGATTTATTTCTCTTTCATGCTGTGTTTGTTTATACTGCCATATCTCAGTACTTAGCATAAGTGGGAACTCCTATGCTGATGATGCATTTTAATGAGGACATGCTCATATGGGCTGAGACGTGAATCAGGGTATCTGTCATTTCAGTACTGCATTCCTATTTTGATTGTAAGAATGGACATGGGTATTTGTCCAAAAATGTGTGTGTGTTTTGTTGCCTGTTATCAACCAATGCAAGATCCCTTTCTGATGATAGTCAAATGATACTCAATTAATTACATTATATCCTCCCAACTGCATTGTGTTTCCTTTGCACTGAAATGAATGGGGTGGAATAAAATAATGACAACATAATTATGCCACAGTAGACAGAGAAAGTAATAGTATTTGAGAGATGAACTGCAGTTGAATGGAAGCAGTGCTACATGTGAAATGATGCCTTCTTTTATCCCCCTCTGTGAGTCATGCTTGAAGTATGTACCACTATGATCTACACCAGGATGTAGATGATTTAAAGAGTAATCCTATGCACATCTACTCAGAAGCAAGTCCCATTGAATTCACCAGGCCTTACACTCCCAGGTGTAGGACTGCAGCCTCAGTCAATAAAATGTGGCTGGTATACTGTTCTGTGAAAACAATACGAGATGTTACATGGAGTTACTCTGTGAGAACACCTGTGTAGGTTATGCTACAAATCTCTGCATAAATGTAGTAGAATGAGATTTATATGCTTCCAGCACTGCCTTAAAATGAAAAATGCAGACACAGCAAGGTGCCAATTTACCTCTTCTCCATAGTTTCCCCACCTGCTCCTACACATTTCCCTACAACAAATGAAGCTAACTTCATTCTCTCTTACCTATGCTAGAATTAACCTCTCGTTAAGACCCACTGCCTCCCCAAAATCTAACACCCACAGCTAGGACTCTTTTATTTTTAGCATGATGCATTTAAAATTAGCACTATTAATAGTCACTCATTATTTAGCTTAAAGTACTTTATTTTATTTGCATGCTTTAGCATACAAAGCACATAGGTTAAAATTGAATTCTGCTCATGAAATGGCTTTTGATTCAGTGGGGGGTGTTCCCTAACATGAAGGAAGGGAGGGAATTTCCTCACATTTTCTTCTTTCCCCTACATTTTCACATACCACCCTCCACACTGTTCTGCAGGGTTTCCCAACCACCTGGATCAGATTTTGGACATGCAGTGGGAAAGGCAATTATAATAATATTTATTTATTTATTTATTTATTTATTTATACATACATACATACATACATACATATATACATACATACCCCACCCATCTGGCTGGGTTTCCCTTCTCTTAAATTAACTGGTGCCTCCACAGATCAAATGCTTTCACAAAAGTGGAACAGCAACATTGGATTTCACTTACCATTTGTATTGTAATTTATTGCACTTTCCCTTCACCCAGCAACTGCTCAAATATTTATTATGCAATGTAGAGCCACCCCCCATTCTTAGACTCCAGAACTGAAGTGCCTATTTTACATCTTCACTTTTTAGATATATTACATTAATGAGCTGCTTAGAATTCCTCCATTAGACTGTGCCTCTTGTTTTATATGGAAATAATACTATAAAAATTCTAAGAATACTAATTTCATGGGCATGGAAATGGTGAGATGTAAAGCAAACAACAAGAAGGATGTCTGTGGTGGTAGCACACAAGACATGGGGTTAGTATGCTTGCATTTTCTTTCCTGTTGGGTGTAAAACTATCAAATAGGATAGTTATTAAATAGGATCAATTGCAATATATTTGAGGGAGGGAGGAATGTTTCAACTATTTGAGATATTTGAGCTAGTTTTGAAATTTATTTTATAATTTGACAATTTTCTTGCAACATTTCATTTGGTATACGGAAATGTCATATTCACAATATGAAATATGAAAACAGAAGGGATATACTTTTGCTGAAAGACAAATGAATAATAAAAATATTTTTAATAGTACATTTATTTATTATCTCTTCTTTGCCTTGCTTATGTAGGTTCAGTGCATATTTTGTAATGTAACTATCTGAGTTTTAGAAGACATCTGATGGCAGCCCTGTTTAGGGAAGTTGTTAATGTTTGATGTCTTATCGTGTTTTTAATATTCTGTTGGGAGCCACCTAGAATGGCTGGGGAAACCCAGCCAGATGGGTGGGGTATAAAAAAATGTTGTTGTTGTTGTTGTTGGATTTGGAGTGGGTGGTAGTTTCACAATAGTCCCCCTCTCTTTTGCATGCCATGTGCTGCCTGATATGCAGCATTTGTGACATTTATGTCAGTGATATGGCAGTGACATGCAATCACTGAGGCAGTCAGGTATAGTTTCATGACAACATGATGCAGCTAAATCAGTTCGAGAGTAACCTTGCCTCATGCTGTATGGATGAAAAATCCATTTTGTAGGCATCCCTGATCAACTGCTTAAACAATGGCTCATTCAGGAGAGGGGTGTGTTTTTCATAAAGAGCGTCCTGCGATTCAGCTGAAGTCTAGAAAAAACTGTAACAGGAAATGCTGTGTGGAAGTGAATCTTAATCACAGATGTGTATGTCTGTCTGCAATAGTGAATAGTCTGTGGTAGTGAAAAGACATGTACCTATGTCTTCTAGAGTTACATTTGGGGGGTTTCAAGAACATAAGAGTCCTGCCAGGTCACGCCTATGGGCCCATCTGGTACCACATACAGTGGTACCTCGGGTTACAAACACCTCGGGATACAAACACTTCGGGTTACAGACCCCACTAACCCAGAAGTAGTACCTTGGGTTAAGACCTTTACCTCAGGATGAGAACAGAAATGGTGGTGTGGTGGCAGCGGGAGGCCCCATTAGCTAAAGTGGTACCTCAGGTTAAGAACCGTTTCAGGTTAAGAATGCACCTCCGGAACAAATTAAGTTCATAACCAGAGGTACCACTGTACTATTTTCACATTGGCTAACCAGATGTCTGTGGGAGGCCCACAAGCATGATATAAACACAACAGCACTTTCCCCCGTTTTGATTCCCAGCCATTGATATTCAAAACCAGGCTGCCTCTAACACTCGTAGTAATACATAGGGATTAGCAGCCAGGCCGGATGGCTAACTCACATTAAATCAATGTTACTACAGCAGAGCCCCATAATCAGAATCCTAGTGTCATTTTGCTAGTGATATCAGATTACATTTTACATTAAAATCACCATTTGGGTACTGGTGAAACCAATCCAAAGAGGATTATCCCTGCCTAATAACATTTTTAAAAATAGACTCGAATAAGAAATAATTTTAATAAAGCTTACGGTACTTCCATGTAACAGTGAATCTTGAAATATGGCCAAATGTCCAAAAAGTACCGGTAGTAAAGAGGATTTTGTGGAAGTATCCTACCGTTGCACCTTTGCAGAGCCATAACTTTGATCACATTATGGTGCAAAGCACAGCAGCAGCAGCAGCTTGTGAGGTGTTTTGCTGGAGGCAATCAACATTTGCTGCTTAATTATCATAAGCATTATTATTTATAAAATTTAATAGTCACTTTTTTACAAGGGCAACTCAAATATACTTAAAATAAAATGCAATTTAATTAACAGCTGCCATGCATTCTCTGCTATTTCCTGGGCCCCTCTGATAATCACTAGGTCCCCTTTTCCCATGCAGAGGTTTTCAAATACTGGGAGTCAGCAGTTATCTTACAAGCTTCCACTATACATCTGGAGGGCAACAGGTTGACGAAGGCTGATCTAGACTCTAACCCTTGGTTGTGTTGTGGTTGCAAGATTTACTGATGATGGTGTTCATTTTTGGGTGGGAGGGGGGAAATCCTATGCCAATTAGGGTAATTTCCATAGAGTAATTTGCATCAGAAATGTTCTAATACCCTGGAGAGCTTATATAGCTTATTCAGTATATTTGCATTAAAAATCAGCTTTTAAAGTACCCCATCTTCCCTCCCCCAATGGACCACAAGTATTTGACCTAAAATATTGGAAGAGGGAAAATTAAATCACACTTAATATGAGTTAAATACTATATTGTACATTTTTTTGAATACTTGTAAAAATTCAAAACAACAACATGAACTCTCCTTACATTCAGGCAGGTAGCCGTATTAGTTTTCCTTACATTGTTTAAATATAATTTAAGAAACCAGGTAGTGAAAACTGTTGACGTGTTCTTATTCCCACCCCCACCCCCACTGATAAATACAAATTCTATCATGTATTTGCTGTAAATAATTACCTGAAATACAATTTCAAAGTACCAAGCTTGCCTAATATTGTATTTGCAGTTGGCATCCATTCACTGTTGCTAATAAACTTACGAAGCAGGTAAAAATTATGTGGAAAAATAAAGCACTGAATCACCAGTACTTTAAAAATAAAGCACCATCTCAGATCACTGCCGGAAATGAAGCTTAACTCTAAGGAAGAGTGTTCACTGCTGTACGCATTTGTATTCTTGACCCTCAACTCTGGTTGTAAGGTGGATTTATGTCAACAGTGGCATGAAGAGGGAACTCACACAATACTACAGATCAACTTGCATGTTCAGTAAATTCCATCTTTCTAGCACCATTCTGGTCACTGATCTCTCATATTCCACGTGCTCTTTCCTGGTACGTTACACTGCTCATAAAAGTATACCACTTTGAGTGAGCACTGGAAGTATTAAATGGGCACATCAGTGACTGACTATAATGTATGAATTGGTCCTAAGATATATTGCATTAACAACTATGCCATGCAGAAGAACTCTTTTGAAAAGTCGAATATACACTCCAAAAGAAGATTTTCAAATCTTTGTTTTTTTCACGCTGAGTAAATTTAACTCAGAACAACAATTTTGCAGAGCCCGCATATGTATATAAGTTAACAGGCAAGCACCACACAGCTGAGAAAGAAGTCATCTGAAGTTTTTCTTTTCACATATCTTCAAGTGCATTACCGAATAGTCTAAATTGCATTTCATTTGAATTTCTATTGCTGGGTAGAATGAGGCATACACCACTTTATATGGTTATACATAATGCATTGTTCATAAGTTCTTTTGTCCTGTATTATTTCCCTGTCCACAGTGAAACACCTTTTCACTGGCTAATGCTACTTTGTGCTGTACGCCTAATAAAACATCTAAATCCTTATTTTAAATTGCGGCATGGCTTTTTAAAAAGAGCAATTTCACATTTCTTTGGGAAAGCCATCTGCTTGTGAATGACAATGGTTCTCATCAGTAATTTTGAGAGGAAAAACAGTCATTACACTTTAACACATCTCCGGGTACTGAATAAAGAATAACATGCAACTATTATTTAAATAGACTGCATTCTTTACAGTGCAATGTTTAAAGGCCAGGCATGTCATTATTATAATAAGAGCATTTGTAATGGGTTGCACTGTAACTGAGGCCCAAGGTGAAGTGGCATTATCTCAAGCAGCAGCCTTTGAACAGAACATTTTGCCACAAAATATTATTGTCATTTGTGAATCTATCTACTGCAAATATGGTAATTATCTGTTTGCTCCAACAAAGTCAATGCGGACACTGGAAAAAACTTTGCTTCCTGTATCTTCCCAAAATGGCACCCACCCAACGTAAGTCAGGTTTGGGAAATTATATTAGGAGTTATACACCTAAACATGGATAGTCTTGTGAAACATTTATTTATGAAGACCTTGCACCAGCAACATTAAGTTCAAACAGCTCAGATAGGAATTAGAATTCCTACCTTTAAAGCAAAACATAGCTATTTATAATCACACGTGTGGTTTTTTTATTGATTATTTTAGGAACCGCCTTTTACACGTCTCATGTGTGATTACAGCCTTCACAATTGTTGAAACGTGTGTGCGTTAAGCTACCCAAGTATAAGATGTCAAGTGAGAAACTAACATATATTTCTGAATCTGAAGAAGTGTGCATGCACACGAAAGCTCATACCAAGAACAAACTTAGTTGGTCTCTAAGGTGCTACTGGAATGAATTTTTTTAAATTTTAAATTTTGTTTTGACTATGGCAGACCGACACGGCTACCTACCTGTAACACACAAGCTAATCACACTTTCCCCTGAATAGTCCTGAATTCTGGCTTAATTAGGAAATCTCTACTTAATTCTGAATTTTAAGCATGCACAGTTTTCTGCAGTTTTTGGTTTATACAGTTAATCTGCTTATCTCCCTCTTCTGTATCTCCAGTGTTCACTGTGCATTGATAAAACAATGGAAAACTCCCAATATTACAGAAAGAAGATCAGGCCATTGAGAACTCCAAAATGTGGGCGGGGGGCAGATGGGGGAGAAGCATCCCTATTTCAGAAAGGGAGGCAAGTGCTAGTGTTACATCAGCATAACCTATTGAATGGTTTGACTTTTAGGACGAGCTTTGTGCTTTGCAGCTCTGGCATGACATCACTAGCATCCTACTGCCCGTGGTGCCAGTGGCGTAGGGCAAACATGGGGGCACCACCCCGGGGGCGGGACACCAGTCCCTAGTGCTCGCGCCCTGACATCACGATGCATGCGCAGCATCCAGGGTGGAGTGCACATGTGTGGACATGCGCACTCCACCCAAGATGCCAGGCATGAGCAGCTGCCACCCGGGGCATGCCACCCCATCGCCCCCCATCGTTATGCCACTGCGTGGTGCATTCTCCCACTTCCTGCAATACAATTGCGTGGCGTCTGACAGAGAGCAGTGTGGCTTCTTTCAAAAGACTCATGAAAAGAATCCCGTAAGAATGTAAATCAAGTGGGAGAGAAAGGTGAAGCACGTAAGGAGGGAGCTAAGAGTCAGAAACTTCATTTCTATGGCAGCCCTAAGTTTTCACACAGAGTCTGGCAAATGATGCAAAGCACCCCTTTATTCTCTTTTGGTGGTCTGGCTGGAATTAGAAGAGTGGTGCTCCCTGTGTAGCAGATGAAGCAGAAGAGTGTGAGGGGAAAGAACCTGACTAATCAGGCAAAGCACCTGACTATCAGCAAAGGCAGGCCAAACTCTAGAGACAGCTAAGTGATCTAAGGTGTTATGTTAGCTTGTAGAATGTACAGAGGACAATGCAAGTGTCTTTTTTCTGCCTACCCTCCTTGCCCAGTGAAATGTGAAAGTAGCTTTCTTGGGAGGGGGATGTTGCGGTTGGGCAGGAGTTTGAGTTGGATGCTACAGAAATGATTAGACACATTCAACCTAGTTCTTAGTTAGATTAATTTGGGATAAAAAGCATCATACAAGAGAGGTTGATTGTTTAGCCACCGAAATAACGGTGAAGGCTGAAAGCACAAGCAAGCTGTTTGGCATCTAATGATTTCCCAAAGTCGGATGCCAGCTCCAGAATTCCCAAATAATATAAAACCAAATTATATTATTTTGCAAAATTATTTACATATATCTGCATAGCCTCTGTGTTGCATTTCAATAAGCCTACTTTATGCCATCTGCACATGAACTGCACAGTGTCTTCTCTGCAGCAGATCCACAACTTTAGGCTACTGAAGCTTGAAGGGAGATCAAATATCACTGTTATTGCCTGTCAATAGGTGGTATGTTGCAGTTTGATGGTCCCCTCCTCCTAAAGGTACATCATATCACATCTGGCAACATTATTCTGCAAATCAGAAGAAAAATTAAAAATTCCAAGTAAGCCTATCTAAGGGCTTGTCCACAGAGGACCAAAATGTGAATTTGGAATGGCCTGCCTGCCCATTAATGCAGGTGCATCCACATGACATCTCTGTATCCCAGTGTTGTCCCAGACCTCTCCCATCCCACCTTAAATGCAGACTTTTTATCTTTGGAATGACCAAAATGGAATAATCCTGCATTTAGAGCGGGAAAGGTTCAGAGTAATCCTAGGATAGGGTCTGCATTTTATTCTGGTGTGAAAAAGCCAAGGACTCCCCTGATCACTTTTTTTTTTTTAAGGAGCCATAATATCGTACATCAATCTCCTTTGAAATGCCTCCCTCCCTTTTATGGCTTCTCCCAAAAAGAGAGAGCCCTTTTTCCTGCTTGGTGATGGCAATGCAGATGGATAGAGCAGTAGGAGCATTGCTGATCTGCAGTTTATAGAAATGTTGGAGGAAAAGCTTTGCAGCCAGAGGATAGCATTGGCAGGGATGTGAAATGAGAAATAAAAAAGAATAATTGAAGGAGGCAGTAGGCTACAGCACTGCAGAGGTGAGCAAATAGCTTCCAAAGAGAAGAGAAGAAAAATAAACATGATAAAGGAGGTGAGAAGCTAAAGACAGCACAACGGGGAGAGGAGGGGGCTTTTGATGTTTTGTGTCATATGTCAGGGCAGCAGCATCCAGTAGGTGCACTCAACATCAACGGCGAAGCTAGAAGTGTTATTAACCATATCACTCTCTTGCTCATGTGTCTCCTCACCACCACTGCCTTGCTGCTTTCTAATTAACAGCCACAGCCACGCACATACCAATATGTATCATGATCATGACACTGAGAATCTAACCAGAGCAAATGGGGTTCATTGTCTATCTATCTATCTATCTATCTATCTATCTATCTATCTATCTATCTGCCACCCTATGGTCCCAGGGTGGGTTTTAGCATTAAAAACAATTAAGCTCTCCTCTCTACCCATGCCATGCTCCCAATCCGGATCTGCTCCTTGTGATATTTTGAAAGCACACACACATGAGAGAGAGAGAGAAAGAATGTTTATGATTTGTTTGGCCCTAACCCAGCCACTTTCCCACATTTTAGACTTATAGAGCATGATGAAATTGCTTTCCCATTACTGCAGGCGGGACTATAACCACAATTTAGACAGGATTTGGCTAGAGTCTGGGATGCGACAAAGGAAGCTAATGGCCCTCAGTAGGAGCTAAGGCTAAGCTAATGATTTTCTGATGAAAAAATATCTGGTAATGTCAAAGGTGTAAGCTTTCAGAATGTGTGTTCCCCACCCTACACCCCGACTGAGGAGGGGCTGTTGCAGGGCCATGTAAGTGTGTGAAAGGGATATTTTATTATAAGCATATTTTGGAGCTCAAGAGAGGAACCAAAAAAGCAAAGAAGAGCTGAGAGCAGAAGGCAAAAGTATATTGTTATAAGACCGCCTCTTTGGGGATCAGATGAAGGGCAGTAGGTTTGCAGCCTGCAGGAGTGCATAAGTCTTGGGTCAGCAAGTGCTTGTAATTACCGGTAGGCGGTATACAAATTGTCTAAATAAACAAACATAATTATTAATTATGTTGTCTCTGAGTGCACATGGATTCACAAATGCCATCCTTGGTGCCACAGGCTTCCCTTACCGAAATTAGGCTTGAAAGAAGCTGATTTTGTTGTAGCCAATAGAACAGGTTGCAGCATGGGCTTGGTTGTTTGGGGGGGGTGATGCCCACGACATTTTGTACATGTTCCTGTGGACTTAAGTGGCTCATCTCCACCTATGCCCTACCTGTATATGTGCAAATAAATGTAATGCTACAAAACACCACTGGCTATCTCTCTTTCCAAAGGAAACCAAACCAATGTAACTGCTTCTCTTGGAATATCTCACTGCTTATGGAAGTATAAAGCATATAACTGGAGGATATACAATGCTACAGCTTGCTGCTTCTAATGTTGGAAGTTTCACTACTGGTTAACAATGATCTTCCAGTTGCCGGCACACCTGCTGAATCCCTATCGGGTGGGTTGGTTCTTCCTTTTCTGCTGGTGTTAAAGAGATGAAGGAGTTGGGGAATGCCTCAGTTTTGCCTGCCATCATTCTTCGCCACAGCCCATCCAATACCATTCCCTTCCAAATGCATTTTTTTAAATGAACAGGGGACACAGTTGCAGCAGGAAAAACAAGCCAAGGGGAATAAACAACAAAAGAAGTAGAAAAGAATGAAAGTCAAATGGATGAAAGCTCAAAGAACTCATCTGCTCGAATATTCACTTACACTCTGGGGAAAAGCATGAAAGACACGAATGGTTCCCCTGAGGGATAAAGAAAGCCATACAGAACCATGCTTCCTTACAAGTGCTGTAAAGGTGCCATAGGTTGAACCAATACTCTGAAGCATAAATCCTGATACTGTTGGAAACGTGTAGCTGAGTCATAAAAAATAACATTGACCTTCGGCTTAAAAAGGGGGGGAAAGGACAGCACCATTTGAGTCTAGGTATTAATTATTAGTATAGTTTTGTCTTTTAAAAGGGATTCCCCCCTTTTAAAAAAGTTACTGGAGCTCAGTTTTCAAATAGGCACACGTTTTAAAAAGCTAGCGCAGAGAAAGTGCAATTTAGCTAGCAATTAATCCTTAATGTGATCTAATTATTCCTGACATTTGGGCATCAGGCACTATACTTCAGGGGCCATATTCTTCTCTTGCACCATAGGTAGGAGTTTGCATTGAATTCAAGTAAGCGAACTGCTGCCATCAGCTTTCAGTTAAATTAACTTCCTCCCTACAAACCTGATCTGGAAACAAAAGAGGCATAAGATAATTAACCATGGCTAAAGTGGAAGAAAAGCTGACGTTTCCCCCATGACCATACTTTGCTAGTGATGCAGAATAAGGTGCAGTCTAAATCCTTCCTTTCCAAATGTGCAGCTGCACATTTTATTCCCAAAGACAGATAAATTGCAGGGAATAAGAATACCTGACAAGTCACAGAGACCTGTATCTGCACAATTCTAGGCTTCGTTTAGGGATTTGAGTAGTTCTCATTTCTCATTGCAGTGGTTGCATTTTAGTGGTGGGGGAAGTGACCTCCATAGCTCCTGCTCTCACCAAAAAACAGAGAGAGGATGTTGATTTATCTGTAGTGGCAAAGTGCTTTGACACTCAAGGGTGAAATTCACCTGCTTGAGAAAGGCCAGCAGAAAGTTTATGCTTAAGTGTACCTAAGTGGATCATATAACTGGCTTTTGCTGATCAACTGCAGTGGAAAGAATTTTAGCATTTAATACAAGGGAATGATTACACTTTGTGCAAATTTATGAGTAGGAATAGAAGAAACAAAAAGCTTGTTGTATTTATGCTGTTTTGCTTTTTACTGGATTTATGCTGCTTTAAAAACTCATTTATATTTCCTTATTGTTAGATGGATCAGAGAACTTCTGTGGTGGCATACAGATACCATTGATAAGTATATAAATAAGCAGCTCTGAACATTTTTCTATTGCCATTTAGGTTCTGCAGAGTTTGCAGCAGAGGAAACTTATATTAGCTCGACTCCTATCCTTATATAGCAACGTAGACTTACTTGAGTCATTTATTATGCCTTTATTGCTTTGACTCATTCATTATATTTTTCTCTGCAATAGGAAGTGTTGCTTTTATCAGTTAATGCTTTATTTTTGAGAGCAGCTGAACTTAGTGCTTGGAAAAGCAGTATACAAATATGAAATCAAATGATATCAGAATGCAGCACCAAGAGTATGCAATCAATTAATCAAAAACAAACCAACACAAAGATGCCTGTCTTTACTGAAATATGCTAATAATGTACTTTATTGAAACATTCTGCTAGTCTTATCAAAATTATTTTAGCTTCTGTTGGCATTGCTCATATATTATATTTAAACCAGAACTCCATTCATGTCAAATGTCTCTTTTCATGAAATTTGGTGTCAACTCTGCTAAGGGCGCATCATAAACCACTTTTCTCAAGGGCTTGACTGTTCTGAATCTTATTACTGGGTGTGCACTGGAACATTTAAAAATTCCAAGCTGAGCCAATAGTGGCTTCTTGTCCATGTGAAGGCATATAGCCCATACAGAGTCTCAATATTGACCAGGACTACATTTCCAGGTAAATGGGAAGACTGGCAAGAAACCACTTCAGGTCTCCCAGAGCTGACTCATTCCAGCAAAGGGGAGCAGCAGGAAGAGAGCGAAGAAGAAGAAGAGGAGGAGGAGTTTGGACTTGATATTCCGCCTATCACTCCCCTTAAGGGGTCTCAAAGCAGCTAACAATCTCCTTTCCCTTCCTCCCCCACAACATCATCAGAGATCTACAACCTCTCCTAGACAATGACAGTTCTCTTTCTCAAGCTCTGGGAGGAAGACCTTTCATTGCCTACAGACAGCCACCCAATCTTAAACAACTCCTCACCCACAATAATACAACAACAGGACTCAACATGGACACTGGTACCAGAGCCTGCAATAAACCCAGATGCCAACTTTGCTGCCACATAAACCTGGACAACACCATTACTGGTCCCAACAACATCAAACATACCATCTCAGGACTATTTAATTGCTCATCTTCTAACATTGTGTATGCCATCAAATGCCAACAGTGCCCTTCAGCTCTCTATATTGGACAAACAGGCCAAACCCTACGCCAAAGGATAAATGGACATAAATCTGATATCAGGAATCACAAGACAGAGAAACCAGTAGGAGAACACTTCAGTCTCCCAGGACATTCTATACAAGATCTCAAAGTACAGTGGTGCCTCGCAAGACGAATTTAGTTCGTTCTGCGAGTGCTGTCGTCTAGCGAAAAATTTGTCTTGCGAAGCATGGACGGGGGAAGCGCGGTTTGACGGGAATTTTTTTTTCCGTCTTGCGAGCCGCACCCATAGGGAAATTTGTCTTGCGAGTCACCCTTTCGTTAGCGAATGCCTTTCGTCTAGAGAATTTTTCGTCTAGCGAGGCATTCGTCTTGCGAGGTACCACTGTAGCTGTCTTATTACAAAGGAATTTCAGAAATAGACTAGAAAGAGAAGTTGCTGAATTGCAACTAATTACCAAACTTAAAACCATGGAGAGACCTGGTCTGAACAAAGACATTGGATTCTTATCTCATTATACATGGCAAAGCTATCTTTAGCCATCTCACCCTTTGCTTTTTCCTGTAAGACCAATTGCAGTCATTAATAGTCGTCAACAGGTTTTCCACACCTATCAGCCAATCACCCATTCCCACCACCCTTCTGAGTAATACCCCTCCGCGCTCTCTCACTATATATCAGGGTCTGGTGACTTCTGTTTCAGTGTATCTGAAGAAGTGTGCATGCACATGAAAGCTCATACCAAGAACAAACATAGTTGTTCTCCAAGGTGCTACTGGAAGGATTTTTTTTGTTTTTTATTTTGTTTTTACTAAGGCAGACCAACACAGCTACCTACCTATAACTCCCCAACAACAAACACTCTGTAAGGTGAGTGGGGCTGAGAGACTTCAGAGAAGTGTGACTAGCCCTTTTTCCTTTATAGACCATCTGTTCCCAAAACATACGGTATGAGTTTCTGGGACTGTCAAAACAGTCCCTGACAACCCCCCCCCCCAAAAAAAAATAATCAACAAAAAAACCCTACTCTCTCTAGAATGTAAGGCTAAAACACAAAAAGCTACTGCCCCTTTTGGCCAAGTTAAATAATGTACCTAGTGGAATATTTTAGTAAAAGTACCAGTCAGATTGGACATAGATTTGTGGACATAGATTTTTGGATGGAAAATAACAATGCTGTTCAGCCACTTGACATTTCAGATGATTATTGGTGAGTCTTCCAACTCAAAATCTGACAGCGTCTGCCCACAAAGGCAAATATTTGTCATTCAGCAGAAGCCAATATCAGAGGCAAGGAAGCTAGCAAAGCAAGCACAAATGTGAAATGTTACTTGGAGTGATAGTGAAGAAGGAAACTTATGTTTAGCTATTACACATTATTGCTGAATATGTAATGGGTATATGAAATGTCTATACAGAAATGTTATTTCTTAATGTTATTTCTTAATATTCTTCCAAGATGTAGAAAAAATATTTCTACAAATAAAAATGGGAAGAAAGATCATGGCAATGTTCGAGACACTTTATGTCCTGTCGCGAAATAAGGCAAGAAACAGTTATGTACACACTGGAATAATTACTCACTGGCAAGAGTGCTTGCTCAGACTATTAATTTTATGTAAATACTGCAACATTCCTGTGATCATGCACACTTACAGCTCAGTGCTAAGATTTAGATTAATCTGTCAGTGAAACTGAAAAATGTCATGAGCCAAATCCTCTGTTAGTTCCATTAACTTCACAGCATTGATGCCAGTGTGCACCAGATGAGGTTCTGGCCTCTCCATTGATTCAGGTGCCCAGCCAAGCTGGTTGGATTTGAACATTGAAATGCTTTAATTCACAAGCAAGCTACAGGCCTAGATGGAATTATAATGTGGTGGTTCTTAATTTGAAAACCTGAATATATAGAAAATATAATGCAATTGTTTCTAAAGCAATTGAATATTGAAAGAAAGCAGCAAAACACTCAATTAAATATGAAGCAGGAGATCAAATCTTTTTATCCTATACAACAATAGCAGGTGACATCACTGAAATCAGAAAAGAAGAATAGCTGCTAAAGTTAACACAATGGATCAATTTAGTGCTGTATCTAAAAAACAACAGCTTGCATGTTCATGTAGGGTTGTAGAAGAGCTAGTATCCTGTAGCTTTCCCTTCTGTGGACAAACAGCAATGTACCAGATTCATTGCATATTGGCTTTGAGGGGAGGAAATGCCAGTTCAAACTCAACCTATGAAACAAAGTTATGAATTGCAAAGCACTTCACAATGCAATGTAGCTAAAAATTTCACTTTTGCTTGTCATCCATAAGCAATGTGTTATTGGCTAGTGTTCAAAAGTGTGGGTGAATGTGTCGACAACAGAATGCTGACAAACAGTGTAGCTTCTGATGCTAAAATTTAAGATCAGCCTGGAGACAAGGTGACGAGGTAGGCAGTGACCTCAGAAGGATGTTTGAAAAGATTAAATGGGAGGAAAGACTAGAGAGGAAGCAAGAAAGGAGGGGACAAAGGAAAGGGTTTTGGTGAAAACACCACACAAGGCTTAAATGTAGGACTATGTACTCTTGCCATGAAGGAGGGAAAGGAGAAAGAGGGGCTAACAGCTCAGAAACTGAATGTAAGACATATATCAGAGGCAGGTAGTTGAAGGAGAGGTAAATATGTGTGACAGCACGAATGTGAAAGAAAGCGGAGCAGAAGAGTCCATATGAGAAAGAATAAGCCAAGGCAAAGGAATGGGGCTGGGGGGCGGGGAGGTCCTAGTTATTTATATTTTAGTAGACTGAGAATGCTTCTATTCACCTTTTCAATTTATTTTTATATTTGTATAATTCCAGTCAAGCCAGAAAAGCCCTCCCAGGCAGCTAACATACAGCTAACATAGCATAAAAAATAACATAACATAAAAAATTAAAAATACAACACAGATACATAAATTGTTAAGTAAAAGACAACAGGATAAAAGAACACAAACCCAGACCAGCAATCCTCAGAATCCACAGACCAATTCCAGACTGTCAGGAGGTTTTGCAAGAGGGTTTCAAGTGCATACTAAGAATTTAGGTTTGCAAAATTAAAATGGAATAAAGCACACTAAAAAAAAGAAATGGACTCTTTGAAGTTAGCAAAGTGACAGGGAAATGTATTCAAATGCACGAGAAGAAAAAATAACTAATGGCAAAAAATGTATAAATACCCCATAAGCAAATTGCGATGAATGCAGGATGAATGTCCATTGTTTTATAACCTCTGTGCAAACAAATCAAAATGAATACTCAATAAAGTCCAGGTATAATCTTATCTCTGTATAAGTATTGTACAAGTAAATCAGGATAAGCATTCAATAAACATGTCAACTGGAAGAGCCCATAATATAACATGTACTGAGCAGAGGCAGTTTAAAAATCCAGCCCAACATCATTAATTTGAAGCAAGTTGAAAAGGTATTTAAGGCCTAATTTAAAACAGGGGAGAAAACACTATATCCCATGGGAGAGAACTCCCCAAAGGAAAGTATGCTTCCGATTGTTGGGAACTGTTACTGCAGTGAACACCTAAATGTAGATCTTCAACCAGATAGACAACAGAGAAGTATCAAAAGCAAACGGCTATGTACTAGAAACATGGAAACTTGCAGTAAAAATAATAAAAATCCTTAAATACTCAACAGGAAACAAGCCTGCTACCAGCGGGATTGCCTAGTGTCTCTATTGCCTCCCTAACTGTTCAGCTCTACACTGACTTTTAGCCTTGTTCTTTTTGGTCAGCTAAACCACATGGTGCAGAGAAAAGAAAGCTCCTGTTGTCATCCGCTACAAGAGAAGCGCTATTCTAGGAAGATACGTCTATTGCTCCCAAGGGGTAAAGGCAGCCTATATACACACTGCACCAGTCCCTTAAAAAAAAAGGATTTGAAAAAAACATATTCAAAGGAATTTTTATAAGAAGAATCCCAGTAAAGCAAATTCCTTTTTTTAAAAGGACTATAGATAACACATTGCAGTATACATTAATTTATAGTGGCTAAGAATTTGGCATTCAGACTGGAATGGCACTGGGGTGTCAGCACTTGAGTAATAGTTGCCTCGTGTCAATTGGTGGCTTTAAAAAGAGGGTGTCTCCCCACAGTAATGTACCCATCTGGCAACCCCCAGCTGGACTCTAAATTCTCCAACCAGGATAAACAGCTCAACTGGTGAATCCCAGTCCTCTCCCTGCGAACCACACACCAAAAGTGCTTCCAGGACAAGGAAGAAGCATGGGGTTGAAGAACGTGGCTGGCAATGGTTCAAAAGGGAAAGGAAAGAGAGAGAAGCATTTCAGCGGACTCATTTGAACAAAGAGATGCTGGGACTCCCAGTGATGAATCTGAAATCAAAAATCTGTGGGTATTAGTTCACATGGGTCTTCGTTTTCTTATTCAGTAGAGTCTTCCCAGCTCAGATCAAGACTTCCCAAGGTGACAGGAGGAGTAGTTGGTGCTCATGCCACATTCAGGTACGTATTTGGTTGAGAGGTGAGTGGGAAGCATATGCCACCCCTGAGATAAAAATAGGCACATCATTTAAGATGGACAAACTCTACTGAATAGGAAAATCTGAAACCATTAATACGGATTTATGTGCTGCATGCGTTAATTTAAAAAGGCTAAAATATAGGGCACAAATTCAGCACAAGAAAATTGACACCTAGCAACTGGAATAGGCCCTCCTTGGGAATAGGTGGCTGACTTGGGAACACCCTTGTGCTTCAGCCCTACCGTGTTTCTCCTAAAATAAGACACCGTCTTAT
Organism: Lacerta agilis; assembly: GCF_009819535.1. NCBI lineage: Eukaryota > Metazoa > Chordata > Lepidosauria > Squamata > Lacertidae > Lacerta > Lacerta agilis. The sequence goes on from NC_046312.1 coordinate 96,901,598, forward strand.
ATTTTTTTTCCCTCAACAAAACACAGTATGGCTTATTTTCAGGGGATGTCTTATTTTAACCGCATCACATCAGTACGCTGCATAGCCACGCCTCTCCAGGCTGTTTTAATGGGAGGTGCCGCATCACTATGGCTTATTTTCGGGGTATGGCTTATTTTCGGGGAACGGCTTATATTTCGCAAATGCATAGAAATCCTGCTATGGCTTATTTTATGGCCATGTCTTATTTTAGGAGAAACAGGGTACATTCACTGAATCATATCCTATCGTTTTAATAATCAGATTGCTCTGATCATCATTAACTAGTCAGGGTACATATGAAGATGAATAAAGAATTGGATGTGGATGGTGTTCATCCCTCCCCCCCCTCCCAATTGGGCAATGTATTTCCTGCCTTTCCTGCCATCACTACTATGATATGTTGTGACAGCTACAAAAAGTCAAAGCTCCCACTGGTTTTGAGTAAAATCAGGCTATATAAATATCTTTGAAATGTCTTCATTCTTTCTTCTTACTGAAAATTGTAGAATCCTGTATCTCCTTTACCTGCCGCATGAAACTTTTTGTGTATATGTGGTCTTTGACTTCCTGTCCCCTCCTCTGCCCTCCAAACTCACATCAACACTTCATAATCCAATTTTATTACTAGCTACTCTTACATGAAATGATTATCTTGAGGACATGGATCAGAATTCCTCATTTTGTTCTTAGTTCTAAAAACAAGGGAATGTGAAGATATTGAGATCTAGTCTAATCTCAGGAGTGCTGAGGAGAAGCCTGCACTCAAATAGCCGTCAGCCAAAGAGAAAACAAGATTTTTTTTATGATGATGATTAAACATGTTTTATTAAAGCTTTCCCTGACATTTTTCATACTTCGCTTCTTTCACCTATCACTTTCTTTTTCATTTTCTCCCTTTCCATTTTCCTTTGAGGTGTCCGTATTCCTCCTACTTTTGTTGCAAATGACATTTGGTATACTATTATTTTCTCTCTCCCTCTTGCTTCTGCCCTCTGTAGCTAATCTACTAGGTCAGAAAGGAAATACGGAACATATGCTTGGATGATATTGTTCATTATAAAGTGAGACAGGAACAAAACACCTCTCTGTTCTTTCAATGCACATTTCTACCAAAAGTCTATACATCACGAAGAATCCACCTTTTATAACTAAACGACACCATCAGAAATGTCACAGTTCAAATTAAAACTAGGAACCCACAATCCACTTTTACTTACAGACATCTAGCGACTCATCAGAATCATCAGGGCAATCAGGTTCTCCATCACAGAGCCAATTTTGAGATACACAGGTCCTGTGATCATGGCAAAGAAACTCGCCTACGTCACATAAATATTCTGTAAACAAAACAAAAGTGAATAATGAAATGGTTTATGGGTGACTGAAAATAAAAATATGGCAAATACAAAAGTAAAAAAAAAACTAAACAAATAAATGACAAGCTAATGAAATGAGGTTTTTAAGCAAATACGCAAAAAAGCATAAAACATAAATGCATTTGTTGTTCACCCTTTCACCCAATATATAAAACACTATAACTACATTATCAGATGCATTAGACACATCCTCACAATGTATAGTTTATATGCTGAAATTGTTATTCTGCATAAGAATTCATTATGATGGTTTATTTACTATCACACAGACATAAACACTGAGGGGAAAGGCCTTGTGTGCAACACCTGTGGGAACCATTTCCCCCTCAACTTTGTCCTAGCGCTGCCTCCTCAGGTGAGTTTTGTGGTTGCCTAGCAACTGTTAAGACATACACTTTTCCCCAGAAGCTGCTAGTGGGGAAATTCAGTAGACAGAATCACTGGCTGTCAACTATGAGATGATAAATTCCCACCATTACCTGTAAGTATCTCCTGGGGTTCTTCCCCGTGTTCACAGGTGTCACATCTCTGATGCCAGAGGCAGCATATAACCATGACTTGTGGCCATTGAAATACTAGGGCCTAGTCTACACCTGCGGCAGTACGAGGTGGCCTAAAGCTGAGGTGTAAAAACGGACTGCACCAAGTCAGCTTACAGGTGGTGCATTCCTCCACTGTGTTGATATGCTGCTACTGAGTAGCCAGCAGAACCCCACATTTACTGGCTAATGGTGCTTTTGCTAATTCACTACAAAGATATCCAACATCCATAAATAGCTCTCCCCTCATCCACTCTAATTTCTCAGTGGTTGTAGCCACTTCCTGTTTTCTATTCTACCTCACCTGCTGCAGGTAAAAGGGGAATTACTTTATTAGAATGTTCTATTACATTGAATAGTCTGGGGGGGGTAATTAAAAAACAAAGGGCAAATTTAGCTACATTCTTTCTGTCTGATGTGTTAGTTTTCTGTTTTCAGGAAGTTTTTTTTTAAAACTAAATGGGGGAGTGCTTAAAGTAGCATTTATCCCCTTTCCAAGTCTGAGATGGTTAAACCACCTACAGCTCTTCCCCCACTCAGTCATCTTTACCCAAGATAATATATTTCTTTTTAGGAAGGCTTTTCCTGTCTTTGTTGTTGTTGTTGTTTGTTTGTTTGTTAAAAAAACATTGTGTCTTTGAAATATTTTTAGGGTCTGTATGTGTCTGGGATTGCTTATGTCTCTCGCTTTGTGCACATTGTGGATGTGGTGTTAAATTGTTAGAAGTGTTCTTAGTCTTTTGTATATTTTATATTGTCAGTCAAGATTGTAGTGGTTTGGGTTTCCACGAGACTGAGAAACAGGATAAAAATGCCAGTAAATAACTACTGTACATATAAATTTAAAATTTAAAAACTCAAATCATGTGCCAACAGTTTCCCCCTAAATTTAATTACCTTTGCTATGCTCATATCACCTTTGCTATGCTCATATCTCATATCACAAAGTGATATGTTTAGTTTTTCGATAATAAATTGCTATTACGTGTTTGGGCACTATCTGCATGAATGTTGCTCAACAAACTGGACCTAATGGGAAGCCTTTTTGCCACAGTATATGATTCAAATGACTCCTTCAGACAATGTGTTTTTGAGCATTCATCCTGCTTTGCTTGAACAAAACTTACACAGTAGGATTATATCCATCCTTATTGTTAATTTGTTCTGGTTCCTCTGCAGGGTGGTTATACAATGAAGAGCATTCACCCAGTACAGTGGTACTACGGGTTACAAATGCTTCGGGTTACAAACACTTCTGTCAGGGAACTATCCCCGGCTCAGCGTAGAGTGGTGGAAGGGCTCTCGGGATGCTACAGAGAGCCTCAGCCCTACCTGACCAGTAGCACCTCCTCGTCCAGTGGAGTGAGCAGCGAGGTCTCCAGTGGGGAGGGGCAGGCAGCTCAGGAGCTGGAGAGCTGAGGCTCTAGGGATGTTGGAGAGACCCTGCACTCCCCTCGCTCAGCGGGCGAGGAGGGAGACACGCTATTTCCGTCACCCCAAGTATGCAGAGGGGTGATACTAAAAGAGGGGAGGCGGAGATTTCATATACCGAAACTGTTATGTTGGGGTCAGAACCGGAAGGGGCCACTCCCGGATTCTGCAGACGGTTGATACAGACATGAACTTTTAAGCTCTGCACTGTACATAGTATGCACAATAAAACTACTAAAGAAATGGCTGGAGTTTTGCCTGGTTTCTCATGAGCAACCATCCAAGGACCTTACAGCTTTGTTTTACAAACTCCGCTAACCTGGAAGTAGTACCTCGGGTTGAGAACTTTGCCCCAAGATGAGAACGGAAATCACACACCGGTGGTGCAGCGGCAGCAGGAGGCCCCATTAGCGAAAGCGCGCCTCAGGTTAAGAACGGTTTGGGTTAAGAACAGTTTCGGGTTAAGAATGGACCTCCGGAACAAATTAAGTTCGTAACCCGAAGTACCACTGTATTCACCCTGATTTGCGTGTGGGGTGTTTACCGGTATACGTCTCGCCCTTAGCCATTTGTTCATCCCACACTTTTCAATGCATTTCCCTGATACTTTCCAAACTGCAGAAAGCCTGTTATTTATAATGAATTTGTTGCACTAGAACCCTTTAAATGCACACACCTAAAGTTTCAGTATGCATACATATCTCCCACAAAATAGGAACGAGTTTGGAGGCACCCTTAGCTTTACAGTGATTATTTTTGAGCCTGGAGGAATTCATTGCTTTGTTAGCTAAGTTAGACAGTAAAAGAGACTAACAAAACTTAAGAACCTAAACAATTTAATAAGCTGTTGTGAAATACGCTGGGATTAATTGTTGTCTCAGACAACAGATCTGTATAGAATTGGTGTAATCAGGGCAGAGAATGCCTCTGGTGTGCTTGCTAAAGCAGTCTCAAAGCTTTAAAGAAACTGTTTATTGTTCCACTGTGTTAGGGACAGTTATATATTATCCCTCTAGGAACTAACAGTAGGAGGGGTAGTTTGTTGTAAGCACCCTATTTATTTTATTTTGTATCCAAGTATACTATTTTCAAGGTCAGCTCCTGAAAACATTGGCAGTGGCATATTCAAATGAGTGAATTTCTTCCTTCAACGTAGATCAACCGTTTGTATTATTAAGAATACCTAGTGTGCTATTTTCTTGACTCAGTGGAAAAGCTAAGTAATGTTTTGCATGTAAGCACATATAATAAAGCAACCTAGACTGCTGAGCAGCGGAGCAAATGTTGTTTTAAGCCATCTTGTCTTTGTAAAAGAATAAACTACTTGTTAATTAAACTGTGGGATTATGGATCCCATGGAGGAGGTTTGGTTTAAAGTAGTTCAAAACTCCTGTTTTATTGTACCACTGTTTAAATGTACACCTGAAACCAAAACAGAGAGCAATTGTAACCCCGGTTGTCATGTTTACTGAATAAAAATTGCTCAGTCTGCCTGGAGCCGACATAACGCTACATGCTAACTGCAGTGGTACGCTACATTACATCTGCAAAGGCCTTTAATAGTAGTATTATACATCTTCCCAGCATCCCTAAGAGGAAGATAGGAAACTGCCATATACCGAGTCAAATGAATGGTCCATGTATCTCAGTACTGCCTACAAACGCTGGCAGTGGCTCTCCAGGGTTTAAGGCAGGGTTCTTTCCCACCTCTACCTGGAGCTGCCAGAAATCAGAGCCGGCCCAGAAATTAGACAGGGCAAGGATGCTGCTTCAGGTGGCAGAAACCCCCCCCCCCAGGTGGCATATCCATGGGTGCCCCACCTGTCCTTCCGCCAGTGGTGAAGTGCCACCACTATCGGCACCAATTTGGAGCAAAATTGTGTCTATTTTGGGTGAGGTCTCGCCTAGAATCAGCACAATCTTGCCCCAGATTGGCACTGGTAGTTGTGCCGCTTCTCTGCGAGCAGCAGATGCAGTCAGGACATGTGGTGGTAGCAGAGCAGGTGGCGGCGGCAAGAGCAGGTAGGTGGTGGCAGCAGCGGCAGGGCAAAGTGGCACTTTCCATTTCACCTCAGTCGGCAAAACAGGACATGCTGCCCCTGTAAGGAATTGAACCTAGGGCCATTGTAGGCTAAGCTGCAGCCCTTCTCCAGCCAGCTTCAGGGAAAATTGAAACTAAAAGCAAATAAGCAAGTCTTCTCTTTGTATAATGTTAGTTTCAAAGGTCAGTTCTGTTCCTTCGCAGGGCTCATTGATTTGTATGAGCAGCTCTATACTATAGGATCTTTTCAAATGACTATTTTTTTTAAAAAAAAATGTAATAAATGCACAGTTGTGATTGATTTATTGTATTCAATGGGACTGAGCCATACTTATTAAGGAAGGACTACTGTTGTGCATAACACTGAATAAATACAATTCTCTGCCTAGTTAGCACACCTGGATTGGAACTTGGAAAGCTGTATGTGGAATGCAGTTATACAAGTGTCATGACCGTTTACTCAATCATGCTTGTAACATCATCACTACCACTATTTTCACCCCTCCCCATGATATTTTTTTTGGGGGGGAAGGGGACTGACTTTCTGAACAAGTTTAGTGTTTGAGCACTTCCCCTGGGTACCTTTGTATTTTCCAAAGTGAATTTAAAAAAATGCCTAGGGCTTGCTCTCCAAATGTAGCTGAATTTTTGACATATCAAGTTAATGACACTCATATTCACACACACACACACACACACACACGATCTTAGACAAAAGGCCGAGAAGCCTTTTGACATCTCAGTTGAACAGAGATTATGCTCATGCAACTCTAATGCGATTGAATCCATTGGGCATGTTCTTCTATACTGCCTGTTGTACCATGATACCCAAAGAGAGCTAATTTTACAGTTATTAAGGAAATTACCGGTACCTGGCTGCTCAGAGGAAACTTATGTTAAATTCCTTCTTGCCGATAAAGATCTGGCTATCATCAGACATGTCGCAAAATTCTGTTTTATAGCAACAAGAACAAGACAGGATGTGGTGAAAGTGATGGCTGGCAAATGAGTACCGATTTTCATCTCCGGAATACAGATTTTAGCTGAAGGAGTGTTATTTTTAATGCAAATAAGTTTATAGGGAATGTTTAATTACATCCACTTCATTATGTGATGCGGCTTATGTTGTTGTTGTTGTTGTTGTTAACTTGGCTGTCTGGTCTTTGACCACAATAAATATAGCTAGATTGATTGATTGACTCATATTTAAAGTTACAAGCAAGAGGTTTCTTTTACTTGCAGGACAAAGCTGGTTGGACAATGCAAGGTATCTATCCTACATCTTAAGGCCCAATTAGACAAAAACAACCTATGCGTGACAAAGCATCATCTTTTTCTGTCTTTTATTTTTTTAAAATCAGTCTTGCAGCTTGATCCTATTTACTCTCAAGTGCAATTAATTAAATGGCACTTCATCCACATAAGTATACATAGGATTGCAGCATCACTAGCTGCATTTGATGCTGATGGAGTAATCCAAGTTTCAGATCTGGGGGAAAGCCATTTAGTTCGAAAGTTTATCTTCCAACTTATTTTTCTAAGTATATTAGAACAAGGAAAGCTGAAGGACACAGAAGCCTCTGAACTATTAAGGTAGAGGCCTTTCTTCTCTGCTACATTTTATTATATTTGATACTTTTATCTTTTCTTTTTAAAATAAAATACAGTTTTTCCTCCTTGACTTCAACTGCCAGTCAAAATACATCATAACCAGACTAATGCCTGTAATAATGAACAAAAATGCATGACAGCAACCTATGAATAGCAACATAAATGTCTCAGTAAATGGAAGAACCAGCTAAGAAATATATGAAACCAGAGAACTGTCTTATCACCAATTTCAAGGATAATGAGAGGCACAGAAAAGGAGGAAAATATACCTTTGTTATGCAAGAAAGAAAGTCAAGGTGGAGGCAGAAATGCTTGCTGTCATTTCATTCAAAAAGTAGGGCTATATTTTTGTAATTGAGGTTATTGACTGTAGCATTTGTGGCATTCGAATAATTCAAAATGACCGAAGCAAGTCCAAATTAGTGCAAAGAGTCTTTGGGAGTCATTTGTGTCCTACTTGCTGAAAGAAGAGTGTAGGCATTGAGGCACACTGGGTAGGGAAGATCCCTGTGACTTTCCTTATTCCCAGGACCCGGTTTCACTTCTCATTTGTTCCCCTTTGCCAGTTCCACACTACTGTTATAACATCATGCTGTTATCCGTAGTACACATCACAACACTACCTGGTGCAGTTCTATTTCAGCCACACTCACTGCCTGCCTAGCAACTGAAACTCCAGTCAAAGGGAAAAAAAAGTTGACTTCCCTGGGGAATGATGTCACACTAGTTGCAAGCTGCTTTATGGTTTGTAGACTTGTGCAGTACTTTGCCAGTCAAAAGGCAACGAATATACAGTGTAAAATGGTACTCAAGTTGAAAGTTTTCCTCCAGAATATAAAAGAGACAGTTTGACCTGACTGCTGCCTTCTTGTTTTCAGAATATTATACACTCATACAATGAAGTGTGCCAAATAACTGCATGGCCTCAATCTAATATATAGCCATTTTCAGCCGCACTGGAGTACTCAAAACAGTCCACATTGGGTGGGACACTGATAGCAGGCTGTATAGAGCAGGGCAAACATATGCTGCGGTACAGTACTATAGCTGAGTGGTACAGGATGTGCTTTTGTGCAGAGGTGCCAACAAGAATTTCTGGCCCCAGTATGTGTATCGGGCCTACTGACTCACTCAAAACAAGGGCACACAGATTTGCACAAGATTTGCACACATTTTGTGCCATATACAATTTTGTGTCCACTTTGTGTATGCAGGTGGAGTAGAGGGTTCACACATATAACAAAATGTTGGACAGATAGAATGAGAACTGGTGTAAATTTCCCCACAATTGTATTTCCATACCTGAAAATGCTTAAACTGCTGGATTTCTGCCTGCCACACAGCCGTTTGAGGCATAAACGTGCTATGTTCTGCCAGTGCCAACCATAACCCAAAGCCTAGGCTGCAGCCCAGTAGCCACTTACCTAGGAGTAAGTCCCATTAAAGGCTGAAATTCAATGTTGCACTATGATGAAAGTTCCATCTGTGCAACCATTTCAGCTTGTCAAATGGAATAATCTCAAATCGCCTCCTCCCATGTACATTACTGCTGTTCTGGGAGTTCTCCTGCCCCCCCCCCCAAGAGCCAGTGTGGGGGAGCACAGGTGGTGCAGGGGGGATGAAACCTTTATAGTCTATTTAAGAATAGCAGTATTCTATATCGGCTGCATTCTCAAGTGAGGCATTTTTAGCATCACTTACAAAGTGCTCTAAGATTAGCTTCCTTCATATTGTTAAAGTGAATGCTGGCTGCAATCCTGCATACAGAAAGGCTGCTTAAGCTCTATTGATTTTGATAGAATTTAAGCAGCCTAAGTGTGCAGGACTACATCTGCCGCCTTTTCTTGACACCTCCTGCTTTCTCGTCTTAGATCATCCGTCAGTGCTCTTTTTGCTACCCAGCTAGATTGCTCCCAAAAAGTGAAAATTGACAGACCGCTGTGAAACAGTAGGAAGCACATGGTTCCAAGTCACCTTACTATGGGTCAATGAAAACTCTGCACTTCAGCTCTCCTATCTTGTACTTCCACTACATGGTGAAAGGTTGCACCTGGAGAAGCATGGGTAGAGTTCTGCTTCTGCAATGAAGCATACTCAAAATGGTGGCCCCTGTGGTCCCTCAAAGATCTACTCCTGAGGAAAATGGCACTGGTTCACCCTGTGTGAAAAGAAGTGCCTCTCCAATGTATCTTATAATTAATCTGATATGCACACATGTACAAGCCTAAACCTATGAAGCTTTGTATGCAAATGTAAAAGCAACTTGTCTTTAATATACTCCAGAATGTTTCTCTTCATAAAGGGACTCATAACTTAAAAGACATGCTATAGAAACATAGACTTAGATGGATTCTGCTCAGGAAAACAAAAAACTAGTGAACATTATCATCTTGTGATAAAATAATTTAGGATTGCCGTAGATTCTTTGAGGGACTGCAAAATTTACCTTTCTTTTATTATCCAATAGTTCATTTAGCGATTCAAAATGTGGCAGTTAACAGAGAGTCAGAATATGCTTTGAATGCAGATGGCAATCAGTGTCAGCTAGCTAGGAAACAGTTGCCCTTTGAAAACATAAATTTTAACCCAAAATGAGGCTAAGGAGTAAAGGTTGTTTGTCTTTGATCACATACTCTGTCTGAGGTCAAAGGTATTCTCTTGTGTTGTTAGTTGGTTGAATATAAATTAAGAAGAGGAGGTCAATAGGCCTTTTAAAAGAACAAAAGAAAATATTATTAAGCAGTTCTTCAGACGATATTTCAGTTCATAAGCATGTAAATGAACCGAATTTGAATCCACAGTAAATTCTAGGTATAAAATAAATGAACTATTGCCATATTTTAATAGTTTGGAAATATTTTGCAGTATGTTCACTTCTAGAACGACACATTCTGCCTTGTATTACTTTCTCTGTCTTTCATGTCAATGCTCAGAGTTACTTCCAACTCAAAAGTTCTATACTCTACATCTTTTCTAATGCTTCAGTCACACTTCCTTCAGACCCTCTAGGTAATTGGTGTGCTGTCTTCAAAGTGCTTCCAAACTCCATCTGCTCAGAGAGCTTGAGACCCCCAAAATCAAATTTTCCATATGCTAGCACTTTGTAAAGTAAACAAAACATAAATAGCATGGAAGGTTGTCTGTTCATCATAGTCTGGAATGTGCATATTAAGCTCTCTTTGGGGACTTTAAAGAACATTATTATCATTCCACTCAGCCAGAGGTAGCAGCATAGGTTGCCTGGGTAATCAAGACAATTGCCAATACTTCCCCACATGTTGGGCTTCCATTCCACCTACTCTCAGACTTCATAACAGTTTATAGTCCACCAGTGTGCAAATGGGAAAGGGGGAGTCAAAAGCAACTATAACCTGAGTTGACATACCATTAGGAACATAAGAAGCTGCCTTATCTAGAGTCAGAACATTCATCCATTTTGTTCAGTACTGTTCACACTGATTGAAAGCAGGTCTCCAGAGTTTCAAGCAGTGAATAATTTCCAGCCCTTTCTGGAGATGCATGCAGAAGGTCCCACGTTCAATCCTCAGCATGGCAGATGCTCCACCACTGAGCTATGTCCTTTCCCATTGTTATTTGATGGACCTTTGCTATTCCAGCTGTTTGAAATCTGAATATGGATTTTTGAAAATTAAAACTAATTCACCTCTATGTGTCCTTCCTTTGCAAATAGTTTCCTTATAGCTTTGCTCAACCATTCACTTCCACACAATCCCAGAACACACAGAGCAGCAGAGCTGCTTGCATTTGTCCTGTTCCCACAAGCTCAAGATCTGCCCTCCATGTATGCAGAGGGAAAGGTGAAGGGGGGATTGTCATGTGTTTGGCTGACCGTGCTTAGAATCCTCCATGTCAATGGGAATGCCAATCATGCAGGATTCCAGACAGTATGAAGGATACTAAGTGTGTTCAGTTGTTCCATGCACAAAGGTCTGTGATGGGGACATTAGGAGAAGGGCTAGCATGCATCTTTCTCCCTCCATGCATTCTGAGCACGGAGGCACTGGCACAATGGAGGATAGCAACTCAAACATTTGTGGATGGTGAGTCCTCTCTAAGCTTTTGAAATATGCTAAGCTATCTTCCCTCCACCCCCCAGCCCCCAAATATAAAACACCAAAAGAATAGCTTTAAAATTTCTGAAGCAATCTGATCTCCACTTCCTTTACCTGAACAGTGAAGCAAAAGAGTCCTGCACAGGATCTTGATGGAAATCTTATGCCATAAATTTTACTAGTACAGTATAGGTCTTTCTACAGACTGCAATACCTTTATCCAACAGGTGTCTGGCATTATTTTCAGATTACGATAAATGGTTAAATAACCTCCTCCAGCACATACCGTATATACGCGAGTATAAGCCGACGCAGATATAAGCCGAGGCACCTAATTTGACCACAAAAAACTGGGAAAACTTATTGACTTGCGCATAAGCCGAGGGTGGGAAATGCAGCAACTACTGGTAAATTTCAAAAATAAAAATAAATAAAATTACATTAATTGAGACATCAGTAGATTAAATGTTTTTGAATATTTATTTCAAAGAAAAACAGGGGCAAGGAGTTCCATAGGCTTGACTCTGCACCACAGGAATAAGCGCTTTCTTTTATTTGCCCCCTCCCCTCTTCCAACAGTTAGGCTTTCCTTTTTATTTCTTTGGTGTATTTTATGTCCAATATTTCCATCCCCCTACAACCTCTATCAATAAATGGGACTGATTCCTGAGTGTGAGGGGGTTTATTTTCAGGCCCTTTTCTTCCCTCCCCAAAGAACCCTCCCTTCCCAAACAGCCAAGCTGTGAATGGATCCAAAGGAAGATAAGAGTTGCAGAGCTCCTGTGACCTTGCCTCCTTCTGGGCTTTGCAGAGAGGAGGGGGGCAAGAGCCTCTGTTCCTTGACTTGGGGGTCCTCCCTGCACCCTCCCCTTCATCCCAGGGACCCCCCTCTTCTCCCCAATGGACCCTTTGCAAGATGAGCAGAGACTCACTGGATTCAGGAGGCGCCAGGGATGAAGCACATGCAGAAGAGAGAGACAAAGGCCCCCTCCTCCTTTTGTAGGTGGGCTTGGTATTTCCTGACCTCTCTAGGAATCCCACTCAATCCTTTTTAACCCTTGGCAAGCCAGTGCCCCCTGCTTCTCTGATCCTGTCCTGTGCCTTTTGCAGGAAAGAGCTTCTCTCCACTTCTCTCCCCCCCCCCCAACTGACAGAGGGGGAAGCATTGTGCAGTGCTTCTCCGATCCTCCATTCTGTGCCTTTCTGCTGCTGAGTGGAGGCAGAGGCGTCTTTACCCTTCCAGCTTGTGTCTGGAGGCGCTAGGACCTCGCAGACAGCTGCAAACGCAGGGGATGGGATCGTGGAGAAGACGCATCTCAGATCTCCATCCTGCGCATTTCCTGGTGGGGTGGGGGGAGGGAAGCGGAGAGAAACTCTTTCTCTCCGCTTTTCCTACCCAACCACCTCGCAGACAGCTGCAAACGCACAGGACAGGATCGGAGAAGACACGTCTCAGATCTCCATCCTGCACATTTCCTGGTGGGGTGGGGGGGAGGGAAGCGGAGAGAAACTCTTTCTCTCCGCTTTTCCTTCCCAACCACCTCGCAGACAGCTGCAAACGCACAGGACGGGATCGGAGAAGATGCCCCCGTCCTGCACATTTCCCGGTGGGGTGGGGGGAGGGATAGGAAAGCGGAGAGAAGCTCTTTCTCTCTGCTTTTCCTTCCCCACTGCCCGCCTCACTTGCGCATAAGCCGAGGGCGACTTTTTCAGCCCAAAAAATGGGCTGAAAAAGTCGGCTTATGCGCAAGTATATACGGTATGTTTAACCAAAGCACACAAGAATCACTGCATATCTTGGAATTACTACTAGTGGTGGCCTTTAATGAACAGAAAGTCCACAGAGGTATTCCTTTTTTGACATAATAGAGTCACTAATGTAAAGGTCATTACTTGTAATCACATTATTTGCTAGTGTTTTTTTCCTCTAATGGGCTTTAACTATATAGGGGATTATCACAGTACAAATTTAGAACTATCAGGTTGACAGATGATTGCTGATTTGATGTCCTTTTCAAAACAATGGCGCTAGACTCTCTAGTACATGGTGCTGCAAGTGGGAGGAGAGGAAGTTTAACTTGTGTAAGCAGACGTCTGTTATACTGACGTTTGGACACCTAGGAAATACCAGGAACTACAGTTACTTGGCCTAGAGAAACTTTATATATACATGGTTTATACTTATTTCATATGCTGATTTGAACAGTCTTTTCCTTTCTTTAGATTCTTGCAATCCTTCTGAATATATATAATCAGGAAAGACAGAGAAATAGAACTTTTGGTAAAAGGAGAAAAGAAGTGCCAGCACTCGTATCCTGATGAAAATGCAGTAGCTGCCAGCACAAAATGGCTACCGTGGGCAGCAAAACAACAGCTGCCAATACTCTATATCAGTGATTAATGTCACAAAAAACCATGTGTATTCTGCATTCTATAATGTACACAGCATGCACCACAGCTTCAGAGTGTTTCTCAGTTTTCAAAAGGTGGTTGACCCCTCATGCTAGCTGACTCCATAACCTAAAACACACAGAGCCCGAATGTGTTTTGCATTTGGTTCTGTAACTGAGCAATGAGACAGAGAGTGGTGAGTAAAATTGTTGGTGAACAGCAATCAAGGATAAGGCATAGGGCTTTGATATCAGGGGTGGTGGTGTGGTACTCAACAAACTGAAATAATGAATTATGAAGTATAAATGGCTTTTTCTTCTTCTTTGGTTCTTAACGGAGTTCATAACACAAGTTTCAGCTTCCAGTCACTCATATTTCTTGACACTTCACTTGGTTTCTTCCCACATGGAGCAGCTTAATTGAGAGATAAATGATGTCTACAACAGATGTCTTCATGTTTGCTGAAACATGCCCACAACTTCTTCTGACAAGAGTGTGGCAGGGAAAACAGGTAAACAAGCAGCAATAGAACGAGGATGCCCACTTGAAGGGGGAAAAGCCAAAGGAGGGAAGACTTTGAAGCAGAACAAATTGGCACAGGTCAGCCTTTCCCAATCCGGTGCCCTCCAGATGTTTTGCATTACAACTGCCATCAGAGAGAGAGGGTTGATTAGAGCTGTAGTCCAGAAAAGCTGCAGGACATCAGCTTGGGGAAAGGCTAGCATACATCGAAGAAACATTTGTAACAGCAAACCAGTGTCGTTAAGGTAAAGAGTCAGTATACACAAGCATTTCTAACATACAGTTATTATGCAAAAAGGTTGGATCAGGCAGAACATCACATTTATGTTAATAAGCAGGATTGCCAGTGTGGTCCACCACGGTCCAATCAAAATTCACACTTCTCCACATTTTAAAAAGGAATAATTGCAATCTCATATGGAAATGTGGATAACTGAACTTAATATATTGGGGGGGGGGGTAGAATGAGAAACTGAGAGGAACCAAAATGGAGTCACACACCCCTACTTTCTCTTTCAGGAAGACATAATGCTGATGGATGGGAAGCCTGAGGTTCATATTTAACCAGTCTTTCTCTTGTCCATATTCCATCTTTCTGCTTCCCCCAATAACTATATTGAGCTGGATCTCTGAGTATGACGTATGCAGCACTGTGGCTGTAAAGATGCCCAAAATGACATGAGAGCTGGATATCTGAGGATGAATTCAATGTCACAGTGTGATTAGCATTCCATTTGCATGAGCATTTCAGCTTGCCAGATGGAAACATGTTTGTCTGTGTGCTGTTCTGGGTATTCTCCTGATACCCCAGGCCAATTTTGAGGTATGCTGAGCATGCGCAGGACGCGGCAGCAGGAAGGAAGCCCCATTGTACAAGTAGAAGTTATTACTCAGGGCTTCTGCTGATAAGGCTCATTAGGTGAATCCCACCCATAAATTAGACTTTTAATTAAAAGTATTAAACAATACTAGTAGTATTGCTCTGAATGCTTGTCAACTTCCCCCCCCCCCTCTTTGGCTGACAATGCATTGAAAACAACAGAAATGCTCACTTTTTTCCACTGCTATTTAGTGCCTTCCCCTTTGACTTCTTCTGACTACTGGTGATGCTAAGTGCTGCATATTCTTTAAAAGAAATTGCATACTGTATGCAAGCCTTCAGCCACTGTAGTACACTGATCATGTACATAGTAGAATGACATAAACAGTGCTATGTAGCATAAGATTTAGCTATAAGACAGTGAGTGCATTGGCTAGAAAGCCAGTTCAGAGTAAGGACAATGCTTCCAGAAAGAGCATTTCCTTCACTCTTAATGTGTGAACTTTTCTGCCTCATTTGAGAGCAACCCTTGAAAAATTACCCCAAAGAGGATAATTTTTGCCACAGCCAATCAGGTCTATGAAAAAGCACAAGTCCCATATAAACAGTTTAGCTATGAAATATACTTTGCTTATTAAAAATGAATTTACAGAATGAAACCTGCAGATTAAGATGTGCCAAGAAGATAGCGTGCTCTTCTGAACAAATACCATTTCTTTTCTTTTCTGCTTGTTCAGAAGTGCGAACAATAGTAGAGAAGAATGCATTCAAATAAAATAGGCTCTTCTTTGCTCCTATCTTTCTGTCAATTCATTTCTTTAATTCAGCAGTTTATATATATATATGCAAAACATGGACTTTTTCACTTTTCCTCAAAACTGTAAAGGGAAAACATATTTTAAATGCAAAACTGGGGAAAATTAAAGATATGACAGTAATGTCTTGCTGCAGCTGGCCTAGCCATTTATTGTCATTTTATGCTAATTAAAAAAATTAGAGAGAAAGTAAAATATAGACAAGCAACATTGCAAAAAAATTCATCTTAATAATGCCAGGTCTAGCAAAGTTGTGAGATGCACAGATGCTCCTAAAAACAGGTGTATGCTAGTGCAGAGCAAAATGAAAATTTAAACATTTATTTTCTTGTAAATGTGGATGTTGGTTAAAAGAAAAGCTGACCAGACAGCATTGAAGATGTTGCAATAGCTCTAACAGCCTCCCACAACATTATTAGAGCTTCCTTAATTACCAGTTTTGCTATCTCTATCAGACTGCATAGCTCAGCCCGAATTATTTGAAATGGAATCTGTTAAACATTTTTCACAGTCAACCCAACAACAATTACATGGATGAGGCAAGATGTCATTGCTGGTTAAAACTTGTTGGGACATGTCTACTACAGTAAGTCATGGTGCACAGGGAGGAACATGTGAGATCAGAAGCAACATGATTGTGATGAAGGAGCCAAGGTCTGTAGAAGCCATAAGTGTGTCCAGCTTCCAACTTTGTGGGTGTTACAGATCCTCTTATTGGTCTGTAAGTGGTTAAGGTACATGAAACAGAAAGCTGGAGTGAACTGCCTGTTCTCCCAATGGAGAGATGTAGGAAGTGGGGCTCCCCAAGGGTCAGTATATAGACACACAGTGCATATAATTCTATAGAATTCACTACCACAAGACAGAACGATGGCCACCAGCTCAAATAGCTTTGAAAGAGGATTAGGCAAATTCACTGGGGATTTGGTTATCAAGGGCCACAATGGCCGTGTACAACCTCTAGTATCAGACACAGTATGTATCTGAATATCAGTTGCTGGGAATCACAAGCGGGAACAGATCTGTTGAGCTCATGTCCTTCTTGTGGTCTTCCCATAAGCATCTGGTCGGCCACTGTGAGAACAGGATGCTGGACCAGCTGTGGAAGTGTGCATGCATGTAACACATGGGTTATCAACGAAATTTATTTTAGCCTATTCTGTTATTATAATGATTTAAAAAATAATAATGCATTCCTTCTGCAGCTTTTGGCACCAAGTTCTGGAAGAATCCACCACTTTGGGATTCATTAATAACAATAGTTTTGACAAAGCGGGTTCTCCTTCATGGAGAGCACGTGTTGCAGTGGGGGCCAACAAGACACTCCTCTGATGCTGGATGGGATCGTTTAGATGGCCAAGGACTGTGATTGGGTTCTGCGGGTTGTTGAGGAGAATTTAATGTTGCAACTTTTGATGGACAGCCAAGAGGCTATATATGTTTCTGGCATGCAGCGTGAGCCCCTCTTCGCTGTGTGCATCGGATCACCCGCCCTCCCTCCCTATAATTTAGGCTTCTGCATTGACCTTGCTATGCCTGTCAAGGGGTCATCTGCTTTTGGGGCAGGGGCCTGGTAGGAATTTTTCCATTTGGCTGATTGGCTGGTGCCATTTGGTTTTCGCCTACTGTGTAGCAATTAGTCACAACTTGTAAGGTTGTGGTTAGGCATTGGTTATTAAATTGGTTGATGGAGGGGTAAGGATTGGCTGTGCCTGCCCCTCCAATGCTGCTGCTGCTCAGGGAATTCCGTTAAAGGAATCCAGGGGCTCACCATGCTTTTGTCCGTACCCCCTGGCCAGGGGCTAGGGCCACGCAAGAGCCCCTGGGAACATTAGGGGAGAGCCAAGGACTCGATCCCCCAGCTCCCATTCTCTCCCCAAAGTGTTTTCCCTTTACTGACTTCCGCAAAGCGGGAGGATGTCAGTCTGTCCCCAGGAGGGGACAGATAGTCGGAACCAATGCCTAAGCAACCACTCACATTTTGTATTTTAATAAGGTTGTGGCCAAAATTATGCCAAAAACCTTAAACTTAAATTTCTGTGTGAAGTGTGTGTTATTTGGGGGGTGGCTTGGGGACGTCGACACGCAAGTGCAGAGCAAAGTAGATCCACTAGCAATGCTGTCTAATCTCTCTATGTACCGGTATGTGTAGTGGAAAAAGCAAAACAGAATGTCATGCTATCTGGGCCAATATATTTTTAAATTAGCACTAAGTAGAATGGAGCTTTTCAGTCATGTAGCACAAAGATCTTGTGATTTAGCTATTATTTGCTGAACTCAGTATCAAATGTCCCTTACCTTACTTGAATCAAGATTCTGTCCTTTGGGCATAAACACCCAAAGACCCCAAAGGCTTAATATGAACACGTGTACATTCAAAGGGACTTTACAGGCCTCCCCATCCCACCTCTTGACCAGCTCCTGAAAGTTGGAGATCCCTTCCTAGCAGTTTTTAACAACACTTGGAAAATAAAACGGGCAACTATTTCCCTGGGAACAAATGTGCTTGGCAATTCTAGCAGGAGCCACATTATATCTCATTTGAATATCTTACCATAATCTTTACCAAGCTGACATGCTGGCAAACACCTACTGATACGTATTACAAAGGATTCTGGGACATATTCTAGTTTACAGAGTATTGCCTAAGCATGTGCCTTGAGAGGCGAACGTTTGGTTCAGCCACGCACAGAGTTGCAGTAGTATTATCAGTGGTTTTAGGAAAATGTAACTTTATCTATCAGGTGCACTTTTAAATGTGTAGATCTCAGCAAGGAGAAGGTGACTTTTATCAATTTGAATGCATAGCAAATATCCTTTAGAGCTGCTTCTGATAGTACAGATTTTTCCCATTACACACACAGTGTGGTGCTTTTCCTGAGCAGGTTCTGCATCAGAGTGGTTTATCAAGGATTCACATGATGTGTCTTATTTCAGACAGCAGGATAAAGGATCTGTAACTGTGTGGTCTGTAGGAAATGCATGTGTGCATGTGTGTGTGTACATGTCTCTCTGTGTGTACCAACTGCAAAAATTCAGTAGGCCATCTGTCCTGTTTTTCCACCACTGCTGTTACTCATTACTGTAAACCATTCACATAACACTTTAAAAATGCAATCTGTTGTAACATATTCGGTTTCTTCATCCACACAAAAAACAATAATACAAAACTCTGTCAAGTAGGTCATCGCTGCCTCACAAATGGAGAACTGAGTCTGACAATGAATTGCTGAGCAAAGATTTGAAACTGGCTCTTTCTTGGTGCAAATAAACCCTTAACTTTGTGTTGTACCCTGGCTCAGTGATACACTGTGCACTTAAAGCATACACACACCCAAAATTGTTCCTCAGTAAGGGGTGAACTACAATTCCCAAGATTCTTTGGGGAGAAATTGTGTGTGCAGTCACAGAACATTAGGACAGTGCCTTGGCCTTGTTAGGTCTAAATCATCTTGCCAGGCAACTCCTTGCTTGATGAGTGGTTTCCAGTCATATGTACTGTATGTTAATAGGCCCAGATTCTTCCCAAGGCACTCCAGTGTGATGTGGGAGAAGGCTCAGATACCTTCACATACTAATAAAATGTGACTAAATAGTCATCTAACCTTGCTTGAAGCTCATTTTCTCTCCTTTTCTAGACCTCATTTTAATATCTATGACTCTCCTCAATTTTCTAATGTTTCCTTGCTGAGATGGGAGAAGAAAGAGAGCTTTGAATGTGCAGATCAGGTGGATCTTGGGCACCTCAAGGACTCACTCGTCAGGCAAGGAGTTGCCTAGCAATTGACAGCCTCCATCCTAACGAGAACTCTGAAGATGCAGATCCAGTTGCCTGTCAACCAACCAGATTAACACTTTTGAAAGTACCCCTTTAATATGCACCCCCATGCATTTTCTGCATGGTTCCAAGGGCAGAGTGAAACAAAGCCATGGCTGGATCTTGCCTGTGAACCATAGGTGCCTACTCATCCTATAGGGATTAAATGACTTCAGCAGCCTTTCCTCACCTACTCATTAGGTAACAGCCCATTCTGTGCATCTGCCAAGAATGAACCTTGAGGTCCCATAGGGATCGGTGGAATCAGATGAACTAATGCAAAGCTTGCCTGATAAGCAATTTGCTCTCTTTGTAGCTAACAAGTGAAGTCCTGGGAAGCTTTCTCATGTGGATGTTACTGTTCAATTCAAATGCTATTGTGCTATTTTTAGATCCTCCCTCCTCTGCTTTTTTTAGAGATGAGCTACTCTGGCCTTACAGGTACTTAAAAAATATACTCATCAATATATAGCCATCTCTGATGTAAGTACTGCTGTTTATTGACATTATGGACTGCCTCCAACATGAAGGGGACTGCATGCCAAGAATCTACTGTCAGGCATCTGTCATTCGTAGCAAGCATTATTTTCTAATGAAAGCACCATAACTGCCAGTAGTATCTTACTGCAGGTACAGGTTACAGACAAAGTGTGACTTCATACATTGCTATGGTACTATGACACCCTCCCACCCCCAGCAATTGAAAACTCCAATAAAAGCTGCATGAAAACTGCTAAGAACCTCAAATGGGGCCTGTTTGAATCAAACTGGAGATGCATATATGATCCATTTTATTTATTGATCATAATATTTCTAAATCTCCAGCTTATTAAAAAGAAATGTCATGGCAGTGTACAATAAACGCATCAGAAAATGATGAAATCAAAAGAAGCAGAGAAATGGCCAATGCTGACTCAAATTAATTATCCAAAAATGCTGTCCTGATATTTCCTGCAACAAAAGCATTGCTGCCTATCCCAAGTGGTGGTGCAGCTGCAGTCAGCAGAGCAGTGGTGCTGCCCATTTGCAAAGAATGTCTCAATGGGAACAAGACTACGTAGATCATCATGACAGAGAAATTTCCCTGGGAGCACTGTTGGTAAAACAAATATGGCTGCCTCACTGGCTACTGGCCTTTCTTGCTGTTAAAGAAAGAAATGAAACAAAGGAAAACCTCTGTCAGTTCATATTTATAAGTTCTGAAACCATTTTTATAATAGTAAGTTGCCTCCAGACAAGCCTTCTCCTCTGAAGTTTATCTTTCTTTTGGTGAACATTTTCCTCAACTCACTAAAAAGCTGTGGGCCAAATACGTCAGCTCAGCACTAGATAAAAACAGCTAGTCGAATTTTAGGATGGAAAGTAGAGTATGGAGGAAGAGTTAAGTACAACTTCTTCATTTGCCCCTCATCGTCAACAGGAAATGCAATAGTTTGGCTAACTGGGGTGTGTTGCAATGTGCAGTTTGGTTTTCTGTAGCCTGTGAAGTAAAAGAACTATTGACTAGTGAAACAAACTTAGAAGAGCTGTTACAAAGTGGTCAGAACCCATATAATATGTCACTGGAATTCACTGAAGCATTTTATAAAATGACCTGAACCCACGCTACCTTATCTGTTTTCTAAAGCTTTACAAAAAGGTAGGTGTTTTTATCATTGCTTTTAGAAGAAACACAGCAAATGACATCCCACAGTTGTCCAAAACTGTGTATCAGCATAAAGGCAGTCCCACTTGCTTTTTCTTTAAAGGGCACTGAAGAGACACAGTACACTCTGGAATCTACCCAAATGCTTCTCTTTCTCCTTGTTTGGCCATTTATCATTTCTAAAGATGCTTAGAAGGTGAAAACAGACTGGGTGCAGGTGAAGGCTGTGGAATTGTAATAAAATAGTGGGTGGTGATTAACTGCCTCTCTCTCTGTCTCTCTCTCTCTCTCTCTTTCTCTCTTGCCCCCCCTCGCCCCCCTCTCTGAAACTCAGAAAAAAACTCTGAGAAAGTGTTCTCAAACATCTACAACTTTGATGCAGAATATCTGTCAGCTATTCAACAAGTGGTCCGCCAGAAAGTTAATCAAAGAGCATGTAAAGAACCAGAAAAACTGTACATGCTTATGTTTTAACCTCGTGTTCTGTAATACAGCTCTATAATAAATTAGAGGCATATTGGAGTGATTTGACACACTTCTGACAAATTCCAGAAGTGTATAACCATATTTTTGCAACATTTCTGTCCAGAGTTTTTTCATCAGTTCTGTCCAAAATTTTGTTCATTTAGAACTGACACACAGTGATTGATTATGTGAATGCATGTGACATGTGCATAGATGATTGGTGCACCATTTTTTTGGCTGACATGCACCCAGTGATGGGTGAGATAGTGATCAGTCACATCATCGGTAATCAAAGTCACAGTCAATGCCACTGATATTTCCTTTGATGAAAGGGCAGCTGCTACCTTGCCTAAACTCAAAGTTCCTACACTGCACTCTTCATATGAGTAAACAGACTTTCTTTCCCTAAGCTGGCAGCCAGGTATATTCCTAGAAGCAACCTTAGATGTGAGTAGCTGCATGGTTGTTCATGGTTATTTGAAGCCAGTACCACTGAATTTGATGCATAACACTGCATCTTTCCTTGGCATGAACAACACCTTCTCAGTGAAGGCTATGTCAAACCTGTGACTAAGATACATCATCGTCATCATCATCATCATCATCATCATCATCTGCCTTATATTTGATAATGTTCAAATACTTGGATAGATAGTGAAGAGTTTTTGAAGTATGTAATCCTATACATGGTTCTTTGGCATTGGCCCCAGTGACCTCAGTGGGACTAACCTCTAAGTCAAGATGTGCAAGGTCAGGCAGTGATGTGTAGTGGTTAGGGTGTCAGACTAGCAACTGGAAAGCCAGGGTTTTAGCCCACAATTGGCCACAAAGCTCACTGCGTGACCTTGGGCCAGTCACGGTTTGTCAGCCTAACCTGCCTCACAGGGCTGTTGCATGGATGAAATAGAGGAGAACTATGTATGCCACCTTGATCTCCTTGGGGGATAGATTTGATATAAATGTAATTAACAACAATTCCAAATTCCTTTGGTTTAAACTACAAAGAATTCCACCCAAATTAAGACAAAATGGTTGTTGGAAGTTAATATTTGCTAAAAATCATTAGCACGTGTCCTGTATTCTTCATAGCATCAATCAGAGAATTAGCAGATATACATGCTGAACATAATGGGTTTTTTAAATGTCAAAATATGGTCATTTACACGATGAGTGCAAAATATGCAGTTCTTTGCTATGCTAAAAAATCCATTCACATAAGAAAGGAAGTCAATTGGAAAAGACGACGTTCAGATGGAATAGACCAGTTAAGCCAAAAAAGATTAAAACAAAATGCCTTCATTTTACTTAGCATAATTGCATGCTCAAATATTGTAAATGCCAACAATAACTTTTAAATATGGATCCATGAAAATAAATCTTCATACACTTTAGATAACTGTAGGAGCAGACCTATGATTCATGATGACTTTATTAAAACAACAGAAGTTGTACACTTTGGAAACTCACATGGAATGTAATTGGTTTAACTCATTACAGATGTGCATTAGTTCTTGGACTTAGAAAGCAAAAGACCAATTAGAGCAGGGAAGAAAGCTGCTATGATTATCCTAATTAAAATTTTGTTAAGTTATTTATAGAATTACACAAGGAAATTACATTCCTTATTCCATAAGCTATGCAACAAACCATTAAACACAGTAATAAAATCTATCACACAAAAAGACCAATTATAGCACATTCATGTAAATCTCTTTGTGCAGTAAATCAAAAGCATCAATCACTACTGCTTCCTCACACAAACGCAAAAGAGGCATTTCTGTATCCTTCAATCAGTCAACACACTCAGACCCCTAGGAGACTGTATTCTGTTAGATTTGGTTCATGATGTATTGACTAGGAAGCAAATATCACTTCTGTATCTGGCTACCATATTTTAAGGTACTAAGCTAAGATTAACAAAGTCAAGAGATGCGGGGAAAAACCAAGAACTGCTTCATAAAAAAATACTCCAGAAAAGAATAGTAAATTGTTTCATCACCTCTTCAAAATGTGTTGATTTATTCCTAATTAAGAACTGATGAAGCAGCATTTTGAAATCTTTCTATCAACACAACACACATGATTAACTCATAAGCAATCAAGGCATTATGGAGAAAATTAGAAGCAGGATTGTCATAAAGAGCTGATGATCTACACCTGCAAGATGCATCTGGTAGGGTTTAATTTGCACTATGAAAGAGTTTGCCTGCCATTTTCCATATCTAAGATTTTAATTATGTTTTCAATTCTTATTTTAAATTGAGACTTTAAAGATGAAAAATAAAAGGTCTCTGAAAAGAACTTTATTTTATTGTGATTATTATTATTATTATTTTGCTGTCCAAATACATGTTAAGAGCTTTTTTAAGAAGAAGAAAATTAGGAACTATTCTTAGATACAAAAGCTAATGACCACTGGTGTCTATTTCACTACTAAACATTTGGAACATGGTAGCATTATAAAATTTGCCATATATGTTGTTACACAAGTGCATTTATTCATACAGTAAGAGTCAGCAATGCTCTCAAGTATAACAAATTAATCAAAGTCAAGAAATGTCTAAAAATGGATACATAAAGGCATCCTAATTATTGTCTTTCATTTATCCTGATACTGATATTGATCAGAAAAGTTGTGGCAGTCATGCAGGTAAGAATGAGCCTTCATATATGTCACAAATTTAAGCACTTCTTGGAAATCTATACAACTTGTTGAACTACCACAGGCAATTATGTTTATAGGCTGAAGACACCTTTTTCAACAGAATCTTACTTAATCCACTGGGGCTTTTTTCCAGACTGCCCTAAGGTAGCAACCAAGACTTCCTTGGTTATAGTCTTATTTTCTTCTCTTCTTGAAGTAAGGTATTATTAAGGATGCTTTAAGACAAGCCAGGTTTCTTTCCAAGTGAACTGCACTGGTTAAGCGGCTGTAAAATGTATGAATTTAATCTCTTCTGAGAACTGTGGCATACCCAGGATTCCATTAATATCTTTCCTGAAAACCGAAGTCCTTCAAAATATCTTTGATTATATCCCCTTCAATTCTAATGGATTGAACCCACACATGCAGGTGTATACAGAGTGTCTTAGCACTTTTAGATATATGCTAGGCAATCTTAAACAGGTATACTCAGAAGACCCACTAAGTTCAACTGGATTTACTCCCAGGTAAGTGGATATAAGATTGCAGCCTTTTTCTTTTCTTCTTTTGCATTGGGTTTCAACAATAACAATAGCAGCCTTAATTCCCCAGAATCCAAGTAGAATACATCAGATCCAAGTGAATACAGAAAACGCCTTCCACATTTATTTATACCGCAATCTTTTGTACTTTATCTATGATTCTGCGAACAGTGGCCAACCATTTTATGTCTGGCAATGCCCAGATAATCGGTTCTTTCTCCATATGCCGCTATAGACACATGCATGTGTGTGCATATACACCCACCCACACCTGCTTTGATTAGCTTTCTTTGACTGCAAAGCTAAATGTGCTTAAAATGGAATGAGTCCCACTGAACCGAGGTGGGACACATTTCCATCTAAATAAACGTGTGGGGTTGCATTGTCGCTTTTATTTTTGTTGCCAGGGTATGCAGAAACATCTAATGACATACCTCCTGCTTGCATACATCTAAGATCCAGCAAAGCGACCAGTTTAAGTCATTTAGAACAGGGAGGTCCCAAGAGCAAGGCCTACTACTGCATTAATAGGGAAACAGTTCTAATTCTAAACTGTAAATTGTGATGGTTTCTTCACAAGCTTTGGATGGCCAATGGTCAGGGATGGTGGAATCGGTATCATGAGGAGTGCCTGACGTTTGCTAACAGTGAACTTGAGCAAGGAAAGGCAACTGGTTTCCTGCAAGGACCACACTTCTTCAGGGGAGGGCTGCCGGGAACTGTATGCCATGCATGTGCAGGTGACTGGTACCAGAGACTATCTGATTAGGAATAAGAGGTTCTCCCCCACTGCCCCAAATTCATTACTTTTTCTTTTCTTTATTTCTTTTGTTTCCCTGCTTTACTCTGTCCATGATTTCGTTCATCACGAATTCTGGTGTAGCTAGGAAATTTGCTAAAATTAATTTCTGAACTGGATAATGGGCAGCTTGTCTCAAATTACAGTTCCTACATCTCGTTTGCCTATTACTCCCTTCTGCATGGATGAATCAGTAGGGGGGAGTCTTGATGAGAGTTGTATATGACTGCTTCGGGATTCTTTTCATGTTCTCTTCAGTTAGTTTGGAACACAGGAAGCTGACATACTTAAGCCATTGGGCCATCTCGCCCACTATGTTCTACATAATAAAAGGCACATATTATTTATATAAATGTTCTAACACTGGTGGAGGAAGCCGCTTTGCCACCCGGGGCGGCAAACCCGGGGGCACCCGGGGGCGTGGCTTCCTTTGCAGCGTGTATGTGCATGTGGCGGACAGGCCGCAGGACGTGGTGGCCTTGCTCCTCGGCTTGCCTCTCACCGGCTCTTCAGCGGCGTGCTCCACAGCGCTTCTCCGGCAGACTTCAAGGAGAGCTGAAATCACTAGTCCTCTCCTCTACCTGCTTTTGGCCAGCAACCGAGTGCTCCAGAACGCTGAGAAGTCGCTTCAAGGAGCCACCTGCTTTGCCAGGCGTTGCTAGCATCGCTTTTAGCTTCATGGAAGCTAAAAGCGATGCTAGCAAAGCCGAGCAAAGTCGACGACTCCTTAAAGGAAAGTAAGGCTGCCTCTGAGAAGCCGCTTCAAGGAGCCACCTGCTTTGCTAGCATCGCTTTTAGCTTCCAGCACCGAAAAGCTGCGGGCAGGGCGGAGGGCGCGCTGAGTGTCGCCCCCTCCAGGGCGGAACTCGGGGCGCCCCGCCCACATCGCTCCCGCCTTCCTACACCACTGTGTTCTACACTGAGAGGCAGCAGCTCTTGGGGGGTTTCAGACCGGCATCTCTCCCAAACCTTCCTGGAGACACCAGGGATTGAACCTGGGAGCTTTTGCATGCAAAGTAAATGCTCCACCACAGAGCTGCAGTGCTTGCTCAATGTGCCCCTGCATGGTGGCAAAATGCCACACTACACAATCCCGATGCAAGTACAAATCAAGCTTGCCCCACTCCCACCCCTGCCACCCGGTGATGTTTCATCAATTCACATAAGTGCACATGCTCCAGAAAGTGGTGGGATCTGTTGAATTTTTAAGTCACTTCACGACTAGTAAGATTTTTTGTTTTGCCTTTATTCAGTGCACCTTGCTGAAGCACTTGGCAAAGAACGTTGGGTTTGAATTTAATCCTATTAGACATTTAAAACTGTCAGTTCTCAAGTGAGGAGGAACGGCAGGATTGGACCCTAAAATTACAAATTAATGCTGTCATAATATTTCCTGCAACTTATTATTTCACAACGTATTCATCTGTTTCTTATCATCCAGCCACACTGACAGAGCTATTAATCTTGGCTACAGAGAAAACAAGCCAATTAAAATATTAGCTTCTTTCTTAAGCCCTTTGGAAGTTTTGAGCTCTGTCATTTCACACAAAAAAGGAAAGCAATTTAACCTTAGTAACTCTCACTCCCACTAGTAGCGAACCGTCTGCATTTAAATCTGCTTTGTAAATGAAGTCAATGGGTGCTCCCTCTCTTCTTGCAGAGTATTTTACATGTTCAAGCATGAGGTAAAATAAAAAAGGAAGAAATACAAACCAAACTCTACATCACTTTGTGTGTATCTGGTTTCTAGTGCTGCAACTCCAGCCCCTTGGAATGAGTTCCTAACTGAAATTAGACAACCATTTAGCATCTTGATATTTAGGCGGCTCTGAATACATTTTTGTTTAAAAGACTTTTCCTGAAGTATGTCGGTCATTTTATGGAATATTAAGGCATAAGTGTAGAAATAGTTTTATTGCTTTTAATTTCATTAAGTTTGTAATCTTCCGTCTTATTTTATCTTATTGTACACCACTTCAGTGGCTCTTAGGGCTGGATTCAACTAAGTTGTCACACTAGCAGAAGCCAAGTAAACAAGTCCCAATAGTGCAATGGGAATTTCCTCCCTCCCTCTCCAGTACGCCTCTCCCAAATCTGTTCAGAAGGGTCATGAGAGCCCGCAGAACAGTGGGGGTTCTGAAGCTGTTTATAAATTAGCAAATAAAATAAAGTAATTAAATGATGGAAAAAGAAGAGTACTGAGCCTTGACTGAAGTTTGCTGTGTGGCATACATATGCAACCTGTCTTGAAACACCCTGCCAGTAGGTGAGAGGTGGCCACAGATCTTATCTTGGGCCACAGGAGAATGAATGGTATCTGGGATTTAATCAATCTGACCTCCTTTGTAGTAGATATGCAGACTGCCAAAGGCCCAAGAGCCATCAGCTGTGATGGACCATTCGGCAAATGCGAGCCCCAGCAACTGCCTGACCATGCTATACGCTGACACTGAGCATGGATAGCACAAAGTCAGTTAAGGTAAATATATTTCCCTGTTCTTGCAGATGGAAATGTCATTCGTTGGATCCAAAGGTCCATTGCATAAGCATAACGACACTCCTTTTTGAGAAAGATGTTCCCACTCCAAAGTTCCACTGATTCTTCCTTCTTTTGCTGTTTCCAGTACCCCACCTTAAGCCATTCCAGAGACTTGATTTAAAGAGGGAGTGCAATGAGGAGGGGCAGGAAACTCTTGCTGTATGAGCAGAACTCTGTTCAGAGTTATTTGGATCCAGTATCATGTCCTTAAATATTCAGTTCAACTGCTAGTCATAACAAGACTTATGGCTGAAGAAGCCAGTTTGTATTTTCTGTTTGGTGCCTACTTTCTGTTCCACCTATAAGAAAAACATCTATGTACATGATCATTTCCCCCCACACAACTGCAATTTTGAGTTTTATGCCCAGAATTTACCTTGTTTTCCTGTGAAATTCAAACTGTGAAGAATCTGAACAGCTCGGTGTGAAGATGTTTTCTCGGTGAATTTGTTTTAGAGACTCTTCTAAATCTCATCCGTGAAAGATGCTAAACAAAACATCAGCAATGGTATCCTGTGCTATGATAATTACAACTTGTTTTACCCAAAATGAAAATAACTTACAGGTGGAAGTGGGGGGGGGGATAGCTTCAACTGTGGGATGTGGTTGCTCAACTTTTGCACATTAGTATACTGTATTATCAGAAAATCAGAAAACATCTTAAATAGGAGCTAATCCTCCTAAGCTATCTAACCAACCATATTTGCTCATTTGTGATGATTTCATGGGAGCATATTCAAGATGCTTTGATCTGAATGTGTGACAGTTTAATAAGAAAGAGAGAGGACCTCTCTGTCTCAGAGCAACACCCCTGACAAACAAGCTATATGGGCCAAACCACCAATAATATATTCCACCAACCACAAGCCTGTCTGTGCCTTGTACTGTGTTGTGCCTTGCCTCTAAAGCAGTTGAGTTAGCTCACACCAATATGTTTGGGGTTTTTTTGGAGAGGGGAAGGTCACATTAAAGTCCAGGGTCTTGATTTTAGGAGAAGCGCTTGGACAGGCAGTTGTGTGTGTTGTGTGTGTGTTTGTGTGTGTGTTGGAGTGGTGCTCTGGAGCTTCAAGAGTTGTGCTTTTGGGCACTTGGAGGGTGAGCTGCCAGACTGGTGCTTGGAGCCACCACTAGGCCACTCCCAAACCTGGCACCAGCCCTGAATTCTAAGGAAAGTTAGAAGAAGCAGAGAATTAAAATCAAAAGGCTTTGGGTTGCCCTTAAGAAAAGAATGATGCTCTAAAGCTAACCACACAAAGGCATAACAGATGGTTTCAGAATGCACAGCTACTAGTGACTCAGTGAACTGGAGACATTCTCAGAGGAGTCGACCCATGACCTAACACCATGTTGATCAATCTATTGGAGATGGAAATGCATACTCAAATGTCTCATGGGTTGACTCACTTAAGAGCAGAGTTGAATAGATGTTCATGCAAAGCTTCAGCTAACAGCCCCAAGTAGCAAATGAATTAATTGTGCCAACTGTCCTTGTATATCATTAACCTCTCTTACGTAATGGTTCTAAAATAGTCAAAAGGAAGAACCAAAGCACAGAGCAGAATAATGTTTAGAGACAAGATAAATTCCTGAAGTCATGCATCACAAGATCTGGGAGAGGGACCTAGACATTGGCCATGTATGATAAAGAGTAAGAAGCAGCTTCTCCAATGTTTTAGTGGGTCATTGGTAGAAAAGCTCTCTGGTAGAAACTGGTAAATTACTTGCAATATTCTCCCCAAGAAGAGTCCAATAGGTTTACAGGCATAATATTCAGACCTCTTTCATTCTATCATACAGTAATGCACGTCCTTAATTTTTAAAAAACAAACTCGTATCATATTCAAGAAAATGTAATCTTCATAAAACCAGCTCTACTTAACGAGTGTGATATAAATCCAAACCCGTGTTCTACTCGAGAAAACAGAATTAAACTAGTAGAATATGATGTGTGTGCACAGTTATGGAAACAAGTGGCTTTGTGCCAATCTGCACTTAATATTTTGCTCTGGTGCGGGAGGGGGGTTGTTTAAGATATGATTAAAAGTTACCCAGCTGATAGCTTGATTTTGTGTCATTTTGACTGCCTTGGAAAAACTGTGTAAATTCTTGGGTTGCATCAGACCCAGTGAAGAAGAGCATCTGTTGGTGTGTCATCTGCCTCACAAAATTTAATGAGCTATAGTCACGTACCTGTGCTTGTGTGTTTTTGTTTTTTTAATTAGGAATTAAATAACTTCTCTTCCTCCTTATTAATTATAGTGATGCATGAGAACAGTGTGTTTATTTGCAGATATCCTGTGAGTGGCACTGGAGGAGTCTATGACATGCACAACACAGAAGGAAAGGACCCCAGAGATTACGATTCTATTAGTTGGTTAAATAGATGGCTGCTTTAAAAAATAATTATCTGAGGTGTGTGTGTGTGTGTGAGAGAGAGAGAGAGAGAGAGAGAGTCGGTGACATTATAAAGTGCGAAAATTCTAGAAGAAGAAGAAGAAGAATAGTTTGGATTTGATATCCCGCTTTATCACTACCCTAAGGAGTCTCAAAGCGGCTAACAATCTCCTTTCCTCCCCCACAACAAACACTCTATGAGGTGAGTGAGGCTGAGAGACTTCAGAGAAGTGTGAATAGCCCAAGGTCACCCAGCAGCTGCATGTGGAGGAGAGAGACGCAAACCCAGTTCACCATATTACAAGTCCACTGCTCTTAACCACTACACCACACTAGAATATTCTACCAGTATTCTACAAGTCAGGGGTTGGGAATCTTTTACTAACCAAGGGGTGCATTTCCTCTTTGGAAACCATCCATGGTAGGTGTGAACAAAACAAAGGTAGGTGTGATATCACACACTCTTGCACGCATGCACACACACCCATGCACACCCCACAGCCACACACCCACACAATTTACACAGCACACCATTGCATTCATGTCAGTATGCTCTAGTGATTAGAATGTTGGACTAGGACCTGGGAAACCAGAGCAGAGGCATAGCATGTGTTGCCAGCACCCAGGGATGCATGGAGGAGTGGGCTGGGAGGAAGGGAAATGGACAGGATATGCATGTGCATTCAACTGCCTAATGGCATCCACACCACCCACAAGATTGCAGCCACAGAGATAAGAGTTGTTCCATTGTCAGGAGAGGTCATTTCCTGGTTCACATGGATAAGCCATTTTCAACAGAACCCAGAGATTAGGGATGCCATCCGTCAAGATTTTCCCAGACATTACCAAGATTTCAAAGGCGGAATTGACATCTGGGGGAAATTTCTGATAGGTGGTGCTTCGAAAAATCGCAGGGTTGGTTTTTTTTGGCATTTTTGTAAAAAGAAAAGAAAAAGTGCTCAACAATTTGGGGGCCTTCCTAAAAAAACTCAACAACTTTCAGAGTGTCCTGGTTTTTACTTTTTGAAATATGGCAACCCTACCAGAGATGGAAGCGCACAGCTGTATTGTGGCAGCACCAGGTGTTGAAATTCTGCGCCCCTTACAATTTTGTGCCCAGGGCAACAACCCCTGTGTCCCCTCCCATGCTACG
Organism: Lacerta agilis; assembly: GCF_009819535.1. Classification (NCBI taxonomy): domain Eukaryota; kingdom Metazoa; phylum Chordata; class Lepidosauria; order Squamata; family Lacertidae; genus Lacerta; species Lacerta agilis. The sequence goes on from NC_046312.1 coordinate 96,933,236, forward strand.
CCACTTCACCAGGGTTCAAACACACCCACTTGGCCATGAAGCTCATGGGGTGACCTTGGCCAGTCACTGCCTCTCAGCCTAACCTACCTCACACTGTTGTTGTGTGGGTTAAATTCGGAGGGTGAAAACTGTGTATACTACCTTGAGCTCCTTGGAATAAAAAAGGTGGGATATAAATGCAATTAATAATAATAAAAATAATAATAGTCACAGACCCACACAAACACACCAATTTAACACTACACATCACTCTGTTTCCCTGTTTAGCCTCCTTTCTTTTCCTATCCCTTCTCTTAGGTCCACTTCTCAGACTGCTCTGTGTTAGAAATTATTGCCAGCTGCTTAATATAATAAATTGTATTGCTTTTTAAAAAATGCATCAGTATATATTTTTTTGTCTTTTGAGAAAAATTAAAACAGAATTATATATATATATTTTTAAAAAATCAAAATATGATGTTCAATTACAAATAAAATATTTAGGAAAACTTTAATCAAACATTATTTCCCAAGGCGAAGTAGGATAAGCAAACCAAACAAATGTGTATTGGTCCTATGAAATATGCTTTTGTTTTCCAGGCAAATCCTTCATTTGGTCTGCAGGGCGGGAGAAATATTTGCCAAGCGCATTCAAAGGGGAATAATTTACCCTTGGGAGCTAGCAATTTTGTTTGGTGAAGTGGCCCTGTCAGTCAAATGCCCAATGTGCTTTGACAGTAGAGTTAGTTTGTGAAAACGCAGGGGGTGTCTAGAATCAGATCCTCACATTTGTGCTATCAAATATGACACCCACCAGGTACCTGGTATGAGCATGTTTTCGGAGAACAGAAAATTCTAACACACACATTTATGCAACACCGACCCAGACAGTAAGACCGATTAATATCCTGAAGCCTTTTCCATGTGAAGATCTCCTTTCTCAGAGCAGGGACTATGTTAACTACAGCGTGGCATTAACAGTGCAGTCTTATGTATGCTTACTCAAATGTGAGACCCATTGAACTCTGAGAGGCTTACTCCTTAGCAAGAGCAGATAGAATTGTGGTTTTAGTTGAGCAAAAGAACACAATCTCCCCCCCCCCCATTTTTTGAAGCAGAAAAAAAATGTGCAAAACACGGCTTCTGAGAATGATCACGACTGCGACTAATCAAGATTCTCTTTTTGATGGCTGTTAACACCTGCAAATCCAGGCAATTTCCCTATCTGCTCATTTTTCAGTTTTAGTTTTTTTTTTTAATCCCCTCTTGTGGCTTGATTAGTGTTTAGATAGGGTTGATCTCCTGATGCACTATGTCTGCATTTGAAGCTTAAGACAGTTATAGTAATACACATATTCAGGAAAAATCATGTTCGGGGGGGGGGGAAGGAAAATAAAGCACCACCCATGCTTTAATGTTTTAGTGCTTATGCACACAGAATCACTCTCACCTGAAGAAACTCAGAGAGGGAAATGGTGTGTATATGTCTAAAAGTTTCCTTACTGAGGCAGAACTTTTTACTTAATTGGCTGTGGATTGGCATTCAACATGTGTCTGGGGTAGAAATGACCTCCTCCTTTCCCACTATCCACCTACTAAAGAGCACAGTTGGCAAAATAATAAGAAAAACGAAACAGCAAAAACATGATACGTATACTTTTCAAAGTAAAAAAGTCCCTTTGAAGTTCAGATAATTTACTTTGTGGTGTTGCTGAGCATACAGTTTTTTAAATTCATAGAAGTATGGGGTGGCATTTGAACACCGTAGTTACACAACAGCAGGATGGCAAATTTAGCTTAGGAAAAATATTAAAAGCAGCAGTTTGCTGGAAAGCTGTGATTGAGCTACTGTTTTCCTACATGCCTTGTAAAAAAAAATGTGTGTGTTTTTCTTACTGCCAACTGGATACTCTACAGGAAGCAAACGTTTTTTACACCAAGACCTGAAGCAAGAGGCAAAACGCCTTTGAATTAACAGTTGGGGATATTGGGTTATATATATGAATTTCTGCACATGTTTAGGAGGTAAGTCCACAAAGCTGCTTATGAGTCTAAGCCAAGGCACATGAAGTTACCTGCTTGCTAAAATTCAGCAGTTCTGGATCTGACCAGTGCCTTGATGGGTCTCTGCTTGGGAACTGCATGTACTGTGCCCAAGGTTCCACAATGGAGGAAAAGCAGGGTGTAGATATAATATACTGTAATAAATAAACAAATATATAAGTAAAGTAAAGGGCCCCTGGACAGTTAAGTCCAGTCAAAGGTGACTATAGGGTTGCAGTGCTCATCTCACTTTTAGGCCGAGGGAGCCGGCGTTTGTCTGCAGACAGCTTTATGGGTCATGTGGCCAGCATGACTGAACCGCTTCTGGCCCAACAGAACACTGTCACGGAAACACCATTTACCTTCCCGTCGCAGCAGTACCTATTTATCTACATGCACTGGCGTGCTTTTGAACTATTAGGTAGGCAGGAGCTGGGACTGAGCAACGGGAGCTCACCCCGTCATGGGGATTCAAACCACTGACCTTCTGATCAGCAAGCCGAAGAGGCTCAGTGGTGTAGACCAACAGTGCAAAGACACTGTTGGAGGAGCCAAATAAGAGGCACCTTACCTCATTCCTTCAAAATACAACAGTATGGAATGAGTATGGAATGAGTTTCCATATCAAATGTAGCTTTAAGAATCCCCTTAAAGCAGCAGCATTTCCAAAAGAACCAGGTGCTCCTTGAATGAACCAAAGCATTTCTTTGGACAATGCAGCTGCCCTGATGTTTTAAGGAAACTTTATATGACACCCCTATAGCTAAAACAGCACATTGTTTAACCCCACATTACAGGTCAACAACAAAGCAAATTACAAACACATGTGTCAATAAGGATCAAGAGCTTCTATCGCTTGACCTTCTCACCAACATAACAGGAAAATCAATGCATCATCACTCTCTGTGTTTCATGCTGCTTCATTGACACAAACCTGCTGTCTAAAAACGAATGTTCTCCCTGTGGTTAGATTACTAGGTCTAAATGACCCCCCCCTTTTTTTTAGCTTTACCTCAAGACATTTACATTCTTCCAGTTTATAACTATTTTATCAGCCACATTTCTATTCCAGCCTTCCTCTGAGGAGAATTCATGTGGATTACCGGTAGTTTAGTTTATCGTTAAAACAATTGTGTGAGATAGTAAGGATGAAAGAGAGAGACTGGGGTCCTAGTCAACTCATGGCTGAGTTGAGAGTTCAACCTGGGTTTCCCCAGACCTAACGCTACATTCCATCTACTGCACAACAATAGAGCCCCACCCAGCCTTCTGATATGAACTGGTATTGAACAAACATGTAGGGACCTGAAAGCCTGTGTGCTGGTCCCACTTCCCAGTGTCACATTCCCACCAACTCCACTTGCAACCTTGAAGAAGGTCGCTTCCCAACCATGTTCAGAAGTCTGCATGTTGAACCATTCCCACAACTGGGTACCATGTGTTTGCAATTAGGCAAATATCAATAATGTCTTTGTACATATAAAATTATAGCTGGCTGTTCCAAGTGAGAAGTATTGCCTATAGGAACTTTACAAAAATTGGCCTTTTAGGCCACACAAATGAGCCATACAGGAATGCATGAGCAGTTGGCTAATAAGACTTGCTGTGGGTAGTAATTTGCAATGGATATGGTCTAATCTGGTGAATTAATCTACAGAGCTATTGCGTCAGTATTTGTAATCCTATCCTGCGCTGGAAATTAATACTAATGGCATTTATGTATATATAATCTTTTGCATTGCCCAATTTCAAATTATGTCATTATGGAAGAAGTAAACCACAAAGTGATACATACACCCTTTGATTAATATTTCCCCAAAGCTTACAAGTTACAATTGTTTGTATTAAGGTAATAATAAGAACTCCAAGAGTCAATAAAATCAGTAGTTCTCAACCTTCTAGTCACATTGAAGACACAAATGCTGCATCACCACAAAATAACATTGACATAAAACTGGTCCTTTATGTGAGAGTTTAGTTCTTTTACCTGAAGTGCCCATTTAAAATATGGTTCAAAGTATATTGCCAACTATCAAGGCAATAGTTCTCTTCAAAACACTCATGTCATTCACACTTTCTCTCAGACAAAAAGGAATTAATTTTATGATTCTTTTATTATTGGATTTCTTGCCCAGCCCTTCACCATAAGGTCCCAGGCAAGTTACAAGAATATAAAAAATGCAATAGTAAAATCAGTTAACACAATTTGCAAGCAAAAGAATAGGTCCTAAAATAGATATATATCTCAGCTGTCAATGAGACAGATGATGGAAGCTATATAATGAAGGTGTCTGGTGCACCTATGTGAGGAGTGAATTCCACAGTTTAGGGAATGGCAACCTGTAATTTATTTTCAAATTAATTTGATTTAAATACCAGTGTTTTGGGTCTCCACTTCATGATGCTGCACACAGGATGGAAACAGTGTTTTTAAAGTAACTTTAAACAAACATTGAAGACATAGATAATTACTTTACCGGACCAGCGTGTTAGTAGAAATGCACTTTTGCTTTGGTTCTCCACATACGCCACCCATGAAACTGAATCTAAGAAATGCAGCATCTTGTTCCTACACTGCACAGATATCATCCAAAACCTTACATCCATTAGGCTGCTTTGCCAGCAGAGCAAACAACTTTGCAAGTGACAACTCAACATCGTTGGAGATACATCCCCCCATGGTTCCTTACAACACTGTAAAAAGAAACCATGCTGATAATTGACAGTGGAAACTCATACAAGAACCTTCACTTGTGTAATAGGGCTTTCTTCATCCTGCCCCTCATCCCCAAAGTTGGCTCAGGGGAGCAGGAGAACCCCCAGTACTGGGGAAAGGAGAGTGGGAACATTCTGTATATTGTGCATTTACTTCCTTGCATTTATATCCCACCTTTCTTCTGTCATGGACTCAAAGTAGTATACATGTGGTGATCTAAATAATAATAATAATAATAATAATAATAATAATAATAATAATAATAATAATAATTTATACCCCACCCATCTGGCTCGGTTTCTCCAGCCTCTCTGGGTAGCTCCCAACGGAATATTAATAATAAAAAGCGATAAAACATCACACACTGAAAACTTCCCTAAATAGGGCTGCCTTCAGATGTTTTCTAAAGGTCAGATAGTTGTTTATTTCCTTGACATCTGATGGAAGGGCATTCCACAGGGTGGGCACCACTAACGAGAAGGCCCTCTGCCTCTAGGCACTGACCAGATCCAGACCAGCTTAGCTTCAACTTGATGGTGGTCTCATGCACTCTTAGAGGATACCCTGGGGCCATACAAGCAAAATCTAACGCTATCATAGCATCTTAAGCTCACCAAGAGTTGGTTTTATCAATAAAAGCACCAGCTAAACAATGCACACAAACCGAATTGCTCATGTCAGTGCTCTACTTCTGCAAGCAAATATAACTCAAGAGCAAAGGACTCTTGCGAGCTCTCGGCTCCACTTCTATGAACTGTAAAATAGGAAATGAATCCTCTGTGTATTTATTGTATCAGTGTTCGACCGGGAATGAGAGTACATTGTCAGAATAAAAGAAAAATTGCTCTTGAAAGTATCATTATTCTCTGTTTGTCCCTTCAACAAACTTTTTGCTTTCTTTACTTGCTTTCCAAATCAGGGCAATTTAAGTTGTCCCAAGAAGTGTATTTTCCCACCCTTTTGATTCCTGCTTATGGGTGAAGTTGGGATTCCCTTTACTATCTGCTAAAAGAGAAGCAGAAGTGGTGGTAATAACAAAGATGGTAGTTACAAAAGCTATGCAAAGATGTGGGCTTTGCGTATATGGATTTAGAGACTGAATATACAATGGATATTCAGTAATAACACATGCTTCCACTTACGCTTCCACTAAAATAAAGTCACCACTTCTGTATATATTGCCATTGAGCCGCTGAGATGGTCACTTAAAAGTAGTGGTGACATTTTCGTGTGATGTCGGTACTTTCAGGGTGAACTGAACTTGAACAATAGTCTTGTTTCACATAAACCACTGAGCAACCATTAGAAAGTGATGATGTTCAGTCTCTAGGACTGAACTTGTGCCAGAATGGAACCAGCGACCTTTAAATGAACCACTCCATACCTCATTACCAATCCCATGAGCCGTTCAGTCATCAGAAAAACTCTTTTTAAAAAAAGCATTCTAGAAACACAACTCGCTTTGAAGAATTCTGATACACAAAGTTTATTTGTTGATAGCCCAACCCAAGAGACTGCAAATGCTTCTCTTCACAGCCAATTCAAACAGTTTCACTTTATGAAATTTTGAGTACTATACAACTTAACAAATCATTAATCTACACACACACACACACACAGAGAGAGAGAGAGAGAGAGAGAGAGAGAGAGAGAGAGAGAGATGCACGATTTCAACAAGCATCAAAACAAAGTATTTTGCCCTCTAGATCTGTAGTCTATATAATGATTCCATAGACCAGCCTCTCTCAACCTTGGGTCCCCAGATGTTGTTGGACTACAACTCCCATCATGCCTGACCACAAGTACTGTGTAATACACTGAAAACCACACACACACACACACACACACACACACACACACTATTGTGTGCAGTCTGCTTTCTTTCAAGGTATCACATATCAATTAGTTTGAAAAATATCAACCTTCCAGCAAAGAAGAGTACAAAAATATCAGTCTACTGTAATTCAGTACCATGATATTATGGCTCCACTTTGCATTACAATAACAGCTCAAAACCAATCTTAGAATGACATCCTCTGCAATCTTTGTGCTATATAAACACACAGAGAGACAGTAGTATTCATGGTAAAATATATCATTGTAGATCAATGGGGGGGGGACACTTTGGCCACTTTCCATTGAAGATGCAGGCAGGCATCTCAGCACTAACAAGGTCTTAATACTGACTCTCTGTGCCAAGATGGTAGCTTGCCAGTGTTTGAAGCTTCTGACCTGCTCATTGCAGTGCTTCAGAGCCACCACTGCAGATGCCCAAAGTATGCTTTAAGCTTCTAGCTCAGTGGGTGTTGACGCAAGGGAGTCAGAAGGGCTCCATCTTTTTCTATACAGCTGATAACTCTAAGATGCCTCTTCAGTATGAATTTCATGTTATTCAGCCACAAGGTGAATCTTTAGACTGCCCTTCCTTGGTTTTAGAACAATTAGCTCTCAGGTTGTATCCAACTCAAGCATACTCAGAATAAGGGGCAGCCCTGTACATTTTGCTACTGTAGACAAAACCACCTTCTCCACAGAACTGGGCCGCCATGCTGCTGGCCCACCACCACAACAACTACATCCTTGCTTACAGCTTCACCCACGCTGCCACCACAATGCAGTGGCAGCAGCAAAGGGACAGTGTTAGAGGTAAGGGCAAAGACGCTGTGGCGGCAGCAGCTGTGGTGCGAGCAAAGCTGGCCAGGACTGACAGTGGTACAATGGGGCTGGTAGCAGCACAAGGGTGGCATCAGGGAAGGGCACAGATCTGCAGACTGAGGTAAACTGCTTCAAACTGCTTCTTGCAAGTGCTGGCCTTGCTCAAAATGAATCCACTGAAATCAGTGGACGTGGCTAACTTAAGTTCAGTGATTTTCAGTGTGTCTACTCCGAGCATGTATCCAATCCTTAGCTCTGATTCAGAGGCATGGGCTTGGAGTGTGTAACATATACATGTACTAGGACCCTCTAGAATTTTGGAAGAGGCCCGTTTCCTTGCTTAATTAGCCCTATGGAACATCCTGGAGTGACACAGCTGTAAAATATGCCCAAAGCTATATTTTCCCTTTCAAATATCTCAAAAGCTGCCGAATCTTTCCTGTGACACCACTTCAGCTTATTGGACACCCAACGGTGAGCCTGTGTGATGCAGTCAATTGCTTTAAACTGTCTTGGAAAGGAGGCCTTGGAGTCTATCATGTTTTTGCCCAGCTAATGAGGTCAGAACCTTGGTAAATGTCAAGTTTATGAGTAACGTGCCATGGGGGTCATGACCATACATGCAATGGAGTCAATAGAGAGTTGCAATTATAACACTTATTATTACTAAGGGGGAAAGGTGAAAGCCATGTGTTAAAGAAAACTAGATCACAAAAACACTCTATTGTTTAAAAATGCTGTATTCCTCCCCTCGTCCCACTGAACAAGTAGCGAACATAGATATTAAATACAGGAAAACCTAGACAATTCTTAGCGCTAAAATTCATGGTCTGATGTCTTCCTAAACCACAGTGTATAGTATTGATTGTTATTTTATTAGTGTACACAATGTGCTGGACATTTTATAGACTTAAGTAAAGCTTAGTTTCTGTCAGTGGACAAAAATGAATTATTTTATTTTAGTCTGCTCTCTAGCAAGACAAAATAATAACTTGATTTATATCCTTTAGCCGTTCCAACACATATGGTCAAGAGACCGAAAACACAGCAGCTTGGATACCTGAGAAAACCATCTTGTTTGCAAATGTAATTCAAGAGGCTGTGAAACTGGCCCCCAAAACCTCGCAAAATCTCTCTCTTTCTCTCCTTTGGTGAGAACCTATGTCCAGTCTTGCTAAGATGACTCTCAAATTGGAGTCAGTGGGGAGAGGTGGGTGCGATGGCAAGAGAAGCTTTGAGGAAAATGCAATGCCAAGTTTTGTTCTGTTTACTAAGGAAGATCAGAGCAGTGAGATATGGCAGCATAAACAAGATCTAATTCTGATCCTGGGGCATATTCTAGCATAGACTTTCTATGAAGCTGCTTTGCTCAGTTTAGCAAGCAGTTCTTTTCTTTTCTTTCTTTTTTTCTTTGCCTTGCACTCCTTATCACAGCTTTGCAGGGCAGGCCTGCAACTGTAGGAATCACTTCCCCCACCCACCCCAAAACAGTCACTTACTTTAATACAACGTATCAAAGCATTAACACGACGGCTCCTTTAAAAGGTCAACAATACAGCCATCTCTGTCACAAAGCAGGCAATTTTTGCTGATCACACCTGCTCATCTTAAGCAGTTTACACTCCGTAAGAAATGTGGGAAATGGGACATGATATGAAGCATCTGTTATTTGCTTCATGTCGTATTTTACATGCTAAGAAATACATTTTGTTCTAAAGGTTTGACAACTGAAGACAGGTAAAAGAAATAACAACAGTGTGAGTGTTGGGCTGTGCGAGTGGCGTAATTCATTTTACCATCAGGCGTCAGCCTGCTGCAGTTTGGATCCTATTCAACTCAGTACATAACACGTTCAGAAAGAATGAAAAAGCAAATGCTCACTCTGTCCCCAATCCATTTTATGTTACGGAGGTAGCTATCAGGACCCATGAGGCAAAGATGGACAACCCATTGCCTTTCCATTAGTGCTGCTTTAATAATCTGGTAGTTTTTAAATAGAATGCAGACCTATTTTATTTCCTTTGCCTTAACAATTGTAACAAGATCCCACCCCGGTAATATATGTGCAAAGCTATTTTATTCTTGGATTTCTAAAAGTGAACTGATCTGACCCTACCCTTCAGAAACCAGCTCTGCCACTACTCCTTGAAAGGGAACCATTGCCCCACAACTCAGCAACCATATCCTCAGAATCATGCAGGACAGGAGACATCAGAGGTAGGTGAGGGGAATTATCCTTTTGCAGTTTGGGACCCTCCTCATGGAACTAGATGGGGTTAAAGCTGGGTTATGAGGGAATTTAAACAGCAGGCTATTTCTGGAGGAAGTGAACTGGAAAGGACTTTTGTTTCTGTAACAGTTGGCAGAATCTAACAGAGCTGGCAGAGAAACCCAAAAGCAATAGATGAGATTTCTGATAAAGGTAGAGCTAATATAGAATTGTGTTTTCCACAAAAAACCCTCTTCTTTTTAAGTCTGAATTTAAGGAGGTCATCCAGAAAAAAAATTGCACAGACTCCCCTCTTATAAGTTCACCTCACGTTCCGAAACTTTCAAAAGACCTGCTCTATTTTCTTCCTTTTACAGTCTCTTTATAACAGATTGCAGGAGAATACAAAGAACAGGTGTCTTTCAGCTGGGATCATATGATGGGAGGAGAAAAGCATGACACCTGTCAGGTTTCATTTGATCATAAACACAATATTGTTAAATACTGAACCCGAGAGTGACTAATATTTGCTTACTCTGTAGCAAAAAGAGTGGCAGGGGGTTGGGAACACGTGTATGCAGAGCCTTGTTGGATTAGGCTGAAGGTGTATCTACCGATCTACTCACAACCAGAAGCCTTTGGGAAGCTTTCAAGCAGGAAATGAGCACAACACTACTGGCATTCAGAGGCATCCATCTTCTAATGGGTACCTTATGCCATACATTTTATAATGGCTTCTTTATGGAACCTTTATTCCCAAAGGAAAGGTCTCTAGTCCTGGAGCTTGTAAGTGACTTTTGTTTATGTTTGCTCAGTTTCTTTGTACCCACATACAAAGACTGTCACAGCAATAATGGGGCAGAGTTGGAGTACATCTGTGCTATTAAGGACATGCTAGTTCAAAACACATTTCGCCCTGAAGATGTTCTCTCTTGTTACCTCTGGCTCACCATTACCCTCATAAAAGCCCAACATAATGAAGATCTGTTGGATCTCTCAGCACTTATCACATCTATTCCTTCATGGCAAACATAAACAAGGATTTTTCAAGGTCTGCTATTACTAAATTGATTTCAATTGGCTTGTTAGAACTAAACTCAGGTCCGGCAAACTGCAGCTCTTTGATTCTGATGTATTATTATAGGAGATGAGAAAGCTGGAAGACATCATCTGCTCTCTTGGAACTTTCCTAATACAAGTTGTGTACACAGGCTTTATTAGTAGCTAAAAGCCGGTATTATTGTTGGGCTCCCTGTCCATGAAAGGCTGCACATTGCTCTTCAACCAAGTGCTGTTTTCCTGAGACAGGATGTCAAACACTGGGAATTACCGGATTAGGCACAGTTATCAGTCTCCTGGGTTGAAGGAAGGGAGAAGGAAGATTTGGGAAACTTCAAAATTCACAGAGATGATTGTATTGAATAATTTTGGTGCAGGGAATCTGTGTTCAAATTTATGTGTTCAAGTCTATGTTCACTAGCTATCCTTCACTATGTCACTGGCTGCCTATTACCATACTGGGCTAAGTTCAAGGTGCCCTGTACAGCATGGGACCAGGACACCCAAAAGATCTCCCCTTATATATTCAATCAATCACTGTGCTCTGCAGGGGAGGGCATTCTGCAGATACCATCTTATCAGGATGCCCATGCGACACAATGTAGGAATTGGGCCTTTAGTGTCTTTTGGAATTCTCTCCCCTTGAATATTATACAGGTGTCACCTCTGTTGTATTTTCAGCATCTACCGAAGGTCTTCTTTCAACAAGCCCTTTAAGCTGATTTTTTTTTCCAGTCTTCATCTGTATTGGAATTTATTTTTCATTTTTTTAAAAATAATAATAGTTTGTATTGTTTTATCAGGATATGAATTTGGTAACTAAATAAGTATTGTTCAGTCTCAATTCTCCCTGTGCACAATGGCAGTAATGGTGACCAGTGGCATTTCAAGCAAAATATATGCTGCTTTGAGTATTCACCCCAAATCTTGTGTACACATAAGCACCTCCCTCATTTTCTTAGAACGGCAATAGCACCTACCTGATAGGTACCTGAGAGGTGCTGAAACTGAGTTCTGGCTGCAAAAAAGTGCTACAAAGTACCCTTAACTATATTTTAGCTTGAGGAACAAAGAAGGAACAAGAAACAGCTGAGGGCCTGGTAGAGGCAGAATGAAAACCCTAATTCAAACTGGTCAGTTCGAAAGTGGCTTTACCCAGCTTGATTTGAGCCCCCCCCAAAAAAAAAACCTTGCAGAATGAATGCCAGTTGCAGGTTCAGGGCTAACTCTAGGCAGAATGATGCAACTGTCTCAGGAAACAGATGTTAAGAGTGGGGAACAGAGCTCCCTAAGGAAGTACTTGTAGTGGCTTTTGAATGCTCTTACAACAGGACCCAAGAAAACACAGGAGAGAATGAATTTCTCAGTGAAGCTGCCTGACAAAAATTTTTTGGTATGTAATATGCACATATGAGACCTATCAGAGGTCTATCTAGCCCAGCACCACTTATTCTGACTCTGGGCCAGCCCAAGGCAACTTTGCTGACTACTGTAGGAAAATAGGGCACTTCCCTATCCCCTGCTCCATTCCATATACAGAAAGCTACTAGACTGCCCGTTGAATCTTGTTTCAGCAGTGGACTCCACCACAACTGAAGGCAGCAAGCTATTTTCTATGGAAGGCTTCTAACTGAATCCTTTCTCTGGCCGAGAGACAGTTGCTCTACTTGCATAATGTGGAAGGAAAAGAGGCATATTGATCTTCCAGCATGGGCATTTTCTTTGTATAGAAAACCAATCAAGGCCAATAAAGAACTAATATGAATGGATGTTGGCGTTCAACATGTAAACAACTGGATTGAAAGACCAATGAGATCAATGGAAAACTTTGGATTTTACTAACAAGGTAATATGCGTGCTTGTGTGTGGGCACACATAGATCTTTTTTCGGCTATAACAACACACATTTATGCATTTATTCACTAAATAAATTGTATGTTAAAATACTAAAATTGTATGTTAGTGGTTAAATTTCTGAGGATTCACCAAAACAACATAGTCTTACAGTTTTAGTCTGCCCTTCATAATTTTATATATTTATTTTATAGGATTTATATTCCACCATACATCATAGAAGATCTCAGGGCAAGTAACAACAATTTAAAATACAATAAACCCAAAAATAAGAATACAATTAAAATAGTCAAAATATATTTTAACTCTCATTTGTCAGGAAGGCCCTTTGATGGGGTATCAATCATTTGACCAAATACAGCAGTAGGATTAGTATGCCCAGCAGATCTCAGCATCAAAATAGCTCAAAATGGGAAGAAATCATATTTTAAGTAGGCCACAATTTGTTCAGGGCATTGCATGTGAGAAGAAACATCTTGTATTGGTCTTAGTGAGGAACAGGAAGCCAGTAAAGATATTTAAGGACCAATATTACATTGTTTCATACAGAAAGGGCCATCGAAACAATGGCTGCTACATTTTGCACAAGCTTCAGTCTCTGAATTGTCTTCCAGAGTCACCTCATTTACAAATGAGGAGGATACTAGGGCAAGAAAATCAAGGGCAGTCTATCTCTGTCCAGAATGGCCATAGCTAGCAAACCAGCCAGAGCTGGAAAAAGGTACTCCACATCACTGAGACCACTTAGGCTTCAGGTGACTTTGAAGAATCTAGGAGCACCTCTAGAATATCCTTTAGGAAGTGTGATCCCATCTACAACACACCAACCCACAGAGCTGGTCCAGGTGGGTACCAGGGCCAATGGTCAAGTGAGTGATCAAGGGGAACAAATAGGACAACACTCTACCATGTACCTCTTCTGAAAGAGATCACTTAAGGTAGCTGTGGATAAAATGGGGCTTTGACATTTATGTGAGGCAAGCAAGACTGAAATCGACAACTCTGCTCCTCTCATCCCTGATAACATACACATAACAGCTTCTGTCTGGTGCAAGGGGAAGCTAGCAATCCTGACATTATTATGTAGGATGGCACAATGGAACCTGTGAATTCTGCTCACAGCCACAAAATTCTGCTTGTGGTGTCCTACTGTCACATAGGAATAGCTCCCCAGCTCTGGCACAGGAGGCATAGCTGTCAACTTTTCCCTTTTCTTGTGAGGAATCCTATTTGGAATAAGGGAGTTTCCCTTTAAAAAGGGAAAAGTTGACAGCTATGACAAGAGGATGTGCGGTAACCTCTGAGACTTGTTCTAGAAGCAGAGATGGCAAGGGTTTGTTGGTCTTTTATATGATGATGGAGTTCAACTCAAAACCAAAATGTATACAGTGGTACCTCGGGTTACATACACTTCAGGTTACATACTCTGCTAACCCAGAAATAATGCTTCAGGTTAAGAAATTTGCTTCAGGATAAGAACAGAAATTGTGCTCTGGTGGTGCAGCGGCAGCAGGAGGTCCCATTAGCTGAAGTGGTGCTTCAGGTTAAGAACAGTTTCAGGTTAAGAACGGACCTCCGGAACGAATTAAGTACGTAACCAGAGGTACCACTGTATTTTGAAAGGTATGGTGAACTGAAGCCTTGTCCTCAGCTTTTTACACAGATGCAAAAACACAGCAACATATGAAGGGGTGTGCATGTCTTTTCTTGGCAAATTCTGCCCAGGGTGTAGTGGGGAAATAAACAGATCAGTAATAGGATTATGTTTGTCTGGCTTCAGCTTATTCATGTTAGCTTGCTTAACAATGGGAGACAGGACAGGTTGTGGCATGGAATATGAATCCATGATAATGGCTTCAAGATTTTAAGTCACACTTAACTACTATTGCAAGCTCATTGTGTAAACCAGGGCTGGGGGGAAATGATACTAATTGTTATTACTTTAGTAGCCCTCCAGCCATGCAACTTCTTTCTGGTATGCAAACTATTTCTTCATTGCAATAACTTTTTCTATATACATCTTGCTAGTTTGATCAGGAATCATGGCAGTATTAAAAGTATTCCTGCCACCCTGCTTGTGAAATAATAAAAGGTTTCTTTTATGTTACCAGTAATTATGAAGAAGACAAGATGTTGCCCTTGAACCACAAAGCAGATGCAATATTCTAAGGGTTCTAATTTACTTCAAATTGAAACTTAATGTTGCACATGCAAAAAGGGTTTCTTTTCATCAGTCTATTTCTTTAAAACTAATAATAATAAGTTGCTATGCACATCTAAGCACAACTGTCTCAAATATATCAAAAGTAGATTGTCATATGGCAGATGTTCTTGAGTAAATATATTTCATTACACTCCACAACAAGGTAGAGAGATAATTTTAAAGGAACCAATTAACTCAAATGTTCACTTCCCCCCAGCCTCTCTCCTTTTGTTTCAACAAATTTTCAAGCTTATAAATTAAAGCAGAATATTGTCACATTCTCTTGGGTTTTGGGTTTTTCTACGCTTCTTTTTTCTGACTTTAAAGCAGCATTTGCCTTTGGGATTAGTTATTTTCTTGTAGGACACGGAAAGAGATTTCTCTCTCTTTGCTTTTTACAAACACATGCAAATTTCATGTAAGCAAGGCATATGCTCGATCTAAATTGAGTCCAAGCAAGGCAGTTCATTCAGGAAAAGCAGATGCATTCACCTTGGGAGACTGGTTGGATATATAAACAGGATGTAAACACTGATTTATTTAAAAAAGAATGCAGCAAAGTGAGATTTAATGTATTGAATTTACATTTTTATACTTCCTTACATGGGCCTAAACCCCACTGACTTCAGTCAGACTTACCTCTGAGCAGAAGCAGATGGGATTATGCTATCAGAGTACCACAAACTTAGTTGATTGGTTGCAAGAGAACTGATCCAGAAAATTGAATTAGAAAATTCAAATAATACTCTAGAACTGAAAATAAAGTTTCTATGAGGGGTGAGTTCACACATCACCATCGTCATTCCCCTGGTCACTAAGCACTCAGATCTGCTTATATGGGGGGGGGGGATGCAATAAAACAATAGCACACAAATATTATGAAACATGAGCTTTTTAAAAAACAAACAAGCAAACATACAAAAAAACTATTAAAAGCAACCACTGGTAGTCACTATGGAAAGAGCTTTCATATCACCTCACTTTGAAAGAATATTCAATTAATGTAGTTCAGGAACCAATGACTATGGCCCACTTCATATATTATGTGTGAGGCCATTCTCCATGTTGGTACCCAAATTGTGCAATACCCTTCCTTCACAGATTCCACTGGTGGAGATCCAACCCTGATTACTGATTCTTGGTGTCAATTAAAAAGGCTTCTAGTCACCTTGGCCTTTGTCAAAACTGGTTGTAGAGTTCAGTAGCCTACTACTGCTGATGTGCTGTATGTAATGAGGATTTGCAATGTTATATCGGTTTTATGAAATGATAAAGGAAATATGTCATTTGGCAGAGTAGAGTCTATGCTAAGCTATAACAAGGAAGTTTGGTCAATTGAATGGAATCTTTGTCACCAGCTTCTCCAAAAGTTGCCGCCGAAATCATTATTGGATGTAAAACTCAGAAACACCACTTTGTACTTATCAGTATTTTTTCTTCTCAGTTCTACAATTCTTAATCACACACTCTCTTTGAAAGATGCATATTGTAATTTGACAATTCAACCACCAAATTAATTCTGTTAAAAGAAAGAAAAACACATCACAATTTTAAGTAAAAAGATCTGGTAAAAACTAAATAATAAACACAAATGAGTAGTAAACACTGTGTGTGTGTGTGTGTGCGTGCGCGCATGCATGCAGTTTTATCCTAATTAAAATCCAGAATGTTGTTTACTGCATGATGGTTATTTAATTGAGGCTTGTGAGGCACAAGTAACAATTTACTTTTATTGTTCAGCAGTTCTGCTCAGCTTAATTTTGATCACAGAAAAAGGAGCTACTTACTTCACCACTCTCTCAAGGGGTCCCCCCACCCCACCCCAACTGGGAATTCTTCCTAATGGATTAACCCTTTCAATTGAAATTTTGACACTGTTGTAATTGTTCCTCGTATGCAACCTATCATGTCAAATGAAGGAATAAAATTAAGAGAAACAGTGGATAATTTGGTTCATTCAGATTGTGTTTGCTCTCAAGGAGACAGGCTATTATTTCTTAAGAAAAACCATAATGAGAAATTTTATGAGCTGATTGTTCAGATCAAGAATGGGGCATTAGAAGAATGTGAATTTGATTAAGGTCCACCTGAAACCTTAAGCCTCGGCATATCAAATAGGAAGGGAAGTTTTCTTTACAAATCATTTCACAACAGGAGAGTTAAACACAAGGCTGAGAGAAGGTTTAGTGTGGTTTTTTTTGTTGAAAAAAATATTCTAGACAATAGGGAAAAGAAAAAATTCAGCATTTCTCTAATTCTGATGTTAAGCAATGTAAATCCAATTCTTTAGAGAATGATCACCCCTTTTAAAGAAATAAATCATGATTTTATATATATATCTTGTACAAAATTAAAACAAAAATATATCTGTTTGTAAGTTATATAATAATTTGTTACCTGAATGACATTATTCTGGTAATAGTAAAAATATCATTTAATCAACATTTAGGGTTGCCATATTTCAAAAAGGTGAAAATCTGGACAAAAAAGGAAATTTGCCAAAATCTACAGTTGTCCAGATTTTACTGGACATTTCACCAATTTTTGCCAGCATGGCAGAAACCCTGATGTATATATTTTACCACAGTTGATTATCACCAAAGTAGTTTTGTGCACAGATTTTATAATGTGCATATACATATATACACACACACACACACACACACACACAGTGAGAGGGAAGAAAAACCTAGAGTATGTTTTCTAATGTCTGCCCCTTGTAGGATATCTGCCCTGTCAAAGTTTCTGGCACAACAAAGATTGCTGATGTGCATATAAAACTCCTGAATGTGCAAGGGCTTCACTATTTAATTGAGTATTTTAACTGGAATTTTAAGATTTTAGTTGTTATTACAGGTTTACATTCACTATGAAGCACAGCTTTGCACTGGGGGAAAAAACTTCTTTCCTCAATCAGGCATTGTTCTTAAGTGTGTGAATGTACATCTCACAATCGCCTCCATCACTTAACATGCTCCCGACTAGCACGGTAGATCCTCCTTTGTCTTCAATCCAATGAAAAGGGAACAATCCCCACATGTTCTCTGGAGCGATGCATGACTGGGCTTAATGCCTTCTGTAGTGCTACGGAGAGACACAGAAGCATCCTATTTTTAGATCATTCTAGCAGCAGGTGTTTTGCCACGGCATGTACAACATTTCATCTTTCTGTCTCTCTACTGCTACAGGATCTAAAAAATTTGGATACATGCATGCAGGCACCCATCCAGCCACACTCAACATAAAGTCAATTGGCGTTTTCCAAGCACTGTCATTTTCCTACCCATCACTGGAAACATTCTCCAAAAGCCCAAGGGTATGAATAGATAATCTCTTGCATGTGTGAGTTGTCTTGTTTCCAGATAAATCCCTTTCCCCGAAACATTTACTTGGGCATAAGTCCCACTGAACTCAGTGGGGGGTCTCCTTCCAAGTAAATGTGCTAAGGATCACACTGCACAAGATAGATGTTATAAATTGCTGTGTGTGAGTGTGTGTCCTCAGTGTTGAATAATCCTTGAACAGGGAGACATTTTCATTCTAATGCTTACTTTAATTTGTTTAAAGAAAACTTTTTTAAAAAAGCAGCAAAAGGCACTGGCATATGGTCATAATCAAGCCATGAAGTCCAAACACAATTGCAAGACAGTTATTCAGAGAAGCAACTCTGTATGAAGTGGGAAAGTGTCAAGGTGTTAGGTGTCCAGTATGTCCCAGTGCCGTAGTATACTTTCCATAACCACAGACTAGTGGAAATTTGACAGACATAGCAAAGCTTCTAGAAAAGTTTATATATGAATTTACTACTTTCTTTCGTAACATGGACTCCTTTGGTTATTTCATACCTTCTGTGGATTTAAATCAAAGCAACTCCAACTAAAACCTAGTCTCTTGGCTGCTTACCTACAACAGGAACCAAATGCATCTCAGTTACCTTTCCAGAAAGTATGGAATATTTGCTTGAGACATGACACATCCTTCAGGGGGGGGGGGGGGGAGTCATGAGGCTGAGGTCATGATTCCACCCGCAGGAGAGCTCTAGCTGATTTCTGCCAATGAATCACATAACTGCAGACCTTAAAGGGAACATCTAAGCTCATCCAATCCAGCTACCCACAGAGCTACTGAATTAAGCACGCTCAAACTAATTCTGTCAGAGCAATTCCTAAAATAGAAGGCTTTGGGCTATGATAAAAATAAATTGCACCTTTGGGCCACCAGCCGAGACTAGGAGGGATTCAGAAAGCTAGTAATGCCAGAGGTGTTGATAGAATAAGAAATATGTCTTTACATGTAATTTTTGCAATTCTGATGCAGTAGATTAGTCATTTGAGATTTCCTTCACAGACCAGCTACCACAGGTAGGGCCTTTTATTTGCATTCAAGCAATATCCTATCTACAGGGAGAAAAGCTGACACATTAGATTCTTATTACATCATAAGTGGCAAAGGCTACAATCTTGCACACAGGAAGGCTGCTTGAATCCAATTGACTCAAACTGAATTTAAACAGCCTGAATGTGTGGAGGATTGCAGTCTTGCACCATTAATATCAATGGGTATCTTGCTATGGATTTCAAAGAGACCAGAATTACACCGCGTGAAGTGTGACATGTAAAGTCACACTTTCAGCACAGTCCTATGCATGGCTCACTCCCAGGTAAGAGTATATAGAACTGCAGCCATAGTAAACTGTAAAATAGTCAATTGCCATTGCTGCTGGCACCTATTTCTAGTCTGAGCCAGTAGTGAACAGTGTAGTGGGGCAATGCCAATCAGCTGACCTTTGGTCAGTTGTAGTGCTGCTGCTAACTGGGCAGTACAGAGGGAAGGGTGATGCAGCAGCTGAGTTGGTGTTTACAGCATGCTGACCTTGCCACTGCCCTGTCCCTCCACACCTCCTGGTAAATAGCAGTAGTACGACTGGAGGTCAGGTGGGCAATGGCGCCCCACCACACTGTCCATTGCTGATCTGAGCCAGCCCACCTTCAGCTACCAGATCCTGTTCAGCCTGTGTGAAGTCCATGTTGATCTTCTAGATTGGCCATCATTATGTAAGGTAAGGCCTTCCAGATGTTGTAGAACTCATAATCATCATCATCATCATCATCATCATCATTTTCCAATGCCTCTGGCTATGCTGGTTGGGGCTGATGGGAGTTTGAGTCATTTGGCTGTCTACTCTTGGCATATGGAACAGTTAAGGTCTTCCTGTAAATTTCTTAATTTCTATAACACACTTTTATGTAGAACAATGTTCGCTATCTCCCCAAAAATAAATTCAGTGTCCTTTTCCTCCCTTTTGTATTTCCATACTAATACTTTCTGCCTAATATCAGCTTTCTTTTCATAGAAATCAAGGGAGGGACGGCAGAAAAACTATGTGGATGTTATGCAGGTGATCAGGCTAAAGTCCAAATGAAGCATGCATTCTGGAGAATGAAATACACATTCAGAAGCCAGCTACATTCAAAAGCTGGAGAGAGAGAAAGAGATTCCATTTTCTTATCCTGACTGCTTGGAACACATAAAAGCAAAACTTTGAGTGGAGGACATTAAAAACACATACACATCTTAACCCAGGGTGAACTCAGTATAGCCACTGGGGCAGATTGAAACTTTTGAGTTCAGAGAACTTGATGTAGCAATCAAGCATCAAAATCCACACTTGGGTGATTTATAGCTTTCTAATGCTGAAATGTTGCTCTTGGACTGCTTTTTGCAGAACTGCTTGTTAATTTTGCCTGAATTGTGCAGAATGTTACTTCCATGCAAATTACGTTAAATCTCATTTGCAGTTTATTTTTCTCCATGACTGGACATCTTTCATTTCCTCCGCACATGTGTTCACAGCTCTGAGTCGGTGTGCAGCCAACCAGAGACTGGTGATCCCTCCTGAACTCATTGAAGTCTGCATACGAGAGGGCATACATTAGCACCAGAGTTCAGGAAGAAAGAAGTATTAGCTCTCTTTGTATTATGCAGAGTTTAAATGGACCATCTCTCACCTCTGGCAGCTGTTGCTAGATGCTGACAAAATGTCACAGCCGCAAGGCAGGTGAAATTTTTAAAAAGAAGCACAGAATGACCAGAAAGGTCTTCTAGGGCTGCAGTTGCTTTACTCAGATCTCGTAACAGCTCCATTTTATCACCCACAAAATACTGAGGAAGGAGGGAACAGGCCAGATGCATGCTGAGCCGTTGCTACAGCCATGCCCTCCTATTATTTAAGGCTACTAGGCTGTGCTAACCTACTTTTGGAGGTCAGAGTGGTGTCTATCTCTTGAGAATCAGAAAGTCAAAGTGCTTAAGCAATATCCTCTTCCATGTTCTCTGAGCATAATAAACGTCCGATACACGGAGCAATTGCCACCAATCTTCACCTAAAATGAAATTCAAAGCAAATCTAGGGATCAGTGCTCGAGAAAGACATGTGGAGAATTCTGATGAAAGGCAAAAGTGTTGTCATAAAATGAGCAAAATGTCTTAACAAGGTTTCCATTCCGTTCATTAGTTCAGTGGCCACCAAATTCCACCTAAGGTAATATGAAAGACCAATCTGAAATCAAAACATCCAAGGACTTTTGAAGGAAGGAGCAGCCACATTTCCAAAGGAGCAGCAAGACATTTCAAGGCTTTGGCTCTGGTTCACATTTAATGAACTCAGGAAGGCAAGGGAGACAGAGCTAACAAAGAGGAAAGGATGCACAAAAGGAGAACCCTATTCTCAGAAGATCTATTTATTTATTTCCTCAAAAGTTTTCACACGACTTATTACAGTCCAGTGAGTTTTGGGACACAATTTTCTTCTCCAAGAGCAACCTTACAATGTAAAATTCGAAATTCTTCCTCCTAGTGCATGATAGGCAACACAATTGGTTAAACTTGCTTCAGATATCCTATAGAATTAAAAAGTTTGATATGGCTCCTGAAGAAGGAACCCATGTTCCAAAATGCATTGAGCTGTAATCAATCTTATTTTCTCCTTTTTTGTGTGCTTAAAGAGGTAACAACAACAAATCTCTCAACCAAGAGCTGTAATGCCCCATTTATTTCACATGGTGTTTTTTCCCTATATGGACATACACTTATTCTGGTACAGTAATGTATTATGTACAATGTGGCCATCATTGTGCTCTAGCTCTAGCTTGGTTCATACCACTATCACTTTTTCTATTCTAACAGCACAATCATTTCATGCAGTATTTATCCCACAACTAACAGCTAAATGCTAAGGTTTGATTAAAGATCTTTGTTAACAAAACAAAACTACTGTATCAAAACCTCTCCACTGCACAACATTTGGAGAAAACAGTTTCATATCTCTCCAAAAATGTATCCTGATTTCCTGATGCTTACCCATACTGTGAGGCAGTGGTGTTAAATACAATATTCTAAAGCAGCCCTGTCAAGCTTGTGGCCTGTAGGCTGAACACAACACAGCAACTGTGTATTAAGGCTGCCAGGTGCTTGATAAACCCTCTGGTGTCGTCGTCGTCCCCCCCCCCCCCCAGCTCAGCCAGGGTTGCAAAAACAGGGGATTTAGTAAGCACCTAGCAACTGCAATATGTGGTTAAGATGCAGCCCAGGGACTGTGAGTTTGACAGGCCTGTAAAAATTTAAAGGAATGCTGCTTTAACATGCAAATGAAATGCAGCTTAATGCATGTGAGCCCCATCTGTTTGCGAAACTCAGCAGCAGAGATGTATGGAGGCCAAGAACACAGTGTATATAAATTCATCAAATAAAAAGTAATTACTCTTGGAAGAAGGAGAATCATCTTACATTAGCTCTGGCAATAGCATTCCATTCCATACACATTAAGAGCAAAGCAATCCTAAATGTATGATTAAAGCAGGCATTAGAGCAAAGATTAATTAATTGACACTTCTGCATTGTAGTGCCAGTACAGAAGTCACATGATTGGGATTCTGGGAACACATCTTTAAATTTGACAACTCTAGCATCTTCAGTGACTTTAGCTTCCTTACCCTTTAAAAAAAAATCTGATGCAGATAAAGAAGATGCTCTCCCCCCACTGTAGTGCAATGTATTCTTCCATTTTAATAACACAGAAGAAACTCATAGTTGATGGAGAGAATATAGGTGACCTTCAAATGTATAGAAATTTATAAAGAAGTATCTGTTTTTATAGAGATTTTTTTTAAAGGTCAATACAAATCAGTCCACTAATCACAACTATTTCTCTGCCTGCAAAATCAGTTTCATCCTGTTGCATTGGTAGTTCTGGTTCAACAGTCAGCCTCTAATAAAAGAGAGGCATTTCAAAAATGTAAAAAAAGTAGCTGTAATAACAGAGCTTCAATGCTACTTACTTATCTCCTAACCTCCTCCTTTCAAACCTTTCCATGCTCTGTTGCCCACACTGCTCTTACCCTAGAATTAGCTACCAGAAACACATTTGACATCAAATGCTGCCTCCCGGTAGCATTGTGCTGCCGCCAAAAGATTCACAGATAACTCCCCTAATGAGATTGTCAGCCTCCTGCTTGTTAAAAATCTACCTCCTCAGCCCATACTCAAAATACTTGAAGGAATAATCGGTTACAGTCACTGTACTAGTTTTAACTAAATTAACCTTTACAGGCAGATTACAGGGGAGTTTATTGATCGTGGCATCATTTTCCTCCAGCACCAACATATTGACTTCTACTGGTCATCTTAATTCTGTAATATATGTTGGTCTTCACAAGCAAGAAAAGGATTGAGGGTGTGTGTGGGGGGGGGGGGCAGTTTCGAGGGGCTTGAAGCAAAAGCACATGCAAAATGCAGAAGCATCTTGCCCATGGCTGAAAATAATCGCTGCAATAATTTCTGTGCCACAGAATCTCACATTCTTCAGCTAATGAGCCCTTTTGGGAAGTTGATATGTTGAAGAACACACTATTACAGCCTCATTTTGTTCAAGCATTCTGAATATTAACATTGCAGGCTTCCAAGACCCAGTATCTCTGAGGTTTAACTATGTGCTGATGTTATTTTCCAGACTCAGTAATGTCTAATTGGTTGGACGTAGGGATGGGGGAAGAATTTGAGCTGCATTTCACAGTGAACTGAAGCAATCTAACACTCTTGATCTTTCATGCAGATCACCACACAACTCCCAGTTGGATGATGCATTTTGTAATGCACACAAAATATGTATTTTACACAAAATATGTGTACAAAATATGAACGCATGGAAGTATTGTGAAGTGTGAATTATATATTTTAAAAGTGTGTGTTTTGCAGAAGGAGTGGTCTAAAATGTGTACAATTTAAATGCAGACTCATTCAACTGCTCTTTTAAAATGTTTCCACAATACTGGATGGAATGGACCTATCATTGTCAGCAAGATTCATATGAGACTGAATAAGGTTGGTCAGTCCACCCCAAGCTGGACACCTATCTAATTGCGTGATGAGACATTAACCAAGAAGGCATAAGGAAATTGTTGCTAGTAGAAGGAAGCAATTTGGTTCCTCACAGGTATAGGACTGGAACAACTCAACTCCATTGCTAGTATGGAGCAGATGAATAAGTTTCTTGGCTGGGTAGCTATTCTTTTTGTGACTGTAGGTAAAGGTCACCAGCTGATGAATAATAATAATAATAATAATAATAATAATAATAATAATGGTTGGTTTTAGCCAGAACTCACCAGAACACAGCCTTTGGTATCATCCAGCAAGTCCCTTCCAAGAAAGGTTGACCTCATCCTAAATTGGATGGAGGTATCAGCTCTGCCCTGGCTGTCAGTCATAATAAAGGTATACTTCAGTTGCTGCTTGCACTGTTGCAGCTTAATCCTATCCATGTGATTAATCAAATGGACTAGGATTGGCACATCATGATTATAATATAATATGAAATTCCACGAGTATTACTGAAATAAACTCAAATTTTGAACTGTTCATCTCCCATTGTTTAAACCAAGAAACAGAACACACATTTAGAACCAATTGCATGACTATGTTTAGATCTGGAACTCAACAGATATTAAGGATGAGTTCAAACCACCAAGTCTGTGTGTTGAGAATTTGCCACAGTGGCTGCTTCTTCTAGAATCTGATATGTGGCAAAGTGGTTGCGTGTGTACTGGAACGTATCACATGTTCCAAATTTAGTCTAGGTTTACTGCAATAAGCTGGTCCTTCAAAATGCAGATACAACATTCAGGGCAGCGTTGGGGAGCCACCCCCAGCCTTGTCTGAGCATGTGTATTTTAAAAGGCACAGGCACCAGATATGTGTGCTTTACATCTAATTCTGCTAGCCCGTGTTCTGCATCCAAGTACAAAAAAACAGAGTGAATAGCTAACGTGAACGTTATTTGGACATTATTTCCATGGCAGCAGGCTGAAGCTGGAAGAAAGTTGCTCGTTTTTATTAAGAGATAAATGTCCAAAGCTTGGCACATCAACCAGTGTTCCTCTAGGCAGTTCATGCTATAATGAATGGAGAGGCGGCACTGACAAGTTTCAAGGTGGTTTGATTAAAGCAAAGTATCAGCAGGAAGAAATGTGGCAAGATAAAGACTGATTACCCTCATTTGGATGGCCTAGAAGTGGAATTTGTCTGTGTGTTTCCTTAAGCTCCCAAGTACATTATTTAGAACTGGCTTCACGTATTTTAGAGACAGTAAAATTTTAAGAGGATTGTATACACCGTAGGAACACTAGATTATACGGACTATTTTCTAGGAGCCACAAGACTTCATGCTCACTACCCACCAGTGAAAAAAGAATACTGTGCATCACTAAAATAATAACAATAATGTTCCAGGTTTAAAATCTAAAAACAGAGGAACTGAAAATATTCTTAGTATCCCCTCCCTTTTTTACATGAACATAAAATACAGTTATATTTAATACAGTTAATTGGTTAATGTTTGCTTCATGAACCTGAAAAGTAGATTATAATTCATTTTGATCCTCTGCTTAGTACTACACAAAAAGCATTTGATGAAGCCAAAGATGCTGAACAGAATGTGAAACAGCAAATCTGATGGCATTATTAGTAAATCAGGGTCATGTTATTAAGAGCTTTCACTTAAAATGGAGTTGGCTGCATAGATAAAGTGAAAATGGATTTCAAGATTTCAGCTTTCAAGTATAGGGTGAAGCAAACATTCACCAACAGTGGATCACACATTGGTCCTAAAGGAGATTCCAATGGGATTTGCTGTTCTGGCACCAGATGAAGAATGGACCTATAATACTCTAGTTTACAACTGAACTAAATAATAGATCAACACCTTCCACGTATTTTATGTATTTCCTTATTATAGCTCCTCAGAACTACACCCATCTTTAACAAGGTTAGGAGAAAGCCTAAGAGAGACCTAAACAGCTCTTACTGCCCACCCTCTTAAATTTTATATTGTTGCTACTATTGAGATGTTTATATGGAACTGATTTAAATGTAAGCCACCAATACTTGCTAGTGTTCACAATTCTGCTCTTTTTCTAAATTCCATCCACTTCTATCCCCTTCTTTTCAGTTTCCTTATTCTCCCCTTTACCTCCAGTCTTATCCTTTATTATACTGACTCTCCTTTCGCTATGCATTTGCCTCTCCAGATTTCCATTTCCCTCCTCTCTTTATTTCATAGCCAGTTTGCATTTGCATGTTCACGTTCACCAAGTGAAGGTGCGAATCAGCTGTCTGTTGCAGATTAATCACAAAGAACAAACTTTTATAGCACCTGGCTTCAAGGAGGGCTGTGCCAAATATTCTATACTTTTCAGTATCTTTTTTGTCTCTCTCCACACTCGTGTTCCTCTCTGAATTCTGTTTGACACTCTACGTTAGCTGGTACAGCTCTTCACTATTCTAATCCTTTCTGCTCTGTTTTGAAGGTTTCTCTTTTTCACTCATCCCACCATCTGGAGGACTCCCAGAAGACTCCACCCATGCTTTTAATCTGGATTCTACTAATATTGCACCGACATAACTCTTGAGTTCAGGGGAGTTAAACCTTGTTTATGCAGGTCTAATTGAGAGGAAAACCACAGGTGCAGTAGGCACCCTGAACCTCCTTCATTCCTTAGCTTGGTTGTACAGCCAAACCATGTACTGACAGGCCATCTGCTTCTAATTAACGGGCTCCTTTTTTTGTCCCAGTCTCTTCCCTGTGACACTTTGTGTTGAAGAACTTAGGGGAAAACATGACAACATACTGCTTTGTATTTTGAAAAACGGTACTGCCTGCTCACACACTGATTGTATAAGCTAATCTTTTGCAATTCAAAAGTTTTGTGCATCATTACGGTACTGTGTGGGAAATACAAACTCAGAAACCAAAAAAGTCAGATGGTGTTTTGTGTGTGTGTGTGTGTGTAGAAGGGCCTGGATCAGGCTCTCCTCAAGGAGCTAGACCAGATTTGTACCCGGCAAACCCTTGGTTGGCCCAGCTCTGCTCCCACCCTGCCCCTCTTTTGGAGCCCTCTGCCAAGGGTAACTTCTGATTAGGATTGCAGCCAAAGTCATGTTATAAATTAAGTTCAATACTTGGGCTATAACATTATTGTGTTCATATTTGTTCTTCCAATGCAGTATAAAATGACTCTAGACTTTAACAGCTAAATTGTTAATAGCACACAAATTCCCTTTTCTAAATTTCATGTATAAAACTAATATGTGTGTGTATGTGAGGGTGGTATTCAACTAATGTTCACCCAGACTAGACCTTAGTTACGATCATTAATTTCAGTGGGTCTACACTGTGTAAAACTTAGTTGAATACCAAAATTGCATTCATGTTACGTATTCACTTTTGTGCATTTTAAATAATCAGATCCACAGGGTTATTTAAGACATAGCTGACATTTAAAATTACACATAAAAGGTATACACCCTTGCATAGTGATAGCGGTAGGTGTTTAAACTGAATACTGGAGATCCAGAACAGGCATTTTTTCATAAGGGAACCAAACACTGGAAGAATTTCCTGAAATGTAAGTGTGTAATATTTGCATATTTTAAAGCATATATCATTAATTAGCATGCCTGAGAGCAAGTGTGATCCATTGGATAGGTTCCTGGACTTTGAACTAAGGCCCCTTCATCTTAGCAAGAGATTGCCATGAAGGAACAGAGCACATAACCCTAGGTTCAAACCTTGGCATTACCTAAATAAGTTCTCACATCAGAGCTTTGAAAGATGGTTCACTTAGACCCCAGAGAACCTTTACCAGTTTGGTTTGACAGTTCCAGGCTAGCTGGCAATAGATCAGTATCTGGAAACCCTTTATACCTGCATTCAGATCCCAGGTGTGCTATGAGAAATGTAAGCTTTTAACCACTTTGCACACATATTCCTATAGTAATGTTTTCATGCTTCTCTAAATGAGTTATAGTTGTTACAACCATCAATCTTACTCTGAAGTAGCTAATTTGTGGCCCAGAACCACAGCCTATGAAATATTACAATCAATGCAATGCTGAGAAAAACGGTGGCATGTTTCATCATCTGACCCACCTAAACCCTTGATTTTGAATTTTCCATTAAATCTGCAATATGAACCCTGGCTGCCAAATGATGGTGCCTTAGTCAGAAAAGTCTATGATTGCATCTCCAACACATTTTTAGTGGTAGTTCAGACCCACATGCTTTTACTCCAATACAGTATCACAGTATCAGGGCTCTGTCTGTAGAGAAAGGGATGCTCCGTAACTTAGCAAAAGAGGACACATTAACCATCCAGGTGGTGCAGTGCTAATAGGGCAATTATCACACAAGTGGCAAAGTGTTCAGCAAGTTCCTCATTAGCACAGTTATCAACTGCATATTAATAAAGTAGATTCTTAGCTTTTACTTGGATCATATTACAGATGGGCACACACACACACACAGCTTGAAATGCCTGCCATTCTCTGTTTCCACATATAGAACTAACAGTTAATTTGCTCTTGCATTTGTTACTTTTCTCATTTTCCAATATATATCTGAAGCAAAGCGGGTGAAATGGTGGGAAAAAAACTGCGAAATATGGAAGATGCAAATGTTTTAAGAATCCACAAGGGTTTCTTCACATTTGTACCATGGCTTAATTTGGACAAAGCACATCCTATTTTATTCACTAGTCTCCAACAGATGCTGCTGACAATTTACTGAATGGTGTGCCAGTTAATCTATTTCAGACAATGAGAAAAACAGCACCAGTTTTCACATAAATTAGACCATGCACAAACACATATTAATTGTGAAGTCTGGAAGCAGGAAAGGGATCGTGTGGAGCAAATGCCCCCCTAAAGTGCTTTGGGAAATTTTCAATCTTTTCAATAAAATATTTTCTTGGAATAGCAGTTTCCAAGCATTTCCAAAATGGTAATAGAGGTAGGCAAGTACAATTTAGAATCTCCCCTTAACATCCATTCCACATTCAGTAAACAGTGCAGGGGGCTTAAAGGAGAACCTGGATACAACGCAGGAATACAGATTGTCAGTGTTGTGAATGTGACTTTCCTGAACTAATCTGGCCTGTGTCTGTTTGGATAAATTGGGATGCTTGATTCATAATGGGTAGGTGTGGGGAACCAGTGGCCTTCCAGAAATTGTAGGACTCTCATGAGTCCCAGACAAAATGGCCAATAATCAGTGATAACAGGAATCATAATATAGCATTATCTGGAGGAGCACATATTTCCCACCTCTGCCTTGGTGTGGCCAGCTAATGGTAGTTGAATAAATGGATGATCTGATAGCACTATGTGCTTGGCTGAGAAGATAATTGCTTCCAGCAGCACTTGAGGATTTCTGGTCTTAGGCAAGGAGCCAAAGAACTGTTGCAACAACACTTAAAGGATGTTTGCACATTCAACAGGAAGTTCTTGTTCTTTGAGCAGCAAGCCCCCATGTCCTATTTGAATAGCTTTTGAAACTTCTTGAAATTAGTTTGCCATGGGAAACAGCTTTCTCTTGAAGGTATGGAACAAGTTGCATGATTATTTGGATCCTGACCTACATGTCTTCGATGATCAAGTTGCCAGTGTTTTCACAAAATAAGTTTATCCATTGTATATTGTGCATCTATGTTGTTTTCAAAAGCACATTGCATATGTTGCTCTGATTTTTAAAGGACTATAAATCTGTATGGTTTCCAACAGCAACTATATTTCAGTAGCAAGTCTGTTGTTGATTATGTGAACTTTTTGATGCTAAGGGAATAGTTTTCCCACAAAACAATCTGTAGAAACTAATCGAGCTAAGTCCTTTAGGTCTCATAACATCCTCTAATGAGATGAAGCAGGATCTAAAATGTTGATAAGTGCAGCATATAGCATGCAATATAGCTGTCACAAACTGGTAAAATGTTGCTATGGCTGCTTAATCAAACTTTACTGGTTGACAACTGAAACGAGACTGTAGGGGGAATCAGTGTAGAATTTATATAGGTGTTGATCACAGATACCTATATTGCCTTGTAGAATTCAGCTGGGTTTGCTTACAAAATGGGAGTGACTTCATTTTTTTCCAACTAAATCTACAGGTTTCCCTTTCCCTGAAGACAAAAAAATATCTAGTTCTAAGAGAGAAATTCTCTCCTAGAAGACTGCTTGTGGAACTAGTTAAACACTACCCTGAAATTAAGTTCTGACTCTGATTTAGATCCATCAGTCCAGTGGCACTAAAGACAAAGGTGCTGGAAAGCAAACCAGGCTCCATCCTCATAGCTAGGCCAGAACCACTACCCAACTGCTTTGAGGTTTATTTTACAATCAAGTGGTTTAGAAAATTTAACAAACAAACAAACAAACAAACAAACAACCTATTGAGCCAAAGGCACCTGAATGAGGACCTTTGGACTTAAAATATTCAGAGCCTGAGGAACCATCCCCTTCCACACCAGGGACAATACACATTCTTCAACTCTGCCTGTTGATGCAAGCATCATCTGGAGGGAACCGTTTGAGAAAAGTAAGGATGCTAGTCTCTAAGCCTGCCCCTTTAAGAGTTTCTATTTCTCAAGGAAGGGTGGAGCCTGGGAGACATGACCTGGTCATGGAGATCATCCTAGGCTTCCTTGAAGCAAGCTGCTCCCTTGTTGCTTTCCATGTGCTGATTGGTTCCATCATATTAGGACAGGACAATTCAGCCCAGGTCAAAAACAACAGCCATAACTCAGATATGGAGAAGGAGAAGTCAGTTGAGTCTGCCTTATCTGAGCCTCCAGCAAAGAAATGAACTCCAGGAACTGATCCTGAGATAGGTGGTGTGGAACCTGAAAAACAGAGGGGCCCAACCTAGGTCCCAAAGATAGCTCTTCCTGAGCACCTCCCTGCAACTTACTCCCTAATGCCTGCTCCCTGGTACAGAGAGCACATCAGACACAAAGCAAGGAAAGGCCACCCAAAAAGCTCCAGGCTCATAGGTTGTCTCTTTAAGGATTCTCACCTTTCAACCATACTGTAGAGGATGGAGTCAAGGAAGGAAGCCAGCATATTTGGTGTTATTTGAATCTAGGATTCCATTAGAGTACTTCACTGCACCCAGTGAGCTGTCCATGGTCCTCATATATCTTGTTTCTGAGCCTCTAATTTCTCCTAA
Source organism: Lacerta agilis (assembly GCF_009819535.1). Taxonomy (NCBI): domain Eukaryota; kingdom Metazoa; phylum Chordata; class Lepidosauria; order Squamata; family Lacertidae; genus Lacerta; species Lacerta agilis. Next base: position 96,964,506 of record NC_046312.1, read on the forward strand.
ATGCTGGACCTGTACTAGTTGCCTGTCTCTTCCTATGGATACCATAAAGGATGGTCCTCCTTAATTCATGCTCTTGCTGCCACCCCTGACTACTGGCTTGCCTTCCTGTCTCTCAGGCCATTCACAAGCTCTGCCACTTCAGAACAGGAGTTCTGATTTTTGTTGTCATTCTCAAGCTTGTCCAGCAGTCACAATAATTCTTCAAATAATTTCATTTTCTTCACATTTTAAAAATACAAACAAAACATAATGTCTTTGTTTAATAGATCCATTGGAGTGGATAAAACTTTTATAGGTTTCAGTGGGGTCATTGGCCCATGCTGAATCCTGAATCAACAATTACCTGGGGTCATGTTGATATAACTCTTTTATTTCCATGAAAAACAGTTATGCTTTCCCTACACAACTGTGTGATCAAAGTATGATTGAGTGGTTTAAGGATAAATCCTCATCCCCTTGTGACAGGGGGGGGGGAGAGAATGGCAATTAGCTCTTTACTCTGCCTTACCTACTTTTCTGGCACCGGGCCTAATCATCCCTGCAACTGGTCCTCCACAAGGTAATTACTTATTTCAAGATTCCTCTTTAGCGAACCCTTTCCCCATCTGCTCTGTTTCCAGGAAGCAATGCCAAAGGATGAGAACTGACACATGGGACATGAGCCATGAACTGACAACTCCTTGGAGCGAGGATCAGTTAGAGAGATGAAAGCAACTGCAGTTAGCAAACACAATGTTATGAATTGCTAGTACACGGAACCAAGGCCACCCTCTGGGCATTAGGGGCTGAGGTTTCTACAATTATAGTGCTGTAGTAAACCTTGAGCTGGAAAGATATATACTCATCTCAAAAATATATATATACAAATTAAGTTTTTTGTTTGCATTAAGCAGTTTTTGTTTGCATGAAGCAGAGCTGCAACTAATTTAGCATTCAAAATTGACACCAGAGTTAACTTAAATACTAGAGGCTTGAAACAGCATATCTTAACTGATAACTTGATATATATATTGATCTCATTGGCCTTTCCTTCTTAGAGCTGAGGCCTTTCCTTCTTAGAGCTTAGCATTCTTTAAAGCTAAAGGTAAAGGGACCCCTCACCATTGGGTCCGACTCTGGGGTTGCGGTGCTTATCTCGCTTTATTGGCCAAGGGAGCTGGTGTACAGCTTCCAGGTCATGTGGCCAGCATGACTAAGCCGCTTCTGGCAAAACCAGAGCAGTGCATGGAAACGCCGTTTACCTTCCCACCAGAGCGGTACCTATTTATCTACTTGAACTTCCTGCTTTTGAACTGCTAGGTTGGCAGGAGCAGGGACCGAGCAACGGGAGCTCACCCAGTTGCGGGGATTCGAACCGCCAACCTTCTGATCAGCAAGCCCTAGGCTCTGTGGTTTAACCCACAGTGCCACCCGCATTCTTTAGGCCAATTCAAAATGGATCTCTCCAAAACAGATTAATTTGAAGTATCACTACCAGACACAGAAAATCTGTTAGTAAACTGGATCCATTCCAAATCAGCAAAATCTATAGGACTTGCAGTACTCCTGAAGACACTCCTAGGAACACATCTATTACCCTTTCCAATGCCTTTCATTTCCCTAATTCACCAGAATTAGGATGATAGGATGGTGAGATGAGACTAGGCCTGGACCAGCAGTGCAGAAGGATATTCCTTCAATGGTTTGCAGTACCACTAGATGATAATGAAAACAATGGAAGTGATAAGAAATGTAGTTCTTGTGGTTCTCTGGCTACTTCTGTGCTGCCATGCAGCAGCATCCGGATCTCAATGCATTACTGTGCGGGTTTCTGTGTTACCAAGGACTCATTAATTTTATAGATACAAACAAAATAGAAACAAAGCCAATTAAGGGAGCAAGGTTCAGGTATGTAGCCGTGTTGGTCTGACGCAGTCAAAATAAAAAATAAAAAATTGTCCAGTAGCACCTTAGAGACCAACTAAGTTTGTTCTGGGTATAAGCTTTCATGTGCATGCACACTTCTTCAGATTCAGGGAGCAAGGGTAAGTCACCATCACCCTGCTCAATGGATACCATTCAGACATGTCTCTTTGCAAACAAATGAACTCCTTCCATTCATGGGAGGAACTGGGATACAGCAGAGGCTCCACACCACAGGAAGTGAGAAGAGGTGAATTTTGGCCGATTTCTCCTTTAGAATCACTTCCCACAAACATCTAGAGGGTCCCCCAACCTTCCAATCAGTTTTTTTTCAGGGGGCACATAGGGCTGTAGGAGAAAGGAGGAATTGGTAAAAGAAGAAGTCTTCCTTCTCCTTCCTCCAGCACAAGCATAAATTACCGTAGGTAAATTTCTGGTTGCCATAGCCAGAATACTACAGTAGGCAGCAGTGTCTGGGTGGAAATCGCTGACATATCTGGGAAAATGGGGGGGGGGGAGCTCAAGAACTCTGCCAAAAAAAAACCACCCCAAGAACTTTTGTGTACAGATTTTTCACTTTTTGAAATATGGCAACCCCAGCACAACTGTCCCCCCCCCCTTTCCTCTATTTCATCAAATTTAAAAATGACTCATGTTTCCATTTCTGCAGCCTCATATTAAACAAGTTCTGCTGACATTTGTCTGCAATCATTTATGCACAGAATGATTGCTCAATGTTTGGTATGAAAAATAATCATAATTAACTATGTGATATGGTAATTTAAAGAGAGGCAACAGAGGCATTATTTCATGTTGATTTTATTAATACCTTCTCTTCATGGTTTTTAACACCTCTTCAGAGCTTGAAAATAAAATTTCCCTACCATTTTGGTCTTTTTCCTATTTGGGCAGCATCGTGCCTAATGGAGCTTGAAATTAACATGACTTTTTTTTTGTTTACTTCCTGTTTTGCACAAGCAGCATCAGGGATGTTGATCTAGCTTGTTAGTTAAATGCTACAGCAAAGAATGCCCAAAGCATAATGTGTTATTTCCCATTAGTTTCACAAACTTCACAGAATGACTGCAGTTTTGTGGAATGCAAAGCAGACAGTTAAGTGAGGGTTGCTCAGCCTTGATACGGAAATTTTCTGCAGGTACAGGAGTTTGAGAGTTCATGTGCCTCATGCAAGGATTGCATAAGGCGTCTCAGTGGAAGGGAAGTTTCACATAAGAGCACCAGGCTACCCTTCCATTAATGAAATGGATGATTTGCACAAGTGAGCTCCTCGTGCACAAAGGAACTTACATGAAGCTCTGCTTCAGGCGGTAGTGCAAGCCATCCTGTTTTGGTAGACAAAGGTGCTATGTATTCCAGAACAAAACTATGTCTAGTGATAATCATCTCCTGACACAGAATATTGATATAATATTACTATTAACACTTATAGGCATGACAAAAGCCAAGTGGGATCTTGGTGTGCATCTGGTGGCCTAAAGTGCTCTTCTGTGAAACACAACCGAGTGAAGGGTTTTCTTGCAAGAGTAAGATGTTTCTAAAATGTAGGTTCTATATTGCTGTACTACCTAACAAGCAGAAGCAAAAACCACAGGATATCTCATAATCCAGAGATGAGATTTTGTTGCTTGCTATTTTTCCATGAATATGTCTAATGAAATCAAATGGTCTCTAATAGTCAAATTTAGTACATTTATACTTTCCTGCTGTCTCGCCTGCTACTTCCCTAATTTATCTGTGCTGCTCCATTTATGGTACTTTCTAAGCCACAATTTTTTAAATCAGTACTTATCTATTTAAGTACTATTTCCAGTGGCAGTGTGTGTGTGTGTGTGTGTGTGTGTGTGTGTGTATCCTGGAACATTTTCAATATATATTAATTTGTACAGTAGTGGCGCCCACCCTGTGTAACACCCTTCTATCAGGAAATAAGCAGCTATCCTATTTTTAAGAGACATCTGAAGGCAGCCCTGTTTAGGGATGTTTTTAATATCTAACGCTGTATTGTTTTAACATTCGTTTGGGAGCCGCCCAGAGTGGCTGGGGAGGCTCAGCCAGATGGGCGGGGTACAAATAATAAATTATTATTATTATATTCTTTTTTTAAAAAAATTACCATTGTGTAATACTTCCCAACCTTAGGAGTGTTGAAACAATTCTAATTCAAGATGTTGATTTTTATATTGTGACAATGCTTGCTCTGCCCACCCATCATTGAGTTAATGTGGATTACCATTAACAATCAAGGCCAGTCAGTCAAAGCCAGGTCATTGTACTATGAATATTCTGCGTTGCCTGACAAGCATCTGAGAATCTAAAGAAATTGCTAATGTGGTTCACTTCCTTCATGGCATTCAAGACAAGTCACTGTTGTCTCCATGGCTTTCAGGATCTTCAGCTCTTTGAGCAAAAAGAAAAAAGAAAAAGAGGGGGGCATAAAAAGTGAAGGGTCAAGAAGAGACTACTCTATGCTATTGGGCTTCAGAAACCATTTGTGTAATACAAAGTAGCAGCTATGAAACAAAATATATCATAATGTATGTTGTTTGCTATAGAGTATCGCTGTATGAAAAATACAAAAATGGGCATGATATTTCTCTTCAGCAGGCATTTGTTCTTGATATTGTGCCTTATATAAGTGTACCTGTCTATATAAATATGACAAATAGAGACCAATTTGAGTCTTATGTCACACAAAACCTGCCAAGCTCAAGGTGGCCTCAAGGTTGAACATAACCTTATTACCTGTCCGTACTGTCTACTCTATTACCTGCCTTTGAAGTGTACTATCTTTGACCCCCTGGTTCAGGCAAGAAACATAATACACCACGAATGTTAACTTGACTCCTTGGAAGAGTAATACCATTTTGAAACAAGCACAATGTTATTGCCTGGCTCCAATCCAAACCACACACACAAATGAAAACCAGAAAGAAAATTGGTATCAGGTTATTTTTTTTACACTACGTATGTCTTTTGGTCTTTTTGCAATATAGTTTCCTTGTAGCTCTCAACTGTAGTTTTAAGAATGTAATAAGAACTGAAATATTAATAGATCACAATGGTACTTTTCAGTATAATTATATAATTCTGGGCTTTTTATCTGGACCAAGGTGAAATACTGGGAAAATAGACTTGACACATTCCTAAATTCTGTTGAAATATGCCTTTGGGTCATGGATAAAATGAATTTGGTTGTCCTAATCTAATCCCAGGTCACTCCAGGGGCCTATGTTTAGAAAGCCATCAGGCAGACTGCTATAAGAAGTGCTTCCCGCTGAACTGGCAGATAATAGTAAATAATGCACAGTTCATTAATGAGGCTTGCAGAGATACACACTGCATGTATAACACCTGCTTAAAAGTCATGCTTTTGGTCTTGCACATGGCAGGCTGAAATAACAAGCTTGTTATTATTATTTTAGGGGCAAATAAAAGCTCCCTAGAACTTGGCAAGCACAAAAGTAGTCCAGTATATTCCCCCCCTCCCTGTTTATTTGTGTTGCACAGGGTGCTCTTTAAATGCTTTGTGTAGTTCAGTTGGGGAAGCAAGGCCAACCCAATACATTTTGCTGCCTGAGGCAAAGAACAAAATGGTGCCCTCCACCCATTCCACATATAAAACTGGAACTTGCTTCTACACTGGCAATGGGACAGCATCCTCCACCATAACTAAAAGATGGCAAGCTGGCTAAGAGGCAAACAGTGTAGTACACACAGGTGTGGTCTTCAACACATCAGTGCTGCTGCCACCTCTAATCCTTGGGTACCTCACTCCTCTTAATGGTAGGGCTAGTCCTGTGGGTTCATCTTCTCAATCCCAGAACCAAGAAGGAGAGAAATTGGCTCTCCCTTTAGAAAAGGAAATGCTTTCTAAAAATATGGGATCATACTGTTCAGTCATCTTGTAAATGATACCTAGTTTCATGGACTTCCAGTAACTTGAATGATCATCTGTCTCTACTATCACCACAAACAAACATTCACAAAATCCATCAGCCAACCACCTTGAAGAAACCAAGCAATTTTTTCTCTCTATATGAGGTGATATCCTGCTTCTGCTTCAATTGGCCTCAAGCAGGCAACCAAGATCTTTTTTTCCTCTTTCTGAGGAGCAAAATACTGGTACAGAAGTGGTGGAGACTAGAGACAAGACTGCCTCTGTTAGATCCAAATCTTACACCTTGGCACTGGGATCCCTGCCCCTGATCATATTTAATTCAGCAGCAGGGTATTAGGTACCAAGGCTGTGGGTAGAATTTGCTGCATTCACAACTTTGGTCTTTAGAGCTGGAGGTAACAGCTTAGCAAGTTGAACCACAACTGTGTTGTAGCGAAGGCAGAGCAACAAGATGCGGAGAAGCAAGAGGAAATAAATAAATAAGCAAAAGGTCTGCGGTAAACAGACACTTCAGGGCTACAGCTGTTTTATTATGCCGAGCGCTAAGCTTCAGCTAGCAACAACAACTTGCTTGGGAATGGCTCCTTTGAGAATCGTCATGAGAGAAAAATGTCAATACTGATCAGGCAATTGCAAAGAGAGGTTTTCAAGGAAGTGCAAAGCTTTGTTAGAGCTGAAGATTTCGTTAAATATTCCATATTTGGAGCCTGGAATTTGAAAAAGCATCCTTTTATTGATTTCTTCACATCTTTCCCTTAACCGGAATGGAGACAACATAATCACAGTGTCTACTTCATATGTTGATGTTTATTACAGGGTTACAGGATGAAAGATCCCAAAATGAGAAATAGACACTGATCCCTAGGGTGTGCCCACTTGTGGATGTGTGTCAGAATGAATGAACTCCATAGGAATCAGAGTTTATTCCTGTTTCCTAACAATCTAAGCACATTGTTCTCAATAAGTCCCCTTTACAGCCTTTTCTTTCACTGTGTAATCCCCAATCTGATTTTACTCAAAGCCACCTCAAGGTTTTGCCTTATTTTCTAACAAATAGACAAGAGAGAGATTATTTTACCATATTACTGAAGCTCATTCTTGTACATCACATTTTAAAATAACATCTCTACACCTGCACACACATATTAGTTAAGTCCCAGTTTCTACGTGCATTCTTAGAGCCCAAGTTATCAGTGAAGGAAGAAAACTAGAGAGTTCTGGAAGGCTAGTGATGAGTTCTAACCATAAAGCAGATCACCTAATGCTGCAAAAAAAATCACATGGATGTTGGAATAACCACTCACCTCCCTCAAAACTGCTTCTAAAAAATCATGCTTGTGTGATTCCCTCATGGGGAAAATATTCTTTGTGGGGTAATATGTCTGACAGCAAATTGAGTTGGCCCTAGGATGGTTTGTCTGGGGGAATTAATTGTGCCAATGGAATTAAGTTGCCATCCACGAAAATGATAGTTAACCTGTAAAATTTTCAAGGTTCCCATTTGTTTAGAATTACTTTCTGCCAATAGAAGAAAAGATTAACCTATCACTAGGTTTTTGTCACCTCTTCCACACAAAACAAGAAATGGTAATTTCATAAACTGCAGTGCAGTGTTCACACCACCCTGTTAGGGAAATCATTAATAAAAGTTCTGTCTCACTGCCGTAATCCTTGCCGTTGTGCCAAATATCAATCATTCATTGCATTTTTACTCTGCGCTCTGTAAGAATGGAACGGTAGAAGGACTTTGATGGTCACACTTAGTTCCCTGCTACTTCATGATTTTCTTCATGTAAATAGGGCAGCCTACATGATTTAGGAGTGCAGAGGCAAAGAGCTTCAGACCAGGAAACCTTGCCCAGCTATGCAGTCTCACTTCCAGTGAAGTCAATGGGTTATAACATATATCACCAGGAGCAGAACTGCAATGCCTGTCAGGACTGCAATGCAAACAATCAATCTTTCTACTAAGATATCCTCTCCATGACAATTTGCATTAAAAAAAGAAAAAGCTCCAATGAGAAAATATTTATTAGTAATAACAGATGTTAATGGCAGATAAAATAAGCAATATGCTATGATACTTGGTCATTTTTAGTTAAAAGATGTCACAGCCAAGTTGCAATTTATTTACTTTCCTGGCTACAAGCATGTGTTCATCTAAAGAAAATTTCAGATTGTAATCAACAGATGGCAGAACATGATTTTTTTTCTGTTTTCAATTTTCTTCCCATTTTAATGTTTAGGTCATTATCTTTAATTCGCTTAAGCCATTCAACAAAACTGCAGACATAGTAACTCAGCTCAGCAGAGATATGTCTGTGCTACAGAAAATGCTGAAAATAAGTTTCTGTGTATAAAGAAATTTGGAGATATCCCATTAACATAACAGTGGAGATAAGAGGAAAAACATAGCAGGATTAAATTGAGTTACAGGTGGGTAGCCGTGTTGGTCTGCCATAGTCAAAACAAAATCGAAAATTCTTTCTAGTAGCACCTTAGAGACCAACTGAGTTTGTTCCTGGTATGAGCTTTCGTGTGCATGCACACTTCTTCAGATATTCAGATATGGTATCTGAAGAAGTGTGCATGCACACGAAAGCTCATACCAGGAACAAACTCAGTTGGTCTCTAAGGTGCTACTAGAAAGAATTTTCGATTTTGTTAGGATTAAATTGGTTTGATCTTGAACTAGACAATATACAGGTAGCATTTCTATTTGATACTAAGTCCTGATAAAAATTGCTGAGGTAATACATGCATAAAATAAATAAGGTAGAAGTGCAATATGTATTTAATCCAGGTCTCCGAAGCATCCTAACACATAATTTCAGGTTGTATCACTACTAAATGTGTTGGAACAAAACCAGGAATTGTCTATAAATAGGGGTCTTAGCAAAGGGCATTGATTGTTATTTTATCTTCAGATCTGAAATTAAACTCCTATCCTTGTAGCACCTACATAAATAACTTCAGTAATGTTTGTGAAAGGTTCTAGTGAAAACTGCAGGGCTGCCTTTTAGATGAAGTGTTGATAGTTCATGTGCAATAACATCTAAATACAGAAAATGAGGTTGTTTCTACATTACTCTGGGTTTTTAATTTAAAAAACCCCACATTTAAATACATTTTTAAAATGTATTTTTGAATGCTTCTCAATGTATTCAAAATATGCTTTATGAAATATGTTCTGATGTGCTTTTTTGAGCTGATAATTGTTTCACAAAATTCAGAGACCTGTGGACTCCCAGCACATCAAGGGACAGCAATAGAAGAACTGCCAAACAATAAGCAAATTATGTAAGCATCGGCCAGCGGGTTTGAACTGACATAGGAGAAAAGCATCCCTCCACTCCTCCAGGCATGTAAAGGGCTGCTAGGAGAAAAAATATCCCTTCTTGCTAAGTGAGCTTTGGGTACACGAACCCAACCTGCACACCCAGAGTCCACTGTCCAGCCTTCACCAAAGTAGGCATGTTAGGCCTAAAGGGCAGCCCCAAAAACCCTGCAAGTCAAAATTTGTTGAAGATGACTCAAGAATGCCCTTACACCACAAAATGCCTCAGGGTGCTTGTCAATTAAGTTCTTAAATTCTATTACCTGACCACAATGAATGCCACAGGAAGTGATCAGCTAGTTGACTAATTGAGTTGTGAAATCTGAAGGAAAAACTCTGTTTTGATTGGTACATTAGTCTGGGATAGGCCTGTGCAGCTGGGAAGCAGTCAGGTACACTTGCCCTAGGTGTCAGAGGGCTAAGCTTGCTGGAGGCCCCTGCCCGGGGACCGGCTGCTCTTTTGTTTCAGCTTATAACTTTGTTCTAACAAGACTCCCACCCCAGGTCTTGGACAAGCTCTGCACAAGCCTGGTCTGGGAGATACAGGTCAGGTCAGTTCATATCACAATGCACAAAACCAGAATTCCTCAAGCATCCTCAGGCCTTAGGTCCATCTAGGCCAGATACGTGGAAGCACTGCCCACCTCTAGAAGTTGTTGAACCCCAGTTCCTACCAGCTCCAGCCAACATGAGCAATTGTCAGGGGTGCTGGGAGTTGCAGGTCAGCAACATCCATAGTTTTCCATCCCTGAACTAGGTAAATATCTTCAACACTGATTGGCAGCAGCTCTTTGGGGTTTCAGACAGTGGGCTTTTTCAGCTCTACCAAGAGATGCTGATGCTCTTACTTGTCACCTACATGCAGAGCATGTGCTCTACAACTAACCTATGAACCTCCCCCCCCTTTTTTTACAGAATAATGTGCCTGCACCATTTGCTTCAGCTTTCCATGCCTTCAGTTGTTTCATGTTATACTATGTGCATATTGATAAGAAACTAACTGCAAAATAGCAAGGTGGTGGGGGAAGCATGTAGTGTTATTATATGCATCCTGGCACCAAGTTTTGTTATATGTGGTGTTTGGTTATATGCCCAGGTGCATCAGAAATGTGCAACTGAACTGAGGAGGAGGAGGAGGAGGAGAGAGAGAAGAAGATGGTAAGAAAACAATGGCAAATGAACAGAAAGAACAAGGGCAAATCTGTTCAACTCTGGAGCATTCACAGGTAACAGAGTTCAAATGGCTGAGCTTGAAAGTTATTTCATATAAAACTATTTCAAATATGCCAATTGAAGAGAAAGTAAGCACATATCCCAAAGTCTTTAACAGGGGTCTGCTGGGTGTCTGCTGAAGTTTACCTGAGAAAAGCAGCCAATTTTGCATTAGTTTCAGCATCCAATGTTTGATAACAACAGAAATATATATTCATACACAGGAGAAGCTGGCACATTTACAGAAGTGCAATGACTCGCTTCAGTGCTGCTGCTCATCTCAGGGTGAACTTAGGTGATTTCTATTCTTGAAAGCATGTGTGACCTTTTTTGGAAATAAAAACAAATATCTCAAATGTGTCTGAAAAGAAACCTCATTTCTCTCTCTTTTTTGAAAAAATGAAAAACCCTAAGTTTTAGCACTGATCTTCGAAATATTTGTTTTGCATCTCTCCCTCATGTTTATAGAGCTCATATGGTTATATGCCAGAAAGCTGCCTTATATCAGAACAGGCTATTTGGCCATGTAGCCCACCAATGTCTACTCTGATTGGTACTGGCTTTCTAGGGTTTCAGGCCAGTAGAGGTCTCTCTCATCACCTGTTACAGAATCCTGCTTAACTGTGGGTGGCTGCAGATAACCCACAAGGTAAATCCTTCCAAACACTATGAGGAGGAAGCAGCTCAACTACCACAGGTTGACCTTCTTCAATCTGGGCTCATCCAGACTTCCTTTTGCACTGCATTTCCAGGCACAGGTCAGTGCTTTGTAGGTCCATGTCAGAGCGGGTTCCACCCCCCAACGCTTTCCCAAGGGGAAACACACTATTTGCCACTGAACTGGAACAAACAGCAGCCTGTGGGAAACCACAAGATATGATTCAGCCCTTTGAAAGTGTGAGGGCCACCACACTGTTGCTCAATGCCTATCAGCCCTCATTCTTTATATATGTATATCCAATAGAACAAGAAGGAAAGGCGTTGTGAAAAACTGGAAAACTACTCAGCTTTTTAAAAAAATTCAATGAACCGAGGCAAATTTTGATATCACAAAAAAATTACATTGCTTCTACCAGGATATAGAAATGTTTGCTTTACTGTGCTAATGACAGAGATGACTTTGAACATAGTTTTATGATTTGGGCAATTGAAGGGTGGTCATTTTAAGGCTCTTTCAATGTGCACAAATGTGTTTTTAACACTTCAGGGGGTGAGTTTGCAAGAAATATATATAAAAGGCTAAATAGCTATTTCGGTAGGATAAGCATCACTTTGCATTTGTCTTAAAAACAAAAACTAAATGCATATAGCCTCATACTGGCATGCTGTCTCCATTTCAAAAGCATTCCTGCTGTATTACTCAAGGCAGCTGGGCGGCATGGTAAATGTGTCATTTGCTATTTAACTTCTCTGTGACCTGGATTTAAATTCACAGTAGTGCAGAATAAGACTTCAGTTCTCTCAGAAGGCTATTAAGCTCTACTACACAGAAAGGCTTGTGCGGAATTGAAAATTAACAGAAACACTTCCCCTGTGCTGACCATTTTGTATATACAAACAGCAGTGTGTATGTGTGTGTGTGTGTGTGTGCACATTCACATGCATACACAAAACATGCTCACACGCTTGAAAGCATTAAGAAGGGGGAAATAAATGATTTTTATTAAAAGGATTCTTTCACAATAAAAGAAAGGGAGCTGCCATGAATAAATCTTCTGTTCATTCTGAGAATCTCTGCAAAATAGTCTAAACAGTCAGCAAGCAATGTGATCCAGCACATACTTTACTCATTCCTATGTGCTGCCTCTCATCAGCATGCTTTTCAAATTGTCTGTTTCCCCTTTTGAGAGAGAACAGAAAGGGATGGCACTAAAAAAAACTCCACACAAACACACCCCAAGGAATGTTCACCTTTTTCACCACTGTATCACATTGTGTTTTATTAAAGCCTTTTTATTAAAATGCTAATTCATAGGGAGAAAAATAGATTTACTATAATCATGCTGTATATCTTTATATTAACCCACCATGCTGCTGAACTATAGTTCATTAAATGATGTCATTACCAACTGAAGCCACCGGAAGGAGAGGAAGCAGCAGCCTTTCCATTATACTTTGATCCAGCTCCATGGCCTGTTGAATTATTACTGGCTGAACTTTGTAACTAAGAACTAGTGCATGAGTTTGTTTTTTCCTCCTCCCTCCCAATCCCTTTTTGTTTGATGTTGTGTCTTCTTTCAGATTGCAAGCCTGAGGGCAGGGGCATTTTATTTATTACCTTTGTAAATCTCTCTTGGGGCCTTTGAGTGGGGGGGGGGGTCAGGCATTGAGGCACAGGTTAAAAATGCTTTGGATAAATTCATTAAGTAATGCATATGACTTTGGTAATGACTCCATCAATGGACCGAGAAGATGAGAAAAATCATACAACCCGCTACCAAAGGAAAAGCCAGCGGCTATAATCCCAAAGCCTGTATTCTGCTCTAAAGTTAATACAAGGAAATGATTTAGCATAACTTTTTAAAATATGAGATTTGGAGTATTTTAATGATGATTAGGATGGGAATGAGCATTGGAAACAGTTGATACTTTGGGCTACTGGCCTTAGGAGGTAGAGAAGTGAATGAATTAAAAGAGATGGAAATCCATCATGTGAAGGACTAAAGAGTTGTGCAATCTCAGTCTCTCCTCCTCTTATGTTTCAAGAAATCCCTGTTAGAAATTTCTATTTCTAAATGATCAACCTTTAATATTAATACACTTTATGTTATATTTTTCCCTATCTTGAGAAACATGTGTCTGTCTGATGATCAAGCTGAAACAGCTAAAGAATTTTAAATAACTGAATTGATAAAATATAAATGATCCCATTTGCCAAAACCAGAAATGAACAGCATCATGACTACAAACACAAATGCATCCTTCAAAATACAGTATTAATTTTGCTTTTCACTTCTATGCTATTTTAATGTTCCAAGTTTTGGGGTTGGTTCATACACTTCAGTTTTATTAACATCAGAGTTACCACTGCCTATGCACCCCTTAGAAAACCATAGCCTGTCTTAGGGGACCAGATGAAGCATGGTTGTACTAGCAAACCCCACACAAGAATCTGCATCCCCACAAAAAGACATTTGTATGCACTTACAAGTCCCTTTCAGACAGGAGTCCTCTGCCTAGCATGGGAAGGTTGGGAAGGCTTGTTGGGGATGAGCCAACATTATGCCCTCACACTCATAGGAACATACAAAGTTGTCATTGGTCCATCTAGCTCAGTAGTGTCTACATGACTGACAGCAGCTCTCCAGGGTTTCAGGCAGGGGTCTCTCCCAGCACTACCTGAAGATTCCAGGGATTGAAACTTGCACCTTCTGCATGCAAAGCAGATGCTCTGCCACTGAGCTAAGGTTCTTCCTCACTGAACATAGTGGCCCATGCTTGTACACCGAAACAGGTCAAATGTATGAAATGGTACCACACCAGTCTCAATTGTGTTTGGATCACTATATTCTGAAATTGTTTAGGACTAAGAACTGATCTAAATGGAGGGCAGTAGAGAGAGTCAAAGGGAAAGCTCTGTGCTGTCACATTGCACATTATCTTACCTCTGAACATGCAAAAGGGGCAAGAAAGTCTTATATGTGCAAAATTTGGGAGGACATTTTCCCTACTAGGAGTTAACTTATGTCTGTTGAATGAAATGTGGCCTCCACATTATGGTAGGAAATGCATGGGGGAAATCTGCTAGTGCAGATATACAAAATTCTTATTCTTTTTTTTTTTCTTTTTTTTGACACAGCAAGTCAGGTGGGTATGTAAATGGTCCATCTTTCCCAGATGGCAGGAAAATCACTGACCATGAAGGGGAGGCAGTGACAGCAATCAACACAGAGTGCGCCACACAGTTACCTTGGTATACAGTAAGCAAAGGTCAGTCTTTACATGTGGTTTTTCTCAAGGGAATGCTACACTTGGGAGGAAAGTCAAAAGCCTAGTAACTGCATTGGGTTAGACACATTTGTTGCCTTAAACTTATAAAATAAACTTTTTTAAAAATGGATTTTATACGCAGTGCTATATAAAAGTCAGTAGCTAATGATTCACCATAATACATGATTTAGCTGCAAGCTACAAAAACATAAAATAGTACAAGAAACTAATTTCTTATGCTGCTTTGGGCATTTGGATGATTTAAACTCAGATGCTGCCATATTTTTTTTTTTAGATCCCTGACTCATGGCATCTGATGAATGACTGATCTGTTTAGACATCCTTTTTCTAAAATAAATGTGCTGAAATATCCGGATAAGCCAATAAAAGTTGAGATCTCCCCACCCCCAAAGGTCAGGCAAGGATACTGCTGTACCACAAACTTTGCTGCTTTCTTTCCCAAATGTTAAGATACAAAAATAATGAGGCATCAGTAAGGTGTTTCTAAAGGAATCTGCCCATGCATTTTAACATGCAAAGTCCTGTGGTAGATGTGTTGCCTCTATGTACTTTGCGCATGCAAGCACGGTTCTGATTGTATCATTCATTGTAACAACTATAGGACCACCTAGCACATGACCACAAAGCAAATTTGCATATGCATTAGAGTGTCATTGTTTACTTCCCTGAATTACTGGGAATGCTCTTAACAGCTGAGCACTGAATAATGAAGAGCAGCACTCGGCAAGAGAAAATAAATGCATGTGCTTTTAACACATTAAACTGTTTATGGAGTCAATCCTTATGGAGATGAGATGAACTGGGAATTCATGAAATAATTCCTGGAAGGTTGTGATGGGGAAGGCATTGAGCCTATCTTTTCTGCCACTCCCCATGAAGGAAGAAAGGAGCAGAAGAGTCTGAAACAGAATAGGAGTCCTGTTCCCTTTACTCCTTCCCTCAGCCCCCAGCTTGCTCAGTCTTGAGGAAGAAGTGTATCCATGACCCTTCACTCCATCCCTGCAGAAGAGGTGGAAGGAACAGAGCAATGTCAATAATTAGCTCTCTTCCTAGATTGTCTGTCTCGTGCATGCCCACGAAAGATCATATCAATAACAAACTTAGTTGGTCTCTAAGGTGCTACTGGAAGGAATTTTTTTATTTTGTTCCTATACCAAGTTAGTCCGTTAGTTCTTCAAGGATGGCATTTGACTGGAGGTGGTTTGCTAGTGTCTCCAGCAAGGGTCTTTTCCAGCCCTGCTAGCTAAGATGCTGGGGATTGAACTGAGCTATGGGGCCGTCCCTCTGCACTCTTGAACTTCCTCCCTCCACCTTTATTAAAGCAACTAAACAATCTCCATAATTGCTATCCAAGAAAACCAATGGGTATTTCTCTCATATGAATTACTTCCTATAATAGGTACATCATTTATATATGGATGGCCCAGCATATAAATAAAATGGATGGTAAACTAAGAGATGATTCATACAAGCAATTTACCCCTGGGTCTTATGCATTTCATTTTATCCACTTAAAAACAGACATAGCAGAAAACTAATTTCAGGATAGTTAGCATTGTCTATAGTTCATGTAAGCAGCATTGTCTATGCCATTTCACACACTGTTGTGTCATATCACACACTCTTTGCACAGTTGGTAACAGACATCTGTTAAACAAAAAGCAAACAAACCACCCCATAACTGCTTAAAATTTGTACAAAACAAGGTGATGTGGAGGCCCTTCCTGTGATGGTGTCCCAAATATGGAATTCCCTCCCCACAGATGCCCAGTTGACTCATTCTGCTGGTTGCATCTTGCCCTGAAATTGATATAAAATGAAGGAATCCCTACTTTCACCGTGAAATCTTGATGGTCAGGTATGTTTGTGCTCCTTTTCTGTAGTGAGGAACCATTCAGGAAGCACATTGCTATCAAATCTATTGATCCTCTTCCTGACCCATATCCAGTGCTACTAGAGCCCTACATTTGCTTAATGCATCGTGTGTTCATAGTCTACATCAAATCCTTCAATGTATTTTGCAGCAGATTTGTGCCAAGACTCATCCAATTACAAATAAAAGCATGGAGCCAGATGACCTAAGAGTCTGTAGTCTTGTGTTACACACTAAAATGAGTAATGCAGTAACATTGCAATATGTCAAAAGAGGAACGTGATTTCAGATGCCTTGAAAAGCTTCTCACCAGTTTAAGTGGAAATGTTTCAAATACATCCATAGGAACAAAGAGTCTTAGAATTTAAGAAGGTACCCCAAGAGCCATCTAGTCCAACCTGCTTCATGAATCATTGGTGAGTACTCTTTAGGTTCAGTCAACCTGCTACAAATGCTTCTAACAGTAACATAATCTATCCCACATTCCGCCAGCTTCTCTGCAAAAATATCATGGAGGACTTTGTCAAAAGCCTTATTGAAATGAAGATACACTACATCCACAGCATTCCATGATCAACCAAGCTTGTAATTCTATTGAAAAATGAAATAAGAATAGTCTGGCATGACCTGTTTTGGAGTGGTTCTCCAGGTTTTCAGACTCTCCCAGCCCTACCTGGAGATGTCAGGAATTACACCTGGGACCTTCTGCATCCAAGGCAGATGCTATGGCTCTTCTCCTTCGTATACCCAAGCACAGGATATATGAAAGGTTGAGAGAGAATTCATGATCATAATGCCGCTTAGCAGATATGTGAAGACCAGAAATGGCTTTTATTGCATATGGGTGTGATTCCTTTTTATGTCAATGGCCCATTGCTTTTGTGAGAATCACAGCATCAGTAAAGACACCCCACCAGCACTACCAATGTATTTGAGGCAACAGTTGAACTTTAAACAAAATAACCAAAAAGATTTATCAGATCTATATCCTGCCAGAACCAATAATAAGGGAGTGAGAGTATTCAGAGCAACAATATTGAAGGAATCTCTCACATATTCTGTCAGTTAAAATATGTAAATGGAATACAGTTGCTGGGAGATGGAAAGCTATTTGAACCTGTGAAAACATTGCAATCTGTGCTGCTTTTGAATTTCCAAGATCTGTATGTTTCATGCTAATCAGTTGATTCATATTGCTACTATGCTAAGCAAAAGGATACCATATAAACTATGCTCCCTTTTTAATACTAAAAGGCAGTCCTCTGCACCTAACACTGGTTCTTGATAGACAGATCAGAGAAATACAAATGTACAATCCTCCTATCTGTCGAAATGCTTCAAGATCTCCATACTATATTACTAATCTGCAATTCTGGAAGTAAGTTCTACTGAACACAAAGGAACTTACTTCTAAGCGTGAATAGGATTGCACTATAATGCTCTTTCTGTTGTACAGCTGATTGCTGATTTTGGTAGAAAGACTATACTGTAGTGTGAAAGAGCATTCAGTTGCCATATAAATAGAGATAGCAGAGTTCAAACATTACTGGTAGCTCCAGGAGACATTAACTTTGATCACCCTCTGAATTACTAGCTGGGCAAAGCCAAGAGTCATCAGCATTTGTTGGGGCAGGTCCAGTTCTTCCCTAATCTACTGCTAGTAGGGTTTGAGGAGAAATTCAATTCAGCTTGCATTTAAAGGAGGCTTTATCACATCTTCCAAAACAATATGAGAAGCAAAACTCCACCATATTTTGTGGTCCAGTAAAGTATAGAGCTAACCAACCATCAAATATTGGGGGTTTAGGTACCGTATACTAACTAACTTCTACGGAGAAGGGAGAGGGCCTCCTTAGTGAGTGAATAACCTGGCACCAAGTCCTTTGAATTGTTGTTTGTTCCTTCTAGTGTGCTATTGTGTTTTATGAGATACGCTTGAAGTGAAGATGACATGACCTTAATTTTGGAAAGAGCACATCTTTAACTTTACAGTTCATGAATCTCAAATTTAGCTCAAAATATTCTCTTTCATTGTCTGTGTGAAGTCCGGTCCCTGCTAACAGGAGGTTGATAACAAGATCTTTCTGCAAAATACGAGGAATAGTGCTCTGATCTTTTCAGCAGCTATTAGGGTCAGGATGTTAGCTGCTCTTCCAGCTTATGTATGAGACAAGAGCTTGTACTGGTCACAGATAGTTCATGAAGGCTCTATTTTATTAGATAACGTTTTGATTACAAAGCAAAGTATGAGCATCAAAGAAGTATATAAAATGCCCATGGAAATTGGGTGCATGCACAGAGAGTGTTAACAAGTAGGGAGCAGTATATAGCAAGGCATGCAAGTCCTTGTTTGAGGGAAAATGCACCAAAACAGCAGTATTTATCAAGGTAGATATGGATTGTGGCTAATGTCATGTGTACATGGAATCAAACACCTACCGTGAGAAGACACTGGAGCCAGAATAAACAGTAACGTGTACACCGACTATGAGGGAGAGAAATAATCACAGGTCAACTGCCATAGAGAGGGTCTGCCTCTGCATGTTTGCCTGACCCGCTCTTCTCTGAGGTGCTTGTGTATATAAAATGTCACTGTTTATTATGATAATGCAAAGCTAGCATGCCTCCTCTGTCACTCAAATATAATGCACTGGTCATAAATCAGTAAGAAGCCTACTTAGGCATGGCCTTTGTAATCAGTACTGCATGTATTGGCTGTTCCCTACATAATGCACTTCTAAATGTGGGCTATTATTTTACACCAGGAATACATTAGTACAATCTACAGCCATTCTGGCTTTTGCAAATCATCTAAGAGCGTCACTCTCTCTCTCACACACACACACACAGAAAGAGAAAGAAAAAGACAAACAGAAACCCTGCTCACACTTGCCTGCTTTTCTTGGAACAAATGTTTTGACCATGACAAATGTGTTTAGCAGTCTTAGTGATGAATAAGCAAAAGGAATTATCAATGTCCCTCTAGTGCATTGTCATTTCTGCTTTTACACTTCATGGTTTTCTCAACTGATGAGTCACAAGTTAAATACTATATTCAAAAACATCTTACAGAGTCCCATGTCTCTCCCTAGTAATCCTTCACTTTAAAGCTTCAGAGTCTGTGTAGGAATACTGTATGTTTGTTCTGAAATTCATACACTGTATGGCATATACTAATATGATAAGGCCAAATGTGTTTGCTCTTCGACTAGTTAAAAAAAAAATAAGTAAGAGACATCATTGAGATATGGATGAAATACAAAGGAAAATTTATACCAGTAAATTCCCCAACTCCAGTGGTGATGATAGAAGACTTCCCAGTAATTTTTTAAAAAAGAAATTGAAAAAGAAGCAAGGGAAGAAAATACTTAAAATAAAGGAATGGGTGGAGAAAATGAGAAGCAAAGAACAAATAAGAGAAGCTCTAACAGGAAGCAAAATAATTTGGTTTAAATGTATACAACTGGAGCAATGGACAAAGAAGTGGTTAAGGGAAAACAAGAAATGCAAAGAATATACAAAATTTGAAAAATGATTATAAAAAGGGGAGATAAAGAAGAAAATACAACTATAAAAGGGGAAAGCAGTGAAATTTATAAAATATTAGTAGAAATAGAGGATCAACAAGATCAATTAAAAGAGGTGTGGGAAAAGGAGACAACAGGGCAGATAAATAGTCAAAGCTGGGAGAAAATATGGGAGAAATGCCCTTTGAAAATGTTGTCTATAAGGATAGGCAAAAATTCATTTTTTTTTTTTAAAAAAATTGCTTTCTTAAAGTTCAAAGTGCATGTCCAACTACACCCAGCTTTCCCTTGCCTGTGTATAATGAAACCCAATAGGACATGATCACTTCCTCCCAAGGTTTCCTGGACTTTCACTTTGTCGATCAGTTCTTTCCTTTTGGTGAAGACCATAGAATCAGGTCCAAAAGAAATGATCCCCTTGATGCTTCTTCCACCTTCTGGTGGGAAATGAAATTGTCAGTGAGACAGCGGAGGAATTTGTTGGACCTTTGAGTTCCAATAGATATCGGGGTATCTCTCCTTTTTGAATGTTTGGTAACAGGGGTGCCAACTTGAATAAAATATGGGGGGGAGGTAAGCCCCACCCCACATAATGGAGGACATACGCACACCATTTGAATGGCAATGCCCATCAACTTTTGGGGAGCCTGGCCTCTCAAATATTTTAGGGGGGGAGGAGAAGGGACCTCAGTCCCTGGGAGTTGGCTGCTATGCTTGGCTATCGGCTCTAAGAAGGCTTCATACAAGTCCTTAGATAGGCTTGGAGGTCTCACCACAGTAAGGTCATTGTTCTTTCCCTTTCCTACAATTTTTACCCATTTACTCTTAATCTGCCTTCCATGCTCCAAGTCATGGATGTATTCATACTGTAAGTGTACACTCCTCCCTTTCTGTTTGATCTATTCCTGTTGAGCAGGTTGTACCTCTCAATTTCTACATTTCAGTCATGAACAAAAGATTCCCTTCCCTACCTCCATGTAGTTGAGTGCTTCCTTTTTCTTCTCCTCCTCCTCTCCCTTCTTCCCTGGTGCCTACCTTATTGTCCTTTCGGCACCATGCAAAGACAGATTTATTCTCCTGAGTTTTTGAGATACAATTTTAATCCTTCTGACTTTTATGCAGCTTTTATGATTCTGTGGCTTTTACTTTTTATTATGTTCCCCCCATTTACCTTTCCTATTGTTTTATCCTTTTTTGTAAACCTCCCTGGAAATATGATTGAGAGTGGTATAAAAATACTTATAATAAATAAATCTCTGATGACAGATTATAGTGCAATCTGCATGAATCATACTATATGGATAGAAGGGTGCAAAAGATTTTTAATAAGGACGTGCAAATCCTGTTCCATTGTATTTTACAGAATTGTCTACTGGTCTATTATAAGCAGTGTCAGTCGTCCAATGTTTGAAATGTCTTTGGATTTTCTCAGAAGTTAGTGTGTGTGTGTGTGTGTGTGTGTAGTTTCTGCCCTCAAAACCCCTTTATAACCCATGTTTTGTGCATCTGGCATGCACTAAATTTCCATTATGTGGTCACAACCCTAGCAAATGCTGCAAAGAACAGTGATGAAACTTATAAACTCTCCATGTCACACACGTCCCTCCCTGCAAGCAATCTCTGCTGCAACCCTGGAGTGTCCCTTCACTGTAGATGTGAAAAAGGCAACACTTTTTAAATCCCTTGTCACTTAGGGCACTTCCAGACTGCCACTATTTCTGGGTGGCATTCTATCACATACCTGCAGATTCAAGTTGCGTAACTGAAGTTGATTTGGCGCAGTCACTCAACCAACCTGCTTCTTTTCCCTGCTCCCCACAAATTGGACTTTTTGCAATAAGGGGTGGGAAAATGTGGCAGGGAGTATAGGATAGCAATAGCTAAATTTCATGGTCATTAAAAAAACAAACCTAGGCAGGTTGTGGAGTCCCATGACATTCCTAACTCTTAAACTGGCACTTAGTTTAATAATGTATCAGGATGAATGTTCAATAAACCTGGAAGTGACCTTACACACACACAGTGCTATTTTTCTAGAAAAAGAGGTGCTGGAATTCACCATAAATGCCTTCCTTGTCCTCTTAAAATGGCAACGGAGCTCACCTGAGTGCAGCCGGAATTGATTTCTGCAGTGCTTTTTTCCTGGGGGTATGCATACCCCTAAACATTTTGTGAATCTTTGTACTTTTTGTCCATTTACGGTACTGTATTTATTTCCCCTGATTTGAACTATAAAATGGTGCTTTTCTTGAGTCAAAAACAACCACTGGATTTCCAGCTGAAAAAAAAGCCCTGCAAACACGATAGTGAAGAGACTGGTCCCAACTAGCTGCTGATGTGGAAGGAGAACAGTGCACATTTCAGGCTTTGCACTGAATTCTCCAAGGTCCGTGATTTCAGTATCATCTCGGCAATGCAGAGTCTTCTCTGGACTTGCAACAGAAGTTGCAGGGAGCAGGGGCTGAGTTTGTCAGCTGACATAAATGTGAACTGACACACAAAGTTGCCTTATACTGAGCTAGACTATTCCACCTTCCAGCTCAGTAGTGTCTACAATGACTGGCAGTAGCTTTCTAGGATTTCCCATGAGACTTTTCCTCTCCTCCCTGGAGAGATCGAACCAGGGACATTATGCACGCAAAGCAAGTGATCCATCACTGACTGACACACACTACAAACTCCCTGTGCCTCATGACTGGTTCTTGTAGGGCCTGCAGCCTCTCTGATTCTGAAACTGTGGACTCAACTATACAGCTGCAAATAAAACGTTTTAAGTGTGTTGTAAATTGCAATATACATATGTGACAGTAGATGGTGACAGTGAGCTATGGCAAACTCAATGTATTTTTAAAAACATTATTATTATTATTATTATTATTATTATTATTATTATTATTATTATTAGCATTTTCAAAGTCTTTTTTTATATGTGTGTAGATTCTACCTGTTAGTGCAGCTGGCACTTCCTTTTAGCTCTTGAAAACAAATGTAGGGATAGCCAATTTACTCAGTTTTGTGGGTGACCACTCCCTCCCGCCCCCGCAAAAAAAAGCTACTGCAGGTCATAAAGAGTAAAATGTAAGACAAGCAGAAGTGCACCTCATATGTCACAAAGCAGACTCACCCAGTAATGTCAGAAGGCAGAAGGCAGCCATCTCACCCAATGAAAGTTAGCATTTGGCTTGTAGCCCAGACCACAACCTCGAAATAAGTCTGGCCCTAGTGTGGTTTTCAAAGAGCAATGAAATGTTTGCCACTGAATAAAGTATGAAAGCTTTGCTTGCAACTCTTCCTTATGCAGAAAACCGTTCTTCAGGAACGTATGAGCAAAATAGTTATCACATCCTCCCCTCTATGGCTGATACACCTTCGCAGCAGAAATTAATTGCAGCTATTATGTGTAGCTGGTGCTTATTTTTGTCAATGCTTTTTTTCGCATAACACAAGCTTATGCTGCTATAACTGAGAGCTTCACTGAACTCTGGATATTTAGACAATGTTCAAAGAACAGGTGCTAAAGAATATTTCACATTAAAAAAAAGTAGAGGTGCCAAAATAACTCCCATAAAGAATAAAAAGTATATCAATATGTGCATGAACAACTAAAATAGTACTGATAATTTAGTGCAATGGAAAGGAAAGGAACAAGGGAACAAACTAGAGACTGCAACATAATGATATGTGGCACCAATATGTCAGACATAGAAATATGAAGGCACTGACCAATTTGTTTGTTTTTTAAAGTAAAGTTTGCTCAATTATTTGCTAAGGAGCTTTTCCAGAGCTGTCACCCAGCTAGATACACAGAGTAATAGTAACCAAACTAGGAAAGATCTCCAGAGATATTTGAAACGGGGTGAACATTTGAAACCGGTGGAAGAATAAATCCTAATTTTCATCTGATAAGAGACAGAGAATGGGATAATCACGAGAATTCTAGAAGGATAAACCTGTTGAATAAGAGCCAGAGGATCTTTACCAAAGTAACCCTAAGTAGGATTGAGAAAACAGTGAATGAAACTAATAATATAGGGATTAGTACAGTTTCTTGAGGAATTGGTGCTTTTTATAGAAAATATTCATAAAGATAAAGGTGGTGATGGAGTTCGTGAGACAGTTTTGACAGATCAATTACTTTTCAGCAAACAAAACAAAACCAAAGAGAACCTTTAAGAACCTGCTCTTCTGTCTTGCACGTTCATAGGAAGGGAAGCAATATTTGAAACATTATTGTGGCAAAATGAAAATAGTTGCTTTATTTCTGCCAAAAAGAGGAAGAAGAAAGTGTGCTTTAGAGGAAACAGTGCTTTGCACCAACAAGATGATTCTGGCAACAGTGTCTCACAGTTCAAACCTGCATAGAAGAATGATGTATAAACAGTTCTGAGGAAAAAGAAAGGAAAACGCTACAAACTCCAAGAACCTGTTCAGAATAAGAAGCTTTCCACTGTAGATTAAGATGTGAAGAACATAAACTGACATTTATGGAAATAATTTAGGCACAAGGTGATTTCTTCTTTTAAAAAAAACTGATTGAAAGCTGTACCATCTGGAAAAAATGTAATCAAAGACAGAAAGAACTTTAAAGAGAAATCTGGCAAAGGTCATGAGAAACCACAACTGCTTTGATACATGAATGTTAATAACCTGGTGGGAATAGATGGGTGGTTCTTATGTACTGCTATTCATAAAGCATTTCCATTCCATGACTATGTTAACAGGTTTGCACAATCCTGCAGTTTGCAAGACTCCTTCAGTTCAATGGAGCTCATACTATCAGAACTGCTTGAAAGACCAAGTGGCTTCAACATGTCTCATAAACTAAATGTCAAGTGTCCATGATAAGACTTAACATGTTTTAAATCAATACTATGCATTTTAGAGCACAGCGATCTAAAAGAGCGTTATGACTGAATATCTGTCACCCAGAACTATGTGCTTTGGAAAGGAGCTCATTACTGACATCCTATATTTATTTAGTTATTGGAATTCCAATGATCTCTTTTTGCCCTCAAAAGTGTGTTATTTATTTTGATTGTTTTAATAGCTTTGCAATCCATCCTTAGACTCGTAATACTGCAGGATTAAGAATAATATGTGCAGACTTTTAAAAACTTCATAATAATCCAGATTTCCTTCCCTTAAAAAGCGTTTATTTGCATTCCTTGCATGTATTTGTTATTCCTGAATACGGTTTACAAACTTAATCCGTTCTGGAAGTCCGTTCTTAAACTGAAGCCGTTCTTAAACTGAGCCGCGATTTCCCTAATGAGGCCTCCCGCTGCCGGTGCCCTTCCACTGTTCAGCTTCTATTCATAGACCGAGGTAAAGTTCACAAACTGGGACACTACTTCCGGTTTTGCGGAGTTCATAAACCGAATAGTTTGTAAACAGGGCTGTTCTTAAACCGAAGTTCCACTGTACTGTGAATTGCAAAAACAACAACAACAACAACAACAACCCAACCCTGTCAAAACCATGGGCATGGCTAATTTCAGTGGATAATTTTTATACCCTAGAAAAGTGTGAGAATAAGTCAACATAGCACTGAGATGATCACACTCATCAGGTGCGGGGGGAGGGGTGTTTAAGAGAGAATCCTGTTGTGCTAGTATAAGCCCTTGAATGGGCTTCTACTACAGCAGCCTTTCTCAATCTTGAGTCCCCAGATGTTGTTGGACTACAACTCTCACCATTCCTAGCTAGCAGGACCAGTGGTCAGGGGTGATGGGAGTTGTCCAACAACATCTGAGGACCCACAGTTGGGAAAGGCTGCATTAGTAGGATCAGTTAATTAAAGAGCAAGAGAAAGCAACTTGTATTTTGGAATGGGAGTACAGGTACTCTGTCTGGAGTGTCTCATGTTGAATATTGGTTCACTGGCCTTGTAAAATTGTCTGCTGATCACCTCCATTTATATTGTTTGTAAATAAAGAATAGGTAAAGGGACCCCTGACAGTTAAGTCCAGTCGCGAATGACCCTGGGGTTGCGGCGGTCATCTCACTTTACAGGCTGAGGGAACTGACATTTGTCTGCTTCTGCAGACAGTTTTTCCGGGTCATGTGGCCAGCATGACTAAGCCGCTTCTGGCGAAGCCAGAGTAGCACATGGAAATGCTGTTTACCTTCCTGCCAGAGTGGTACCTATTTATCTACTTGCACTTTTGGCATGCTTTTGAACTGCTAGGTTGGCAGGAGCTGGGACCGAGCAACGGGAGCTCACCCCTTAGTGAGGATTCGTACCAACCTTTTGATTGGCAAGCCCGACGCTCAGTGGTTTAGACCACAGTGCCACCCGCATCAAATAAAGAATATATTACTCCAAATCGCTATGGGTGATGTCCAATGTAAGCTACTCTGAGCAGACCCACTGAAATAAGAAGACTGAGGTCCAGTGATTTCAATCCACTTTGAGTATGAAATAGCTGGCTTCCCTCACCCCCTATGTTTCCCATGCTCTCTCATTCAAAGGAAATCAAGTGTGGGTTAGCACTACCCTTTCAGTTTCTCACTCTGTAGGTTAGATGGGAACTTCCAACAATATTATTAGTAGATAACATGAGAACAGTACTTTACTTCAGCTGATAAGCCACCATTGACTTTAGTAGAGAGCCTCTAAAAGTACATGAAGTTCTCAATAAGATATCAAAAACAAATGTACTGGTAAACAACAAAGAAAACTACTTATTTTTTGTACTTTTTTCACTGTCTCATTTTCATATTTTCCCCATATTTGTTTACAAGCTCCAATTGGCAGAAGGGAGGGGGTGGAAGGGAAGATCACTCCTACACTAAGAATTCTAATGCTTCCTTTGGGATCACACCAGGCCTTTGCTTAACATCATATGTATATTCCCTTCTTAAGATTCAGATCTGGCTTGCATTTTTAATAAAGGCTGGTATTACTGAAAACCTGGATCAGAATCCAATATTTTTCAGGAGTCATTTTAGAACTTGGTTGATCTGGAGGCTCTTGCAAAGCCAACATATACATCAGAAACAAATATAATATTTTAGCTCAAGCTGAACAAATCTCTTAATAGGCATTGTATTTGCCTGCCTGGATACCGAGGACTCAAATTGCCAGTTTAAGTTTTATAAAACAGATTTGAAATTGCACATATTAATAATAATCTTCACAATTCTGCCTAAATCTCACAAACTTATTGTCCCTCACAGTTTAATTTCCTGCATGGTGGTGAACATTTGAACACCAAACAATTTAAAATCCGAAAGGTTGTTATTGGTCCAGTTCTTACCAATGATGTAGATTTCTGTCTTTGCTCTTTCTAAGGAATTCAAATAAAACTCAAGTCACTCACAAGGATGGAACCAGACACACAGGACTCCACAAAGCCTTCACCTGAGATGGATTAGTGTGTGTGTTCCCTAGTTTGTGTCACTTGTGCACCTGTACTTAAACCAGCTGCGTCATTTCTGTTTTAGTCTTGATTTTTTGTGGAGGGAGGATTCTGCATGAAAAAAATTAATTTAAATTCATGCTTATGGGTGCATTTTATCATAACATGTGCTGTCTAAATGTGTTTTCTCTTAAAATATGCATTTCTAAATGTTGTTGTTCAGTCGTTCAGTCGTGTCTGACTCTTCGTGACCCCATGGACCAGAGCACGCCAGGCACGCCTATCTTTCACTGCCTCCCGCAGCTTGGCCAAACTCATGCTAGTCACTTCAAGAACACTGTCCAACCATCTCATCCTCTGTTGTCCCCTTCTCCTTGTGATACATGTTATATTTTTGGAACTCAGAATTGTATCACAAAATCTGAAGAAGTGCAATGTCCATAGGGTAACATACCCTCCAACAGCTTGAGTCCCAAAACCGGGATGCACGTCTTCCCACCTGTGCTCTCATGCAAGTCACATGACCCACGCGAGATCACAGAGCCCAAAGGACACACTTATTCAGAGCTGTGTTCACATGGCACCCAAGAGCACACTTTTTGGGGCACCAAAAAAAGCCCTTTTTTGAGGTGAGATCTTGATGTGAAATTGTGTGGGATCATGGCACTCAAAGAAGCTGCTGTGCTCTCACAGAGGAGAAAATGGGAAGTCCCATTTTTCTTGTGCCACTTGCAGGATATAGGGTAACTATGTCCTCTTCTGCACATTTGTCCAGGAAGTGCAGATCAAATAAGACAGATTATTTTTTTTACAGATAAAAGCCCAAGCTCATAGAAAAAGAATGTTTTGCATAATTTTTCCAAATATCCTCTACTATTTGGGGGGCATTCACCTTTCCTTTCTCTAGCCACTCTGTTCCCTGGGCTGCCACACACACATACAATGCCCTAGAATGGGAGAGGAAAATGGTGACCAGGCAGCCAAGAGAGTTGCTGTTGCTGCCACCGCTGTCATTTGGACTGGTGGCAACAATAAAAATATAAGGGCCACTGCTAATGGCGAACCCCACCTGAAGAAACTGACAGAGAATTTACCCACCCACCCATCAGGATAAATGGTTCCCCCAAATTTATCCGCCCACAAAGAAACAGGAGAATTTCCGGAGGCCATTTGCATATAGCTCTAGTTTGCACCACATTTTGCAAACACTGAAGTCCTCAAGCCCTACACTCAATATCTGCAAAATGCTTATAGTACTCCTAATACTCAGCAGAATCCAACAATTCTGACATCTGCATGCTAGAGCCTTGCTTGAATTCATTATAAGTACATCATGACTCCATTCCCTAATACTGAAGAGAAAGGGGAGGGGGGTTCCCTACTTATGTTTCCTATTCACATTAGGGATCCATGTCCCATGGAAGATTTAAGGCACTGCAATCTTGAACCTGGAACTCATCGGGTCTGGGACTGAGGTGCTTTAATTTCTGTGCCACTGTGGTGGTGTACCAAAGCAGTTAGCTACTGCACTGCTCCCTGCTCTACTTCCCTGTGGATGGTGAAAGGATATTTCAGAAATAGTCAAGACCCAATAAGCTCCTGGGTGTGGTTTCATTCCTAAGTCTGAATCAATTATTGCTCAAACCAGGGCCATCTTACCTATAGGCACTAGGGGTGTGGGGCACCCGGGCGTCGGGCTCTCAGGTGCACCAGGCTGAGAGTCCAGGGCCCAAGAGTTGAGTCTTGGGAAGAGCCAGCCCATCAGTTGGAGCGCCATGGCGGGCTCTTCTGCTGCGGGCGGCTCTGTGCCACAAGTTCGGGGGTGACCGAGCCAGCAAGACGCTGACGCGGCTGGCTGGCTCCGCCCTCCTGCATGCCTGGGACTGGGCTATCTGGGGGGGGGGGAGGTGCCAGGTGGATCTTTGCACCCCGGCGCCACATATGCTTATGACAGCTCTGGCTCAAACACATACTTAACTCTCAACTCAGACATCTGTGTGTACCTGATGGTCCACCCAGATGCAATGCGCCACTTCCTGCTTCCTCTCTAGCCAGGACAACAGTTTTTAAGCTGAAGTTTAACTTGAAAACTCATTGTATATGGGTCAGTTTTAGCTCCAATGACACTAACAGTGACTTGCCAAATCTGGTGTACTTTTACGCAATTCCCCCCCCCCTTCTACTTCCATTCTAAGAAATGTCTTACAATTTGTCATTCCTCCATTTGAAGTTCCAGAAACTGTCACTAAGGAACAGTTCTGGCATGATTCTAAAAGACCCAGATCTGTAATCTCTTCTATACTGAATGGTTCACCTCAAGGGCAAGATACCCCACTCCAGTAATGGAATTTTGGATATTTCAAATCATAGCAGCAGAGTGACTACTATCTGGTTATTTGTCATTGCTGCCTTACTGGGCTCATTCCCAGGTTGAGCTGAAAACTAATTCAAAATTCCAGTTTCTCAGGGTGTAATGGCTGACAGTAATTCACAGCACTTCATATTCAGTCTCAATTTTTTTGCATGTGATGCATTAGATTTCATCACTTCTTGTTAGAATATGATACATGAGATAATGTGCTAGAACACAGCACCATATGCCATTCCTCCCCACAGTTCATCACTTATGTGACTCAATCAAACTGGTAGAGGGTGGCATATATTTACTGTACCTTTTATTGCTGATATTATTGATTGGATCTGACTTATAAAAGGAACAGCTGCAGGTGTCATACAATGAAAACTGTGAGTGTGTCATAGTTTTCCGCTGGCACTTCAGTGCTCTCCTTAGCAACTTACTGGTTGAAGGAAAAGTGAATACTGTATCCTCCCCCACCTCCACCATGTCCTGAGGGTGCAATTATTGATAAAAACCTATAACCTATTGGCCTACTTAGAACTCTAAGTGGTCTGCTGCTTGTGTTCTTCACTTGAAGATCCATCTATTCAGTAAACAGGACATCTGGACCACAGAATCTATTTATATATGAAATGTGAGTTCAAGGCATATTGATCTGTATGATAAAGGGAGATCACAGGTTATGCTGGCCTAGTTTTTGCTGCTGCTGCTGTTGCTGTTTACTGGTTTCCTTTTCCTGTAAAACCTATCCTTGATATTTGCCCTCTTTAATATCATGCAAGACAAAAGATTGAAAAGTATCCAGAAATATATGCATTCACATTTCAACATTTACTTCTCTCTTGCTTTGGATAGATGTTTTACAGTGTTGACTGGCACAAGGAAAATGTTTGATTGATAGGCATCATATTCAGGATGATAGTTTACTGAATCTGTTGAAGCAAACTGAAATAATCCCCTGAAAGTCAAATTTTTGCAGCTGTATAATTGTAAGGAGCACATATGCAATATCCAATTTGGACCTCTGCGGCTTCCATTCTGATTGTGTTTCCATGGGATAATAAGGTGAAATTCCCAACCTTCAGTTCCTTGATCTACCGTGAGAGAAGGATGGGGGATGAAATTTGATTCAATTTGCATTTTAACATGAACCTGCTTAATTCAAGCTTCCAAAAACAATATGTGGACTGAAATGGGCTATCCTTCAAAATTCACACTTTACAGTGTGGTTCTCCAATGAAGAATATGCATATATGGAGGGAAAATGCAATGATGCATTTATAAATGGAAATGACATGCAAAAATGAATTATACTAGAGAAATTTCCTCCCAAAATGTGTCTCATTAAAGAAATTAGAAGTAAAAGAATGATGTATTTTCATGAATATTTTTTGAAATGATTATGGAAGTATGGTGAACTGAAGATTGGAAAAACAAGAAATGGTGGGAAAGCAAAATTAACAGATCCTTCTGCCCCTATCTCTAGCTTATATGGACCTGGAGATAAACTGGTATGTCTGCCTCATGGTTTTCCATTTCATCTTGTGGTAACAGCATCCCCAAAGGTCAGAGTCTCACAGAAGCTTAGCCCAAGCCAGGTGAGTAAAGACTCTCCAAACTGGTAAGCGTAAACATTTCATATGTGAATGCAAATCTATATGGTTCTCACTTACAATGTGCGGACTCTGATCTACTAAAAAATTACTTAAGATTGTGTGTCTCTGCTTTTCAGAGTTGGTCATGGGGTAGGAGAGAGTTAGAAAGACTAAAAGACAGAAACCTGCCAATCCACTCTTTTGTAAGCTAAACAGAATAGGGAGTGTAATGTGTATCCTGCAAGTTTTAATTTTTGCAAGGCTGAATGGAGACTATCCCTTTTAATCAGGCCTTGGAGCTGAGGAAGTATGCCATGCAGCTCTGAAATTGCTATATTGCTATATATACCCTGTTTCTCCTAAAATAAGACATAGCCATAAAATAAGCTATAGCAGGATTTCTATGCATTTGCGAAATATAAGCCGTTCCCCCAAAATAAGCCATACCCCGAAAATAAGCCATAGTGACGTGGTACCTCCCATTAAAACAGCCTGGGGAGGCGTGGCTATGCAGCGTACCGATGCAACGTGGTTAAAATAAGACATCCCCTGAAAATAAGCCATACTGTGTTTTGTTGAGCAAAAAAATATATAAGACGGTGTCTTATTTTAGGAGAAACACGGTAGTAGTAAGAAAGAGTTCTGTTCTGAACATTCCTGTCTCTCTAGTACAGGGTTGGCAAGCTTCCTGAACCAATGAGCACATTTCAAATTTTGGGAGTGCTGAGAGTGCCTGTCACAAAATAACTGCCATGGAGTGTGGAATAACATGAAATGGCTGGTATATGAAGCACAGCATAACATAAAATTAGAGAGATAACCATTGCCAACAACTTCATGCTTACCAATGGGAAGTCAGCTGTGTCCTGTCGGTCCCAGTTGTGGAGATCACATGATATTGATCACACACAAACAAACACATATACTGCTGCTGTTGTTGTCTAATACCAATAGCTCCAAGGAAAAATATACAAGGTGGCATATCACACTCACTCTCATTTTGCAGAAATTGCTTAGAACGTACCTGCACATTTCCCCTGGTAACTGTTTATAGGAGGGCTAAAGACTTTTAAAACGAAAAAGTCTGGGGTACCTGCCTAGGGACACCAATGAAAGTCTTCACGGACACAAGGGTAACCCCTGCTCTGGCGAGTTGTTGCAGAGCAGAGCCTATAGGTGAATTTCAATCTGAACCATGCCCAAGGGTCATTACAGAAGAACAGAATCCTACTCCTTCCCCTGGAGAGCTACCCAGAGGGATTGGGGCTTGAAAAAATTGAGACATACACTCCACTCCACTCCAGCTGGCTTTTGCTGGGTTGCATTCATTTGCACATTCATTTGTAAGGTTGTGGCAATCATTTGCACTTCTTAGGATGCAAATGTAGGGTTGCCATATTTCAAACAGTGAAAATATGGCCAGAAAAGTTGTTGAGGGTTTATTTTTTTGGCAAAATTGTTGAGCTTTATGGAAAAACGGCAAAAATGGGACAGCCGATATGGCCTGCCAGTATTCCAGATATGTTTGGATGTGGTATTGGGGTGTTCATGTTTAAAAGAACCGAAGTTCTGGTTTTTATCTCCTTCCACATTAGGAGTGGAATTTCATGTTAGTGTTGTAGTTCGAGAAAAGCAAGTGAGTGTTAATTTTTACAGCGGTTGTAGATTCGTACAAGTTCAGACCTTTAATATTATCCTTTTAATGTTTCCATCTCTACTTTCTTTATCTCTTTGTGGCCTCAACCTTATTTTCTCCAGACAGAACTAGATTTTCTCTCTCTTCAAACAGCAACATCTGAGTTGAATTAAATAGACTTATCTTCATCTCTTTCTTCTGAAAGTACATCCGTGCACTGCATAATATAGCCCTCTAATTGACTCAATGGGTACTTTTACATGCAAAGATGCCTGAAAAATTAAGCTTCCTTTCAGGACTATATTTTGAGCCAAATAAGAGAAATTGCCCTAAGTAGACATGCAATTTAAAATTAAACGTAGACAGGAACAGAGTATGCTGCCTGGCAAATTTTTATTAAATGTAAAAAAAAAAAAAAAAAAAAAAAATGTTTCCAGTATTCTCATGACATGCTGAAATGTAAATCGTTTTAATACTCTTAACTAATGGCAAACTTGAGTACTTTTACAGAGGAATTCTACACTCCATTATGTTGGGGGAGAAGAGATGTTGTCACTATGTTGGCTGAACAACCTCTGTGTCCTATAGATGCTCACTCCAGAGAGGGAGAGGAAAACACACAGTCCAGGAAATCCCCAAAAATGATGTACAAAAGGCAGCCATGCCCCCTGGATCCGCTAGTGTTGAAGCCCGCATGCTGCCCACACACAGAAGGAGCCAATGGATTTCAAAGGATGAGGAAACACTCCCAGCACACAACAAAGGATGAGGAAACACTCCCAGCAATGTACCAAACAACACCAGAGCATCCCAAATGCCTCAGCACCAGTGTGGAAGTGAAAGTTGTCAAAAAATCACTGGTATAAATCTTAAAAATGTGGAGGGGATATATACCTGACACATCTAAGATTCCCATAGGAACATCAAAATTCACTGTAACATACATATAGAACACATATCTGGAATGTCACATAATCCAGTTGTCACCTGAGCTGGTATTTACTGTTAATCAGCTCTGTTGACTGATTAAAAAAAAAAAAAAATCTTGGACAGCAGAAACAGCCAATTAAGTAACAATTTTAGGCCTAATCAGTTGTTAAATGTTGTCACTACTAATCAGCTGTTTAGCACCCTTAATGGTGGACAGCTGATTAGCTCTCAGAGACTTTTAATTCTGAATGGATTGCAATTGTTTCATTGATGATTTGTTAATTACTTTATATGATTTATTTTGCATTTGTTATGTTCTATGATGTTTTATCATGTTATTGTTATTTATTGTTTGTAAGCTGCTTTGAGATTCCTTTGAATGAAAATCGGCATAGAAATACAACAAATCAACCAAATAGGTCAAATCAAGAGAAATGTCATTTAAAGTGGCAGCCCTGCATTTTATTTTAAAACCTTCACCTCTGAACTGCCGCCTTACTGACTTTTCCACAAATCAAAGTGTTTGTATAGCAATTCCACATTTTGTTTTTAGGCAAAGGAATAATAATAATAATAATAATAATAATAATAATACAATCAAAGTGAACTGCCTCAACCTTGAAAGATGTGCTTTGTGAAAAGTTACAGTGATAACCTGGCATAATTTTCCAAACATCAGTTTGTCAACCCTTTTTCAGCAGCCAAATCTTTTGAACCATTTTAAGTTTCAGGATATATAAATAAGCCTTTCAACAGTGAGCACCACAGTTTTAAAAGAAGTATAGAACGGTTGTACCATGATGAATGAGCATGCAGGATTCTGAAACATTCACTTCTAAGTGTAAAAGAAAATGTCAATATCTATCTCTTCAGTGTTCTCGGCTTTCTGCTAAAGTGTATGATATCATTACAAGAATCACACTATTTCTGCAGAAAATGTTTCTATTTTTGTTCGTCTTCTGCAGCAGTGGTTTTACGAGAATGCCAAGACAAGGCACTAAT
Source organism: Lacerta agilis (assembly GCF_009819535.1). Classification (NCBI taxonomy): domain Eukaryota; kingdom Metazoa; phylum Chordata; class Lepidosauria; order Squamata; family Lacertidae; genus Lacerta; species Lacerta agilis. The sequence goes on from NC_046312.1 coordinate 96,999,110, forward strand.
TTAACTTAGAACACTGTGGTTTTTTGGTACGTACTATGATGTCTAACCTGGAAACATCTGTCTAATCTAGGCCACAGGGCATCCGCACATGACCTTTAGCACTCCTTCCCAGACCACATTCCACTTTGCTAGATTGCTTCTGGCCATACTTAGGAACACAGGGCATACAAGGCTCTAAGAAGACACAGAAACCAGCACAATTTGTGCACAATATCACCTTGCATTCTTGCTTTCTCCCAACTCCATCAATGTGCTCTGTCCCTTCTTGCTCAGTCTTTTACCTCAGACTTTACTGTAGTTTCCCCACTGTTTTAAATCACCTCTCTAAGGTTTTGAAAAAGGTTTTGAAAAAGCTTCCCTTTCTCAACGTGCCTGAGACTTTCAGTGCTTCCAAACAGAATGAGTAGCCAACTGCCTGAATATGGCAATACAAGGAGTGGGGGAAAGGAGAAGCACCAGTTGAGCATCCCATGAGAACAACTATAGGATGCTACCATGCTACCATTCCCATGACTCTAGAACCAAGATAAATCCCTGCTAATAGAAGGCACCAACAGAATAATAGGCTACATACCTGCCAGGTGGGGGTTATCAAAAGGAAGAATGGTTCCACTGAGCCACACTGGCAGAAAAATGAGTAATTCCTCAACATTGAAAAGCCCTGACCCAACCAAGCACAGAAGACTGGAAACAAGACTTTGTGCAACTAGCAGCCCAGGAGAAAATTCAGCTCTATAAATCACATTAAAAAGTCAAGATTCCAAGAGATTTGCAGTGCATTTATGGAACCTTTCACCGAGTAATGCACACAACTAGAAGCAGTGGGAGGCACAATGCAGGGATGGAAACATATCTAACTTAATGTGCTCCAGCAGAGCACTGATACTCATTTATCCTAACCCTTCTGTGAACATACAGAACTGAATGCTGTATACCATACTAAACAACCAGGAGGGGGGATTGTACTGTTCTGTTGTAATAATGTGAAAATCCTAATGAGCACTCACACTTTACACTGTGGGTGCCTTTTGCAGGATCGTGTGTGGAGAAGAGGACGACAGAGGATGAGATGGTTGGACAGTGTTCTCGAAGCTACTAACATGAGTTTGGCCAAACTGCGAGAGGCAGTGAAGGATAGGCGTGCCTGACGTGCTCTGGTCCATGGGGTCACGAAGAGTCAGACACGACTGAATGACTGAACAACAACAACTGGCAAACAGGGGCTGGCTTGCCTCTCAGTATTAATTTTTGGAGGTTCATGCCCAGCCTCAGTAATAAATTTTCTTGCTGGGAGGTGGGGCCAGCCCCATTTATAAATAGGGGGTAGAGCCGACAATAGCCAGGCAGTCAGCTCTGGAGATTCACCCTCCCTATCCTCTCTTTGTTTAATGTTTCTTGTTTTCAGGTTAACCTTTCTTCCTGTTTAGTCTTTGACTGGTTGCTGTTGAAGGACGGAGAAGAAATTTTCCTGCATTGGCAGGTTTTGTCTTCCCCATAGCAATTCATCACAACTTTGGCGGTTATGGCCTTGGGTAGAATCCTTTAGTCTTTTCTTCCCTATAATGGGGGAGAGGGGGTGAAGTGGTGACTCACCCCCTGTGGTGGCGATTCCAGGGTCCCCCTCTTAAAGGGGTTATATATATGGGTGTCACTGGCCATACACTGAAAAGTCGTCAGTGAACTACCCTGCGTGCGGGGATATGGGCTTGGCTGCCTGCGACACTTAACGTCTCGCAGAGCAGCCCCATATCCCATTTACCCTTATGAGCCCCAGTTCCCCCTGGCTGGGGGGCTGGGGGGATACACGCCCCTGGCCTAAGGCAAGGTCTTCCTACATTCAGAAGTTTAATAAAGTTGTGGCCTAATTTTAATTCCATATAATGTTGTCAGAGTCTTTATTCCTTCCTTATGATCTCTGGGGGCTGGGACTGTTGCCGCCTGGTCATGCAATAACCTATACATCATAAAAAGAAAAGAATGGCAACTTTTCTCACGGTTTAAAGCTGTCATTTGCACCACAGATCATGGAAGACCACATGTGGCCACAGTCCCTGGATGGAAATGCACCATGCGGCCAAAAGTGTGCCTTTTCCTGGCCATCATTTGGATGGGGTTGTTTCAATTCGGACTGTAAGCCAGACAAGCAATTTCCTGATATTTTATTATTGTCCAACTGTTTTATTGCACTGACTAGATTGTACTTGTCTATTCATTTTAATGTTTGAATTTGTTTTATTATGATTGGAAAGCATTCATTCTCTAAACAAAATAAATAAAATTTCAACCTGGAACTGTTTTGCAACCTTTCTCTTAAAAGATAATTCTAATTACTGTATGTGGGTGTTTAATTATTTGTGCCTTAAGCCACCTATTGATAATAAACAGAAGCTACATGAAGTGGAACACATTTGATTGAATTCTATTATTATTATTATTATTATTATTATTATTATTATTATTATTATTTGCCCCTGAAACTAAGCCTTTTTTATATTGGGCCAAGTACAGATAACATACTAATTTGATGGCTGCATTTACACATTTAATTAAATAAAAACACTGAGCAGTGTTTAAGGAGAGAGTAAATGGTCTATAAATCCAACTATGTTCGATGTGATTTTTGTTGTTGTTAAAAAACAAAGAATGAAATGTGTATAGTTCTTTGGAAGCTTGTTGAGAGATAAATGTTGTGGGCAGAGTCAATGAAAATTCTCAGTGTTCAAGCTATTACTGGTACACATTCAACTCGATTTCTTTAAACCATCTGCCTTGGATCATCTGTAAATTTATAAGTACGGCGTCTGAAGAAAGTAACACCTTTCAAAATAGTATATGGAATTTAACACCATTGGAAGGCAGCTCGTGATGAAATTTCCTTGCAAATAAGTACACATGCGTTACTAACCCATGTGTTAGTTTATTTTAATTTTAATCTGTTTAACCCCCTAAACCTGTGTTATTCCCTCGTGGCAATATGAAAGGGGGGGAAGCTAATTTACACCCAGTTTATGTGTTCATATCTCACCTTTTCCTCCATGATGGATTTTAAAGGGATGAGCAGGGCTTTTCAGGAAGTTTTCCATCCAGGCACTAAATAGACCGAGACCTGCTTAGTTTGAGCTAGGTTGGTGTACCATATGCTTTGGGAAGACACCAATGATCAAAGTCCCTTTTGGTCCCCTAGAGCCAATTCTTACATATGAGAGGCAACCAGATGAGTAGCCAACTGCTCTAAAGATTCTTTATATTGCACAAGTTAAAGACACCTGCAGAAACAGCACAAATGAATTTATCTGAACAGGATGCAGGGAACAGATAAATATTGACACATGAAATGGATGGGGCAGTGAGAGAGACAATAGTTAATTGGATGGGACAATGAGCCTGGCTTTCAGCTTAGTTTACCCTCAGCATTTCCCAAAGCACCTCAGCATCCTAGGCTTTTTCTCAAGTTTGGAGGCTGGAGGATAGGGGCTTATTGGGCGCGCGCGCGCACACACACACACACTGCCATAAAGGATACAGAGGTAGGATTAGGTAAGTCAGCAGGAATAAACCAGAATTAGATTATTTGTTCCACAAACGCCCACTCATACAGCCAGATTCCATCATATGCTAGAAGCTGTACACTGATATGGCTAAGGAGAGGGCATTCCACCACAAAGGGGGAGGGCAGCTGGTACTGACCTGCTGAACATCAAGTTGTCAGGGCAAAAAAATGAGATCACTCCTCAGAGGAGCAAGGAAACCAATATCCCAGATAAAAACCTAGCACTACCAGCAAACTTGAGGAATCTGCTGTTCCTAACAGACTCTGACTTTAAAGCTGCAAAACCAGGGGTGTCCATATCAGTTGCCTCCACTTCTGGCTGTGTCTTGGACCTCCCCATCACCCTCAGGGCCACAGGAGCAGAGGGAATGGTGGGCCAGACACAAGCTTCAGGGTGACCATTGATGTGCTGAGTTAGCCTCGCAAGGGAAGAGAGGAAAGCCCATGTAGATGCCTTCCTGGATCAAGGGCCGGCTGAGAATCAAGAGCCTGAAACTCATGCAGTGGTACCTTCGGTTACAAACTTAATTCGTTCCGGAGGTCTGTTTGTAACCGGAAACCGCTCATAACACGAGGCGCGCTTTTGCTAATGGCACCTCCCGCTGCTGCCACGCCGCTGGAGCTCGACTTCTGTTTGCATCCCGGGGCAAAGTTCACAACAAGGGGCATCTACTTCCGGGTTAGCAGAGCGTGTAACCTGAAGCATTTGGAAGGGGGGCGGTACGTAACACAAGGTACTACTGCATATAGGTTCTCCACCTGAGCTAGGCAGTTCCCTAAAGTAATAGCTCCCTCTGGCAAGCTCCAGGCTCCAGGACACGGCCAACCGGTTGTCATGTTCATATCCAAGAACTTCTCCAGAACTGAATCTCTGATCTTAATCTGACTATGCAGCCAGATAGTGAAATGAGGACAACCCCAGCATATTTAGTTCTTAGGCACCCTTCATTCTTCTGAAATGAAAAATGTTTCCTGAAACTTCTTAAACTATTCTTCTCCAGCTCTAGTTAAAACACCAGTTTATGCATTCATTTCATATCCTATTGTATGTCATTGTGCCCATGTTCCTTATTCCCCCCACTTTGCTATTTCTTTACTGCTCCAGCCATGGATTGTGAGCTCTTTGGGTTAGTGTTGTAAAAGCATAGTGCACATTGATTGCACACTATATTAAATAGTAAAGGTACAGTTGTTACACACAGTTACCAGGTTTACATTTTCCTCTCTGAAGACAAATGAAGAACCATCAGATCACAGAGGCCTACAGTAAACCTTTTCCAGAGGTATCACTCTTAAATTTTATTGTACCTTGCAAGGGAGTTATTTCTTGTTCTTTTCCTCTTAGAAAAGTTCAGTTTCTTTAAAAATGGAGAAAAGGTAAAGACCACTTCCTCCCAAGTCAGCCTAAAAGGGTTTATTGTGTTAAGCCATACTGAGCATATCTGTCTATCAGATCATTATAACTACAAGGCCACTTTAAAATGTGTGCACCTAAATGCTCAGAGGATAACAGCATTTCTGCCTACTCCATAATCTTTGTCAGATTTGTGCATTCAAGCGAAGTTCCACGTTTTGTGTTACTAAGTGGCAGAGAAAGCAAAAAAGAGTCCTTGAAGGGACTGCATTAAATAATATGTGAGAGAGAAGTAGTTACACAATGAAGAAGAGTGGGTGGGGTGATTCCTTCCCAGCAATAAGGAACTTTGGTAGTCTCCTGCTGTTTGGGCTTCTGCAAATGAGACGCTTGCTTTTTGAATTTATGCGCTTAAACAAATTGTTCTTAGCGCTCCATCAATTGTGGACTGAAAATGGTGCTTCTTCAGTACTGCTCACGTTCGTTCTTCACACCTAAGCCACTGTACCTTCAAATTAAGGAAATTGATTGGTATCAACGGCATTTGTCAGTGTTTGCCACAGTATTGCAGACAGATGGCCTGCTATGTCATTTCACCTGCTCTTATCAAGTTGGGGTGGCAGTTCGAAAGCACGTCAAGTGCAAGTAGATAAATAGGTACCGCTCCAGCGGGAAGGTAAAGAGTGTTTCCGTGCGCAGCTCTGGTTCTCCAGAAGCGGCTTAGTCATGCTGGGCACATGACCCGGAAGCTGTACGCCAGCTCCCTTGGCCAATAAAGCGAGATGAGCGGCGCAACCCCAGAGTCGTCCGCAACTGGACCTAGTGGTCAGGGGTCCCTTTACCTTTACTTTTATTAAGTTGGGGTGGGTGGGTTGAAAATGCTTTGTGTCTGTTTTAACATAATTTTATGGAACTTGTATCTGTTAATTCGCCCTGGGATCCAATGAGGTGAAAGGCAGATTAGAAAGGCTCTTAATAAAAATAAACAAATATTTATCTGGAGCATTCACTTGGTCTTGATTAGTCTATTTTGTCCAAAACTGTCATCTTTAATTCACTCATCAGATGATGTAACATCTGATTCACTGCATTCTAGCTTGTCCTCCCTCCTGGTTTTTCTGGATCTGGTTTATGGTAAAAACAAAAACAAAAACAAACAAAAAACCCCACCAAAACAGTTATTGTTTCAGCCTGTCAAGTGTTGACTGTTAAGAACTATTTAACTTTTTCAGGGCTAACACGTCCTCAATGATAAGCTTTGTGCTTGTGGTGTCTGCTTCTAACTTTCTATGTAGTGCAGAATATTCACTTAAATTTGATCTTTAATTAGTCTGCCACTGAATCTCCCAAAATCTGCTTCCCAACCCTCCATAGCAGATTTGGTGGGGTTCAGAGGAGCTTAGAGGAGAGGAGGAGGAGGAGGAGGAGGAGGAGGAGGAGGAGGAGGAGGAGGAGGAGGGAAAGTTTTTCTCAGGCAATTACTTCATTGGATTCAACCCTTAAAATTTTGAATTGTGATAACCAGAACTTATTAAATGTTATTTTCCCTTATGTAGTGTTACTGATTTCGATGCTGCATAAGATTGGATTGCCTGTCCTGGAAACTCTGCATCATAAGCTATTTCTGCATATCTGAATTGACATGCTGTCTTGTGAAACAGTAACATAACCTAATAACAGCATTCTTTCCTATAGTGCAGGGCTGGACTTTGGGGCAGAATTCACCCACTCAGCAGAATGAGTAAGTGGGTCCCAAATTTCAAGTGGGCTGTTTCATTTTGCAGCAAGTGATTAAATTCACATTAAAATCTAAAGGGGGGGCTCCCATAAGACAATTAAGGCCACAGTCAAAAATTGCCTGGGTACAACACTGGTTATTGCCACTAATATCAGTGCTGCTTCTGCTATCACCATGTCATTATTTACGCTTCAAAAATGAATGCTGGTATGCTTATTTAGTGCCAGCTGTGTTCTAGGTGATGTTCACTACTGTTCTGATAATAAAACAGTTAAATATAACTCTTGTCATTTATTTAGTAGCATGTTTTACAGGCCACACATCTTGTGCGAAGATTGTGCCCTTCATTAATTTGTTTAGTTGACAAATGTCTCTGCCACCTTCATCAAGAAATGCAGCTGGACCTGCGTTACATCCATTCCAATTTCCAGCTGCGATGATGTGCCACAAAGAATTGCTACAGCTGTACCAAGCGGCAGAATGAGCAAGATTTAATTTATGAATATGGAGGATTCCTACCCCTTCTTCCTTCAGCGCTTCTGTTTCCAGCAGGAAGGAACTGGCACATTTTGTGAAAAAAAATATAATCCACATAAAAGGATGCAGGGCAGGGATTGCACATTCTGCTCCCCCTCCCCTTTTAAAAACCCACTATATTATTTCAACCCAAGAAACTACAGCTGCAGTATTTGACCCCCATGATCCTGGATACTGTGTTGAATGTTAGGCAGTGGGAATGAGTGAGGTGCTTCTTATTTGATTGGCAACAAGGGAGACAGTGATGTGTGTGATATGTGACCTTGAATAATGTGTAGACAAGCTCAAAGTAAGGAAGGGGAGTTAAATATAAACGGAGGGTGTTAAGAATGTGTATCTGAATTATTTCCTTAACAAGGTTACTCGCACAAATTCTGACAGCTAGAGGTGTCTTTGTGAAACTCCCTCCCCTCCTTTTTCCCAGATACTTGAGGAGAAACGCCTGAAGCACAGCTACCACTAGCTTATTATCTCTATCAAGCAAAAGCACTAAGTTTCACCTGGATCTTTCTCTGTTATACATCTTTAAAGTCCAAACTTGGAAAAAAAAATCATAGTGATTTCTTTTCATAGGAAGGCATGCTCTTGTTTATAATAGCTTACAACAAGCGGCTGTTTGTGTTTTCTTTTTCAAAAGCACTACAAAACCACCCAACGTTCTATAGACACACACAAGTGTGACCAATAGTCTCGCACAGAGTGGTGTCTCTCATTCGTTTCACAGGTGCCAGAAGTAACGGGGCAACAAGACAGACAAAATTGCGTGTGTATCTAAAAAGCCAACAGGCTAACGGCATTAGCATATTATTTTAAAGCCAAGCTGTTCATAGACGTCTGTAGCTCTAGCTCCTTTCTCAATATGTAAAGAAGAGACGGACGATAGATATCCTGAAAACATGGAAGAGAGGGAAAGTGGATGGGCAGGAGTTAAATCCTCAGCAATGAGCTTTATTGACCAGCAGAAGATTGCTAAAGCATCCGCTGTTCATTACTGTGTGAGTTCACAGAAATTTCCCTTGATGAACGTACACAAATGTTAGCACCGGGTCAATCAAGAGAACAATTAACCATGCTCAATAGTTCACTGATTGCACCCAAGGATGTCATCCTGCAAATATTGAGATAAGGAAAAGCTATTCAAGATGTGGGTCGATATATAGTTAGAGGTTTACACCCTAAGGTTAGGCATTGGGAGCAAGAATCACTTTTGTCATATCCCCCTTTTTTGATGTGGCTATCTATCTGATTGAGCAAAAGTGCCCATGAGCTAAAACACTACACATTCATCACTACTTACACTCATCCATTAACTCAGGGGTTAATCAGATCCTCAACTTGATTGCCTGTGACTAGCATGGATGGGTGGAAGGCTGGGGGAAAGGGTGCAGAAAGAGAAAGAAATGTGAGTGGCCCTGCTCCCCTTTAGCTCTGGTCCCACCCCTTTTGGCCTCAGCCCTGCTCACATTCCACTTTGGCTCGCAGTATGTGACTCTTGGCAAATTATCCATGAGGTAATGTGACCATCAAGAAATGGGGGGTACTTGTCCACACCTGCTTTAATGAAACACCTCACCTTTTTACCAAAAAAAGCACAATAGCTAGGTGCTTTTTCTAATTGGAAATGTTGTGGAATGAGCCCCAATTCACAAGTGCACGCACATTACCTGAAATCCATCACCAAACTCTATGATTAGATATTTCAGTCAAGAGAGAGCACACTAAGGGAGCAGGTTCACAATAGGGGCCAAGCTGGTCGAGATCAGCCTTGTCGATTTGCCTCTTCCTCTTGAGTCACCTGACACAGCCCGAAAAAAGCACGGCTATTCTTGGCATCATGGCTCTTATTGTTGCCATTGGTCTGAGTACATGGCAGCTTGGCAGCCTAAGCATATACAGTGGTACCTCGGGTTAAGTACTTAATTCGTTCCGGAGGTCCGTTCTTAACCTGAAGCGTACTTAACCCAAGGTACCACTGTACTGCATAGTTATCTGCTTAGTAGGCTGTAGAATTTAAATGTACCATATTGTTGTAGACTGAGTGAGCAGTTTCGAATTCTTTTGATGAAACTCAGTTGCTGCTTGAGTTAAAGGACAAGATGATGCCTTCCTCCAAGGGACACACTGAAGCCAATTGAATCTTCCTTCAATACTGGTGAAAGGACAGTATCTCCCACTGCTCTTGTGTGCAGCAGGCTAGCAAAGGTTGGTACAGGGCAGGCCATGTGACACTCACAGCTCTGTCCCCTCACCACCCCTCATCATCTGCCAGCTGAGGCAGCTGTGTCACTCTGCCTCATCATCGGGCCAACCGTGCATGTGCATGATAAATAATTACAGCCCATTTGACAAAGGATCAACCCGCTACCAGCATATGTAATGTGTCATGGCCCTCTTTGAGGACTCTGATAAGGATCAGTGGAAGAAGCATGAATCAAAATTTTCCTCCTCAAGCCCCCAACTTGGAGCTGGGCCTTCCCATGGAGACTTTCCCAGGAATCCTAACCCTAGGCGTTGTCCCTGAACTGTGTTTAGGGAACCTTAAAGCTGGTTTGACCCTTGGCTCATTACTAGTGCCTCAGGACTCCTGGACTAATTTCTAACATTGCCAGTTTGTTATAATAAAACTTGGCCTCCTTATTTACAAGAAAGTATACCTGTCATTCTTGGGCAGTAGCCAGGATGTCAGGAGTCCCGGTTCCCGTCTTGATAACACAGCAAGCGTAGTTAATTAAAAGGGGAGATTTATTGCAAAAACAGTTTGCCAGATGGCTCTAACAAGCCACCATCCTCATCAATCATGATGATCCTTCTGAAGACTGCTTCCTGCAAGACCAGAAGCAACTGAACTTTCACTTCCGATGTCTCTTGTTTTGCTTCCTGTCTTAGAGCCCTCCCATTCACCAAGACCTTGGACTGAGAGGGTCAGCTCCCACCTCTTCCCCATTCTCTGAGGGACTGTCCCTTAGCTCTTTCCCGCCTGATAAACTGCTTCCTTCTCTGTTCATGGCATTTTGCACTTCTCAAGAGCGTTGGCAGGGTTCTGGCTCGCTCTTAGTCATTCCCTTATCGACCTGCATTCCAAGGAGCAGGGGAGTTGACACTAGCTGATGCTCATCCTGCCTGGCAATTAACCCTCTCTGTTCCTGGTTGCTTCCTTCAGCTGGTTGCAAACCTTCCCTGGAATCTGGCTGCAAACCTTCCCTGGGTGCTGGCTCATTCACGACACAGGACATAAGGCTGGTATAAGAACAGTCCAAAAACCTGCCAAAATAATATTAGTTTAAACCCTAATTGGGTGTGTTCTTTCTGACACAATATAGCTTATTTATTTTCCCTAAATTTTACAATGGCACATTCAAGAATCAGATATGCCCTTCCCTTTAGCTTTAGAAAAAGAAGAAACTGAGGTAGAGGACAGTTTTTTCATTAAATTACACTACTCTGAAGTATCCACATTGTAGTCCCTAAACACTTCATTAGGTTGAGTTGTCCTATGTCTACCGGTAATAGTGAGTCATCAGCAGAGCAGGGATTAGGATTCAAGAGCTTTTGGCCCTGTACTCATTCTAGTAAGCTACAATACATCTGGTACCTTACTGTGGGCACCAAATTATTGGCACTGGCGAAGAGAGAGAGAACGAACTGCACAATTCCCCCGCCATATGGATGCAATGCTGACTCACTTCACCTTGAATATATAAATGGTATAATGACTTTTGCAATAAGACTTTGAGATGGCTCCAGAGAGCTCCTTTTATAAGGTGACAGTTCTTCTAAGAACAAGCTTTATTGGCTCACATTTCCAGGGCTCCTGTAGAACTGGTTATCACATTAAGAGCGCCCTTCATCTACTGTGTTGTGTGTGCATGCATGTGTTTTACAGCATTATTTGTACCCATCATACCTTTTACCTATAAAAATAAGAGGGCAACTTTAAAATTCTGAATGCATTACATTTGCACACGAGACATTCACATACAAATGCAGCCCTCTGCATGCTTACTAGACCTCTATTAGTGGAGATTGTGTGAAAGGGATTACTTACAGCAAGAAAAGGAAAAACTAACTGTTGTAGTCAATCTGAGGCACAGCAGTTATATGCTCTCTCAAGTTGTAAACTGAGTATATATGCACATACACATGAACAAATATACAGTAGATGCGACCCTGTCCTCCTTCTTCCCAGACTTATCCCAAATCCTGTCATTTACTGGGCAGTGGGACATAATTAATATGGTCTCGTTTGACATTAAAGCATCCCAAACGTCCAATGCCTGAGCCAAGGGCTCCCTACATCTGAATCTTAATAAAGTTGTGGCCAATTTTAATCCCATAGCACGTTGTCTTGTGTCATTATTCTGCTCAGGGGTCGCCTGGGGTTTGGGGGACTCTGCCTGTCCACGCAAAATACAAGCAGCAGCAAACATACAGATACCAAAAAACTAGAATGTATAGAAGGGAAAGGAAAAAAAGAGGGAAAATTAATTCATGTGATACATCTTTTATAATTACAACCCAAGGCATAAAGAAATCACTTTATCCTAATCTTCTAAAATATATCCTCTCCAGAAACTTGGACCATTGGGTTCCATCTCTGTTGTATTGACATATATCAAAAATTTAAACCAAATAGCATACAAATTATCTGATTTAGATTCTTCCATAGTTACTTTTCTTTGCTGTGTAAGACACTCAGAGAGAGCTATATCACAGACTACCAAACCAGTAATCTACTAAGGGAGGTAAGCAAGATTTCCATTGACTGGCTATTGACATTCTTCCCATTGCTAGTAATGGATAGAACAATGTTTTATGAGATACTCCGGGATTTGTATTGCTTCCTATTGAAAGCAAGGCCCAGACTGGTTTTGGTGGTAGTGACTGATCTGTGATTTGAGAGATAATTGTAAAAAAAACCTTATCTATAAACTATATAAAATTTCCCATTCCTACCACATATGCATATAAGTTCCAAGGATATCTCAAGACTTTGGGAAGAGCCCATTGCCTGGCTTACTATTAACTTGTAAATATTGGATACCAAGCCTTTAGAATCCAGAGGTGTTTGAGCAATTAAGGATTCAAAAGTAGTTAGATAACATAAACAACCCCACTTAAGAGCTAGAGATTAAGCAAATGTACTAATCTGAATTAACTGAACACATATATATATGGAATATTACCATTTTTATGCATTTTAGTTCTAAGGGAGCATGCAGAGGATCCCAGCTTTTTTTTCCTTCCGAAAAGAATCTGATAGCTTTGATCTCTGTAGAATTACAACCAAACAGGAAAGCTTAATACTATCAATGTGTTTGGAGAAAAAAATAGATATTCTTATTTAGTTTTGTTGTAAACCAATTGTTCTTTATGACATCCTCACTTTCTTTCTTGGTGATACTTGTGTGCAAATACACAGACACATATGATGAAAGAAATTATGTGGCTTAAACTTATTAAGAATGTATTGGACATTATTGTTCTAACTATATCAAGGGTATTGAGATGCTGTAATTCTGACTTTTCATCCCCTGAGGTCACTACTGGTAACAATGGCTTTTGTTGTTGTTGTCGGTCATACCTGACGTCCAGTGATAATGAAAGTTTGCACTGGAAATCTTCAAACTGCATGCACGAGAAGGGAAAATAACATATCATGTAGCTCAAAGCTATTTTTTTGCTAGCTTCTTCCTTCCTTTATTACATTCGAAGTTGTCATTCATTGCTATAATACCTCACAATTAATGGCAGTTAATTAACCTCAGAGAAACATTAGTGATTTACATTGCTTTAGATGCCTACTTTTTTAAAAAAAAGGCGCTGTCTCATAGAAATGTTAAGTGATGGAAGACTTGTTTAAAAAAATATAGCAACACTTATGAATTTGAGAGAGAAAAGTTACACCATCTTAAACTTTCTTTTTTCTGCTGTTTCTTTGTTCGGGGACTTTTTAATAACTGACAGCTGCTAAGAGTTGACAGCATTCCCACTATGACCTGCTGTTTTTGAAAGAGCAGTACTTGCTTGACAAATTGTGCACTCAGGGGAGCAGGGGCACAGATTTTAAGAAGCCAGTGCCATTTTCACAAATTATACTGCACCACAGAGCAAAAGTTTTGACCATGCAATGACTAACTAGCTGAGCTTAGCACATAGAGATCCCCAGGAGCATGAGGAATGAAATCTTCTTCAAAGATGGGGAGATATAATGTCAGTGGCATTTTGTCCTTGGGGCTGCATTGTTTTCCTCCATGGGGACAAATGTCTGGCAGATCTACCAGTACAGTTCTATCCATCCAGATACTGCGTATGAGAATACTGTGAGTCTTGAAGAGCATCATTACCCAACATGCTGCAAGTGCAAATTCACACTTCTCAGTTTTTGACACTCCTTTACAAATGGAGCTCTGTCGGTTGTGACATTCTCTGGAGATTTATAGTAAGGTGCACTTATTAAAACAGCATCCACTTTAACCCTTTTAGGAGTATTACATATGTAAAATGAATATATCCGGGAAAACCTAAAGTCACAATGCTGTATACATATTCAGAAAACATCACTGACTTCCCCCAGTTATTAGACTATTCAGAATATCATAATTTGGTGGACTTTCAGTTCACCTTAGGGGGAAAAAAGGAGAGATGTTACCAAGAAGCTGTCATTAGCCATTGTTGAGTTTTGTTTTTCTCAGCAGAGAGCAGATTTTCAACAGTTGTCCAAACATGGGAATGTTGTTCTGCACAATTTGTGACCCAACAATATTAAATTATTTTGCCTACGGCTGTAAAATAATAATTTCAGATTTCCCTCCCTGCAAAATCATTATAAGCCTAAAGGCACTTTTCCATTTAAATCACAGACTTCAACATTATTTGTGATGCATTTTGGAATTTAATTTGTTAGCAAGTTCTTTTTTTAAAAGAGTTAATACTCCATTTCATGGAACGCTGGTTTTTTCGAGGTGTTCTGTCACAACTTGTGTTTGTGTTTAACTGTGAGAAAGAAACACATTAAGAAGTGTAAAAATGTATGGTCTTTTCCTTTTTAAAAACAACAACAACCCACTACTGATCTCCAATAGTCTGTTAAATATATTATTATCTGTACAAGGCTATAAAAAATAAAATAACACAGAAGGAACACAGTAGGGCATGGAGTTTGCCTCTGGCCTCCAGCCTGGGGGAAAGTGATCATTCTACTCAAAACACAACCAAAGATCATTTTTTTAAAAATAAAAAAGACCATTAATCCACTGCAGCAAATGGTAGAAGAGAATGTGACGTGAAATAACAGGAAAATAACAGCAGAAGAAATAGAAAGTAGGGCTTGTAATGTGAATAGAACACATTGGCAGTAAGGAAACTCTTTATGGGTAGCAAGCATCACATCACTTTCCACTGGAAGAAACTTTTGGGAATTTTAAAGAAAGTTTTTCAGGCTTGTATTCTAAGATATTTAAGCGCACCTATTGCACAATGCAGATTTTCTGCCATGTCATCTACACTACAACCTCCTTTGCCACCTGAAAAGTCACTCTTGAGTGATGGGTCAAATTGGATTACAAGTAGGGGTTGGTGGGGACCACAGCTGTATGAACAAAGGGACCTTCTGCTTATACAAGGGTACTTTGGGATCCTAGTCTCTCTCTCTCTCTCTCTCTCTCTCTCTCTCTCTCTCTCTCTCTCTCTCTCTGTGTGTGTGTGTGTGTGTGTGTGTGTATAAGACTAATGGCAAAGGACTCTATAAACGAAGAATTCTTGGCATGAATGTAAAAGAGCTCAGCAGATCAAGACTTCCAGCTCCTATTCGACACCCTTAAACTGTCTTTCATTTTGTTATATGTGTCCTTTCATTTTCAACATCTAAAAGAATACATTAATAGAAGGCCATTTCTTTCCCATTTCTTTATTTATTATCTAAAATATTTTCTGAGCAAATGGCCATCCAAGGGACTACTATTTAAAATGAGAAAAAAGATAATAGACTTTAAGTTCATCTCAACAGGCTGCAATTTTTCTGATTTCCCTTAGAAATGGATGAGAATGTTGTTTGATTGATCTGCATTTTAAGCAGAGCTACCTAATTTGCTGGACTACCTAATTTGCACCTCCTGGACCAAAACATGGATGATCATGTAATTATCATTCAGATTTTGCACATCTTAATTTTGTGCTGAAATTCTTAGCTCCATACCAGTGGTGGAGCTTCATGCTCCAGCACCGGGGGTGGAGAGCAGGTGGGGCTGGGGCTGGTGCGCTCCCACTGCCCCCCTCTTCCTGCGCCAGTGCTCCATACCTTTATGCATATTGTGTTGCTCTTCATGAATCACCTGTTATTGCAGAAATGGACTGAAGAACACATGCACAATTTTCATGGACCAGGAACTGATATCTATCCTTAGCTTCACCCTGTTCTTTGCCTCTCATGAGAAGGCAACAGTAGCTACTCCCATAGAGAAAACTGTGTATAGTTATTTCCTTGTTCTCCCTGGCAAGGAAAAGAGAGAGTCTCTTTTGACAATGAGTGGTCAACACAGGCAAAATGACAGGAAGTATTAGATAAAAGTAATGCTGTAGGCTGGAAAAGGTTTTTCCAGCTACAGGTTCTTCTGCTGTCTTTCAAAACTAGATGCCAGTGCAGGTGCAGAGGGAATTCTGTATATGTGGTGGTTTATTAAGAGATTAATGCTTGAAGCAGTCTTTAGGAATGTGAAAGACTAGGTTTCTACTGCGCTATTCAAGACCAAAGAGATACAGTGGTGCCTCGCAAGACGAAATTAATTCGTTCCGCAAGTCTTTTCGTCTTGCGGAAATTTCGTCTTGCGAAGCACGGTTTCCCATAGGAATGCATTGAAATTTAAACAATGCGTTCCTATGGGAAAAAAGTCCAAGCCTCCTGCCGGCGAGCGGGGAAAGCGAGCGGCAGAGCAAGCGGCAGAGCGACCGGTGAGCGGGGAGAGCAAGCAGGGAGCACGATCGGCAGCAGGGGAAGCCAGGAAAGCAAGCGGGGAGCAGGATCCACGGCGGGAGAAGCCAGGAAAGCAAGCGGGGGACACGATCCACGGCGGGAGAAGCCAGGAAAGCAAGCAGGGAGCAGGATCCACGGCAGGAGAAGCCATCGGAGCAAGCAGGGAACGCAGTGGGAAGCCAGAAAAGCAAGCGGGGGACACGATCCATAGCGGGGGAAGGCAGAAAAGCAAGCGGGGGACACGATCCACGGCGGGAGAAGGCAGGAAAGCAAGCAGGGAGCAGGATCCACGGCAGGAGAAGCCATCGGAGCAAGCAGGGAACGCAGTGGGAAGCCAGAAAAGCAAGCGGGGGACACGATCCATAGCGGGGGAAGGCAGAAAAGCAAGCGGGGGACACGATCCACGGCGGGAGAAGCCAGGGGAGCAAGCGGGGAGCAGGATCCACGGCGGGAGAAGCCATCGGAGCAAGCAGGGAACGCAGTGGGAAGGCAGAAAAGCAAGCGGGGGACACGATCCATAGCGGGGGAAGGCAGAAAAGCAAGCGGGGGACACGATCCACGGCGGGAGAAGCCAGGAAAGCAAGCAGGGAGCAGGATCCACGGCGGGAGAAGCCAGGAAAGCAAGCAGGGAGCAGGATCCACGGCGGGAGAAGCCATCGGAGCAAGCAGGGAACGCAGTGGGAAGGCAGAAAAGCAAGCGGGGGACACGATCCATAGCAGGGGAAGGCAGAAAAGCAAGCGGGGGACACGATCCATAGCGGGGGAAGGCAGAAAAGCAAGCGGGGGACATGATCCACGGCGGGAGAAGCCAGGAAAGTAAGCAGGGAACGCAGTGGGAAGCCAGAAAAGCAAGCGGGGGACACGATCCACGGCGGGAGAAGCCAGGGGAGCAAGCGGGGAGCAGGATCCACGGCGGGAGAAGCCAGCGGAGCAAGCAGGGTGAGCGGCGGCAGCAGGAGAAAGCTGGGTGTGGGGAGCAGGGGCCGCAGTAAGGGAGAAGCCGAGGCTAAAATGGCGCCGGACCTACCTCCTCCCTCCCGGAGCGGTGAGTGTTCTGGGGTTTGCGGGGAGCAAAGGGCAGGCTCGGGAGCCGAGGGTAGGCTCGGCTGCTCCACCTTGGAACTTGTGAGCCTCTACGGTGGGAGGAGGCGAGCTGCCGCTTCCGGTTCCCGCCACTGCTGCCGCTCTCCTTGCAGCAGCAGGTTCCGGCTTTTTCTTAAAGTGGTACCGCGCAAGACGATTCGTTTTGCGAGTCACGGCCATTAAAAAATTCGTTTTGTGAATCACCTAAAAAATCGAAAAACCCTTTCGTCTAGCGGGTTTTTCGTCTTGCGAGGCATTCGTCTTGCGAGGTACCACTGTAGTAGACTGGGGAAATGGTAATTATAGGAATCATTGGCTTTCTACTTCCTTTCATAGAAAAGAGTTCATTAGTAGTTTTCACATACAGAAAAGACAAAGACGAGAGAGAGGAACTTTGACCCAGTTCCCACTGAGGAGGTAAATCTGTGTCTTGGCGGTACCACTTTAGATTGCAGGTGCATATCCACATAACTGAATGCTCCCCCTTAGCAAGTGTGCATGCACACATAAATTATTCCATAAGAAACTATACAGACAGAAGTATTAGGGTTCCAGCAATTTCTGAATATTTATCTGTTTCCGTTGTAAAGTGCTATAATTTAAAATATCTCAGAGCAGTTCACAAGTGACACTGTCAAATATTGTCAGGGAACTGTCCCCGGCACAGCGCAAGGCGGTGGAAGGGCTCTCGGGATGCTACAGAGAGCCCCGGTCCCACCTGACCAGCAGCACTCCTCTGGTAGCAGGGGGAGCAGCGAGGCTTCCAGCAGGGAGGGGCAGGCTTTTCAGGGCATGGAGGGAAAGGGCTCTGAGGATGCTGGAGAGGCCCCACACTCCTCTCGCTCAAGGGGCGAGGAAGGAGACACACAGCTTCCGGTGCCCCAAAGGCGTTGAGGGGTGAAACAAAAGGAAGGCAGGCGGGATTTCCATATACCGAAACTCTTTTGTTGGGGTCAGAACCGGAAGGCACCATTCCCGGATTCTGACGACGCTTGATACAGACATGAACTTAATAGCTTTGCACTGTACATAGTTTGCACAATAAAACTCTTAAAGGAAACTTGGAGTTTTGCCTGCTTACTCATGAGCAACTAACAGAGGACCTTACAAATATATACCAGAACAAAACAAATCCATTAAAAACATTATCAGCCTTAAAACAGCAGTGAGAAAACAATTCCATAGACCAGTGTTCCCCTGTCTTGGGTCTCCAGATGATACTAGACAACAACTCCCATCATCCCCAGACCGCTTAGCCAAAGGCCAAAGCTGTTGGGAGTTCTAGTCTAACAATGTCTATGGACCTTGAGTTGAAGAACACCGCCACATACAGGTCTACAAACCAAACTTTCCAAAGCCTATTTAAGAAGGCCCAAAGGCCTGAATTAAGATATAAACTCATTTTCATTTGTGAAATCAATCAGGTGAGCCTTAGACTCCGAAATGTTACAATCCAGACACAGGTTCACTTCTTTTGTAGAAGTGCCCTAAGAAGTTTATAATAAACAGCTGTTACACTGAAATTTAATATTGTTTCATGGAATACACCATAAGCATCAGTTGTGATCCTCTGGCCTTTTTGCCAAATGTGCAGGAAGTGAAACTAATCAAAGAACAACTCTTGTTGGCTATGGGTTAGAGATGACAATTTCAGAAGGAATTCCTGGCAAACAGCAACTTACTCATCATGTATATGCATTCTTCACCCAGACTAACATAAATGTAAATTCACTAAAATTCTAAACCAAGGTCAACATAAATTTTAATTTGCCATTTGTTTAGGATATTTACTTCTTCTACAGTAGGGAGCCCTTCATGTGATGCCAGGGAATTACGATCCATAAGAGCCAATGGATAAAACCTAATCAATATAAATACAAATTATTACAATACAATTGTTGTACAATTATAACACCATACAATTTTTAGATTATTACAGTGATGTAATTGGTAGCTGGGCAGTTTCTAGACCGATGAGCAATTTCTTAGCATTAAAGAAATAGCCAAATTGTTTCTAAAGGCTGATCATGCTGTCATGAAGAGGATGGAAAGATATTACAAGTCAAGAGGAATTGTTAAGTGGGGAGGATATCTTTAGGAAGTTGGTGTCCTAAAAGTAGAAGAATTTTAGATTTATATAATCTCTTTAAAGGTATTAACCAATCTTTAATATTTCATGTGTCTTGGTGTCTTAGTATTTTAAAGGGAGAACATTTCTTTAATGCCTTCTGCCCCTTCCCCTCAAATAATTAAGAGTAAGGCAGAAATAATGATCAGAATGCAACTGCTCTAAGTAAATTGGCTGCCTGTCTCCTAAACTCCCGATTCACAATCCATTTAATAGCAAGGCATTTTTGACCAAGATAGATTGTAATTTTATATAATCAGTATAACTGTGCTTTAAAGCTCAGACACTCAGTCAATGCAATCTTTCAAAGCATCGTTTCTAGGGGACACTCACAGACTCAAAGCTCTCTTCTAGCTTTCTAAATTTTGCAGAATTACCATACAAAGCAAAGGGGTACAGTGGCTGCACCATCATTTCCAAAAGTGATGAGACCATGTGCTTATGTCATTGTTTCCACCGTGATTACTGAACCGTGATTTCCTTTCATACCCTTTCTATCTTTTTAGATAAAAAGGGCTGCAGACTTAAGCACCAGGCAAGTTTCATTGGTTATATTATTGGCACACAGTGGCAAAGGAGAAAGGAGCAAAGAAATAAGGATGACGAGCAAGACTAGATAGATTTCCCCCCAAGGCAGTGATGGCCAAACTTGGCCCTCCAGCTATTTTGGGACTGCAACCCCCACCATCACTAGCTAACAGGACCAGTGGTCAGGAATGATGGGAAATGTAGTCCCCAAACAGCTGGAGGGCTGAGTTTGGCCACCACTGCCCTAAGGACTAGTCCAGGCATAGGCAAACATGAACCCCCAGATGTTTTGGGACTACAACTCCCATCATCCCTGACCACTGGTTCTGTTAGCTAGGGATGATGGGAGTTGTAGTCCCAAAACATCTGGAGGGCCCAGTTTGCCTATGCCTGGACTAGTCCAAAGTGTGTGTGTGGGGGGGGGGTTGATCAGGAACAAAAGGACTTACTATATTCACCATCTTTGATTTCTTTGTTTGCCACTTTTCCATGGTGAGCCATCCTCAAAGCAACTCACATAAGAAAAAATTCTACAATAATATATAGCAACATTTCTAACCAATTTACTAATTACAAATCATAACAAAATTTAAATAGTCATACAAATATTAAAATCATGGAATTGTAGAGTTGGAAGGGACCACAAAAGTCATCTAGTCCAGGTCCCCTGCAATGCCAGAATCTTTTTGCCCAGCATGGGGCTTGAACCCATGGCCCTGAAATTAAAGAGTCTCATGCTCTACCGACTGATGTGATGGAAGCTTCAACCCACCCCTCCAATTTCTCAGGTAAGTCAATGCACTAGCAAGCCTAGAAGATCCAATTCACAGGCAGCAATGCATTCCAATAGACTTGAAACATTAAAAAAAGCTACTGGGAGAAAGAACTTGCAAAACAAAAGACTAATGGCCAAGTCTACAGACAAATGGTCATAATAACTCAAAGGTGTAGGTGATTTCTTTTACCTATACTGAACATTATACATCAATCCCCTTTCTAAACCATCTAGCTTGGATTCAATAAATTATTGCAAGAAAATATCTAGCATAGGTTTCTAATAACTACCAGATATCCAAAGAATGCCTGAAGCATTTTTAAAGTGAAATGTCTTCACTCTAAGTGATGGTTTATCACCAACACAGTGAGAAATAACCTCTAAGATCGGATATTAGTAGCTGCTTCCATTTTAGGGACCTACTAAACAACAACAACAAAATTGAAATATCCATTAGAGAACAGATTATTTTTCTTGGTGGGTGGGAATGAATGGTATGGTTCTAATGGAGAAGAGATTTGTCAAATTTGTCAAAACTGGGAGTCATTTGTTTTTAGGAGTTATTTATCCACCAATTCATTTTTCAGTCCCTATTTCTGCTACCTCCAGACAATTTTGATTTTTTTATTATTATTCATAATTTGGTGTTTCACATGCTATTAATACAGAACTAACAAATCAAGAGACTAGCATAATATTAAAAATGAAATATTTTACAACGTAAGGAAAAAATGCCATTGATTTTGAGATGGACCTTGGAAACTGCACATCCAACTCAGCTGTGCAAGTGACTAAATTGTACTTTCATATTGTTTGATATAATTTTATTCCTGTGTCAGCACCATTTTCCTCCTTTGCCATAATTTTCCTTGGTTCCATTTGTGTACACTGCTACTTAATCTGGTTCACTGCGGTAACACAAATAACAATAGATGTATCTAGGCATGTGCCTGGAATATGTGTCCAGTGCTGTTTTTCTTTTTTTGTCATCACTGCATTCTCCACTGCATTAAATGCACTGCCATTTAATTTAATTCACCATGGTGAGCCAGGGTGTTGCCTGAAAGCATGGTCTCAGAGAACCTGCTCACATTCAGCTGAAGGCCCATAAAAACCCCTCTGTAGAAGTTCTCTGCACAAAGTAGAGAAGAGCCAAGACTGGGGGTGGGGGAACACCTGTGAAGGTGTGACGGAAAAGTTGGTTCCACAAGTGTTTCTTTTTACTTTTTTCTCCTGCCAGCAAATGGTTAAAGAACGGCAGCCTCTGATTGGCTGTGGGTCCAGGAGGGAGAGTTTAAAAGGAGAGGCTTTGGAGGGAGATAGGGTTAGTATGGGGAGTGGGTGGTTGAGTTGAGGTGGTTGAGAAGGGAGGTTGGAGAGGTTGGGAGTTAGGGAGGGAGATAGGATAGGAGTCAGCTTGAAATATAAAGAGTGTTGAGGAAGGAGAGTTGGTTCAGGAGAAACAACCACTCTGAGTGTATAGTGAAGGACTGACTGAATGTAGTGTCCTGCAGGAGTAATGGGACCGAATCTTGCTGGGGTACTGAGGGTGAGACAAGAAAAGTAGGAGCTGAAAAAGATCAGTCTACTTAGGTCTCAAAGTAGTCTGGAGGGGAAAGACTCCTCTGAGGAAAGAAAAGACTCCCAAAACCCAGTGAAGGAAGGACTATTATTGAAAGTACCTGAGGAGCTGGATTTGTTAAAGGGATGGGCAGTGAAGGAAAGTACCGCCTTGGAAAGGAACCAAACTATAAAGCCGAAACCTCTGAAAATGAATTGAAGTGAACTAGCGTATTATCATTGAAGTAACCTAAGTTTCTCCACATGTATTATACTACCTTGTTCTAAAAATAAATCTTTATTGTTATTTAAAGAACACCCGCTTGAGACTCCAACTTATTGGTTATCCCCCTCACAAAATCCCCCACAGGATACTCTGGGATAGTTAGGTTTTGTTTTTAAGCCTTTGGGTAAAAGGTTGTTCAGTGAGGTGGGGGCAATATATTTAAGTGACAGCGGGCACATTGGTGTGAGCGATAACTGAGGCGCCAAATTTGTCTCAGAAGGCCTTGGGCATGGGGCTTCCATTTGCACCCTTGCCTCCATCCACACTATGAACGTTCACATTTTGTTTACTGGTGTCCATGACTTCAAAGCTAGTATTGTGACGTCATCATATGACGTTACACTCCACAGTCAATTAGATTTAAATGGCTGTGGGGGGAAATGAGACGAGCCATGATGACAAAGCAGAAGCAAAACAGAACGACACTATGACATCACAAACAGGTTTACAACAAAATTCCAATAACTTTTCAACATTAAAAACCAACACAAATTCAGTTAAATAGAGTGAGCTTGGCCCTGTACATATTTGGGTAGAGGATAATTCCATTCCAAGTCTACATAAGGAAAAATGGTATTATATTAACTCAGGCCTTGATTTTATTTCAGATAAAATTCAAGGTCATTTGGTTTAGGCTTATTTGTAGTAGCTGGGAACAGCTGATTCTGCTGCATCTCTTTTGTAGGTGGTATGGAAATATAATAGTTTGTATGTTTTATGATTGTGATTTATAATATTGCATTATTGGAGTGCATGTTGTATACTGCCTTGAGCTGTTATTGGCTGTATAAAAGTCAATAAATAAATATACAAGAATGAAAGAGGATTAAAAAAGAAAATCCTGTGCATAAGGAAAGCACTTTTGGGGAAATGGCTAGTCAAAAGGAAAGTTCTGCTATTTTTATGATTGCTTCAATCAGAAGATCATACCTGTGAGCCAATATAAATAATAACTTAGCTTCTTACCTGTGCCTTTTAAGGCAGGGTTTTTAACACGAATTGGCAGCACAGAGTTCCCAATCTTGATCAGGACCCTAGCATGACGCACAGCAGCTCAGGTAGCAAATTACAAGCATTAGCTTCTCAAAACTGTCATCACTGATTTTGATATCAAATATCCTCCAGAAATTCTCAAATTACGCAAAGAACGTTCACCACATTTTTATATATTTGCATTTGACACCCTATAATTAAATTTGATACAATACAATATTAATACTGAAATCAAGTATTTTAAAGGTCACGTGCAATGCTATTTAGCATTTGACATTTTGATAGCTGACACTCAGTAGTATCTTGACAACTTTCACTGGTTTCATTTGATAGTGTTCAGTATCTGTCAATATGGATAGATACATGGAATGGCAGGTAGTACTGACAGCTAACAACTTGTGATTTCATGACTGTCAAGGCAATCGAGAGAAGATGCCTGTTAAGTCCAAAGTATGTACTTTGATTTTGAATGTTGTGGTTAAAAAGCTCACACTAAAAATGTAAATTGTCATTATTAATTCTCACCCTCAAAATTTGAGTGGCAAAGTTGGATGATTCTTCATAGGTCTACAATTTGCACACACTCACTTCAGCTCTCACATCCAACACCTGCTTATTCTCGGGGATCACCATATATATTTTCCATGGACTGGGGACAATGAGGAAAGACAGTTATTCCAAAACTTAACAACTTCACAGTTGGATGACACAAAAGAAAGAGACAATAGTTGGTGCAAGAGTGCCAATAGGTGACATGGTGTGGCACAAAGGAACAAAGTTTCTCCCTGTGCTGCAGCAGTGCTCAGTATGCCATATCCTATCAGCAACTCCTTGAGCAGATCATAGGTTCAGTATACCTGCAATGACCATTTTGTGCGGGGTTCTGTTCTTGGCCCCCGTGCACATTGGCAGAGCACACACAAGTGTGCTGCTCCGCACCCTACCCCGTTATCCACCCCGCCTCGTTACACCTCATTAAGCCCCCCATTCCACCCCCTTTCTTCCCTCTTCCAGGTCCAAAAAGACCTTTGTGTGGGCAATCACGTGTCATTTGGACGTGCCTAAAATGGTCACCACCTATTTAATTATTTTAAACTGCTATATCTCAGAAGAGCTGCTATTACTGAGGAAGAAAAAAAAAAGAGGGTTAGATACACTATTGTATATTTTCCTTTTCTATTATGAAGTTACTATTCTGCTACATCTGTTGTATTTTTATTGCTGGACCATTACTGATTAGTTACACTGGTGCAGGATTTAATAAGGACTGCACTTTGAAGCCTCCGCTGCTTGCTTGAGACTATCTGGGTGGTGGGAGATGGACGTGACAAAATAAAGGAAGCTGTTTTTACAAGGAAGTTGTAGATATTTAAATACTGGTTGGGCTTTTATTTGCATAATGGGGCAAACTATTTCTATGTGAAGATGTTTGCTTTGGTTTCTGTTTTGCTAAACTGTTGCTTTTATGCCTTTGCAGTTTAGATTATGTTAGCCACCCTGGGCTCTAGAATGGAGGATGAATCTTGAATAAATAAATGAAATGGAATACACTTTACAGCTATATGGCTTGTACTGGGTAGGAGGGGTTTCTTTTAATTCCCTTTTTCATAACAATCTGAAAAACCTAACGGAAGTGTCAATTTTCAGCAAGTGTTTTATTTCTAGATTAACACTGCTACCAGCGCACTGCTGTTCATATAGCAACATACATGCTTAAAAAGAGAGAGAGAGAGGTCTGTTTCGTGGTTATTAAGTCTCAAGACATAACAGCCACAATCCAGAATTTAAGTCCAGTATGAAAGTGCATCAATTTCAAAGTGCTAAAGTGTGTCTAGCTTTTTAATCAGATTGGAGCCCTTTCCATTATTATTATTATTATTATTATTATTATTATTATTATTATTAGCCAGCAGAATCAGTGCAATTAATCAGCTATTATAATACTAAAAACCTTTCTCTGTCACTAAACGGTGTTGTGCTCACTGGTAGAGCCTGCTTGCTTGCCAGAAACCCATTAACATCACATCACAGATGAAAAGGAATTAATCTACAAATGATTTCAAAAACAGGTAGGACTATTGTATCTGAACTAATGATTCATAAAATCATTTGCAGCTATTAGTCTATAAGGATAAGTGCTGTTACCACTTTTATTTCAATGCTTAGCATGCCTCTGTCAATTTAGATTCTACCTGGTGCAATGTGATGGATTTGTGGAAGCTATTGAGGTCCTGTCAGGAATTTCAAGTTTACATTGCTATATACAATTACAAGTGTCATAATATGAAATAACAACTGAAGTCATTTACAAGAGAGGGGGTGGGAATCTGGGTGGGTAGGGGGAGAATATCCCTAGGCTAAAAAGGCAAGTGTTTAATACTGTATTCCTTTAAAAAATGCAATGCAGCCTTTTAACATAAGTAGATAAAAGATCACATCTCTGTGGAAAGGCTGACATCATCTTGGAACCCAGGAAAATGAGGAGGTGGTGGAGATGTCACATGTGGGAATATTTTAATAGGCAGGTGTCAACACCTAAGAGCATTTCACCAGCTGTCAGTGGCACAATCTATTTTGGCTGGACACATTTTTTTAGGGGAAAAAACCCTCAGCTTGAAATACCTTAATCAGCAGTTATTTTTCTCCTGAACCTTAGTTTGACAAGTATAAAAGCAGGACTTTGCAATGTCAAACAGATCTACATGAAACCCTAGGAGAGAGATGGATGCTGTTGTAGAGCCTTAGAATTTCAGGTGATAACAGAAGGATTCCGGTGACAGTAATTCCCGATTTACACTGGAGCAGCTGAGTACAAACTCTGGCCTGGCTGGTGAGATATCTCAGGGGATGAGAGACTGATAACAGAATTCAGAACCTTACACTTCTAGATCTTCGTGTTAAATCCAACCAGAGGATCAGGGACTGAAAATACAAACCCAAACATTATCTAAATCCTCTTCAGCTGTCTGCGGGAGAAGGATTATAATTCTCAAGCCATTTGCTAGAGTAGAAACATTTCCAAATTCAAACTTTATCGCAATGGAAGCTTCAAGTCACCCTCCCACTTCTGATGTAGGACCATCAACGACACTACACACTGTTATATAAGTAATAGAGAGAGAAGCACACATATTGTATTAAGAGCTTACAGCCTAAACCACAATGGAAGAGAGAAGAAGTGAAGCTATACAGCAGCAAGATAGACAGATACAAGGATAGTTGGGAAATATATCCATCAGTCTATTAGCTCTGTGGTACAGCATCTGCATTATATACAGAAGGTCCAGATTCAGGTCCCAACATCTCCAGGCAGGGCTAGGAGAGACCCCTGTCCAAGACCATGTAGAAGCCATTGCCAGTCAGCCTAGACAATACTGAGCTAGATAGTCCAATGGTAATTAGTATAAGGCAGTTTCCTAGATTCTTGGCTTATGTTTCTGATAGCAGTGAGGGTGAAATCGTTAAGCTAATGGCTCCCTGGGAAAGGTCGATTTTAAAAAGGGTTTGGAGGAGCTAAGAGTTGTAGGACCAGATACGTATTCTCAGAGGGATTTCCAGGCTTAAAGGGCACAAATAGGAAGAGTCATTTAAGGCAGCAGGAGCTCACCAGGCAACTGAGGATCAAAGATAAAGGGCAGTGATTCTGTTGATTCAAACAATCTGAATGGTCTAACCATAGATATTCATTTGCAGTGGGATCAGATTTCCCAACATTCCATGCTGTGGCCTGCTTGTCTGACCTGGAAAAGAAAGTTTCCCTTGCAGAGGGAGAAAGAAGAGAGGAGATGCTGTAAAGGAGAGTGAATGGAGACAGAATCAGAGGACCACAACTTGTGAGCTGGTCTGTGAAGGAGCTCTGAGACTCGAAGTAGAATATCCTTATTAGCAATCTGGAAATTAACAGACTATGTCAGAAAAGCCCTGGAAGAGGCGGGACCTTTTGATGCATATTATTAAACTGCCAACCACAAATGCCTGTGTAAGGATGTGAAATTTTTACATTTTGGATCCTGGTCTTATATACCATCCCATAAATGACTACACGTTTCCTCATTTACCTCCTCATTACATCACCTATTGTTGTTAGCCATGTGTCCCTGTGTTTTCTAGAGGCCACAGGGCTAATTTAGAGATTGCTTCCACAGTTGAGTACAATCCTGGCTGCACAGAACTGCTAGTGTTCCGTAGCTCATTGCAGAGTTTCTCTACAAAACATGAATGGAAGCTGGATTTCAGAGCCACCCCATACTCTGCCTTTTCAGTCCCCGCTGATTCAAAGCTTTACAAACCCCTTTATTCTCCCCCTTCCTTCTCCAAGCAGATAAATGATGTAAAAAGTGAATCTGATATCCACAGTTCTTGTCACAAATGGCCTGTGAGGTGGCACGCTGCAGGCAAGAGCAGATGGCAAACGCTAAGTAGACACTGCACCAGGTAATTGGGCTGTCCTCAATGCCAGGATGATACAGCAACCAATTGTATTTTAAGAAGTCAATGTATGTGCAGATTAACTCACACATATCTCTGAGTCAGATCTATTGTCTCACTGTGTGCGTCTTGCCTGTGAGTCCATCTTGGCTGTGAGTCCTGGAAGACCGGCTCCCTGCCTTGTAGGTCTTTTCCCACCTGGCCTGGGAGGGTGGGGCCCTACAAAAGCTGAGGCTGCTGAGTAGACTGTTGGGCTGGGGTATTACTTAAGGGGTCTTGTTGGGGGGGGACAGGGTTGTTGCTGTTATTGGTTTTTTTGTATATTATGATTTATATGGAAATTGTTCAATTTGGTTGGGTAATTCTGGATGTTTTATTTATTGTTTATGAATACTTTTGTTATGTTCTGAATTATGATTTTTTTTTCTCGTGTTTTAAGCCACCTTGAGCACTGTTTTGACTTTGGAAAGGTGGCATACAAATAAAATGATGGTGATGTCTGTGTATAGGAAAAAGGTATGGCAATTGTAGCAGCCCTTAAGGCCTCTTTCTTTTCATTATGATTAGTCTTATTAAAAACAGATAAAATAACAACAAATGTAGTGATTCTGGGTCCACAGGCAATCTAGAGCAGGCATAGGCAAACTCGGTCCTCCAAATGTTTTGGGACTACAACTGCCATCATCCCTGACCACTGGTCCAGTTTGCTAGGGATGATGGGAGTTGTAGTCCCAAAACATATGGAGGGCCGAGTTTGCCTATGCCTGATCTAGAGGAAATAGGAATAGCTTGAAACAACTTTATGCTTTGGAGCCTCTAATACAAAGTTGTGCAACAACCTCTACGCCTTTGGAACTCCCTCAAATTACCATGGGGTTGCCATGTGTCCTCTTTTTACAGGACCTGTCCTCTTTTTCATGGGTAAAATTTTAGTCCGCGTGGATTTTTTAAATTTGCCAAAATGTCTCCGGCTATGATTTCTGGATGAGATATAGACATAACTGGTGGCTGAAGACTTGCTTTCCTCTTCTCTTCTCCTGTCCCCCTCAGCAATATATCACAGCTTCTATAGACTACATATAGTAGGAGTATTTAAAAAGAGAGTCGTCATAGCATCCTCTTTTTTGCTCTTCAAAAGATGGCAAGTCTAAATTACCACCTTCTAACCAACAGTGGATTTTGCATTTTTGGGTTGTTTCAATAGTCAAACAGAAAGTAGTAGAAACAGGCAACAGTAGACAGGTATGAAATGGCCAAATATTATTGCTCTGGAAAACTATTAATCATTACTACTATTATAGAGATGAATGCACACACTCTGTTAGAGATTTAATTTTTTTTTTTACTTCCCTTGAAAAAGAAAGAAAGAATTGCAGCTCTTTGGACCAAGCAAGATCTTCTTGATCAGCCTCAAATGTAGCAGTTTTGCCACACACTCCTTCATCCCCAGCATGGACCCCAAAATATTTTACTTCCTATAGATGATTTGTCTCAACGTAATCCTCCAGATAGTAGGTGCAGCCTCTTCTCTTCTACAGATTACAAGGAAGAAACTCTGAAGAAATTAGAACTGTGCCCCTGTGTTGTTTTTAATGATGTTTCTAAACACAACTGCATATTTTGCAAAATTAATATTCAGAAAATACGTCACAATTGCAAATGCACTTTCAAATCTATACAATTAACATTAATGCATTTGCTCTCCGTTTTAATAAGGAGCTCTTATTTTCTCCAGAACTATTATGGCCCCAACAAACGTTTTATTGCCAAGGTAATACAGTCCTACTAATTGCAAAGGCAACAACCAAGGGTTAATGGAACCATTTCATGGAAAGTTGATACATTAAAGAATTGTTGCAACCAGCACTTTTGTCATACTCCTGGCAAGGTTATAAATGATTGGCTTTTTGTCTAGTCACTTGTTAAAGAGGCTAATAGCATACTAAAAATCCTTCCCTTTCATGTATAAATTAATTGTATCCTTTTGCAACTCACATCAATGTGCCTTGCTCGGCATTTTAAGGCTTATGAAAGGTTTATATGGAACTGATGCATCCTCTCATTTATTGCACACACTACCTCAATTATCCCCTTTCCACAAATTGAAAGCAAAGACTCTCACTGCTGGCTACAGGCCACTATCAACATGCACCAATTTGGCAGAAAAATGAAAAGTTTCCTTCAAAAACAAAACAAAAAAGGAGAGAGTGAGGGGGAAAGGAACCTCAGGAAGCCTGCTAAAATGCTGGCAAATTATGTCTGTATCTACTAACACCTCCAAAAGAAAAGGCTGCATTTTAAAAATGAACTGCACGTTACTGCTGTAAATTTACAAGAGACCTGATCTCATTCTACTAATTGTGGATAAAAGAAAGCATTACACAAACTGCCGCAGAATGATAGAACTCCCCACTCTGCACATCCTGTTAGCAAGAGACAAAAAGATTTTAGCGCTAAGTGCTCTGGTGTCATGTCAGGCAAGAGTCTTGTTTAACACGAGTACATCATGTTTACAATAGTGATGGATCTCTAAGGGGATGGAATAGAGCCTTCAACAATCCTCACGGCTGCAAGAGCTGCAAGGGGAATTTAATGTCACGCTCAGGTTGGCGTCTTGAGAATGAGGCGTTTCCATTTGCCTTCAAGTATTGTTGTTGGGCATGTATTGCCCTAGTGCTCTTGCTTTATGTAATTTTCATATAATTCAAAATTATTTATAGACTACCTTTCATTGTGGAAAGAAACAAGTGGGTTTATGAAATCAAAACAGTAATATGAATAAAGTTTCAGTAAGACACAAAGCGGCATATTCTGAATTCAGCAAAGTATTAAGGATCAGTGCCCAAGAATGTCTGCATGAGCTGTTAAGTTTTTACTAACTGGCAGAATGCTTGCACTGTAGGAGCCCATCGTATCTCTAAGGGGAAATCATTTCACCATGTGGGAACCACAGCAGGGTTGCCATAAAATGCATGTCTGCTAGACATGGCCTTCAACATCCTCAGTGAATGGGCTGATCCATGTGGAAAGAGGCAGTCTTTCAGATAGCCTGCAGCTTGCATACTAACCCTTAAGGCAACTCCACATAGAGCATATTGCAACAATCCAATTTTGAGATTACTATTGCATGAATTATTTGCCCAAAACTGATGCAGCCCACATTTTACCATCTCGTCTGCAAGAATATCACAAGGAACTAGCATGGGGGAATATCACTGGCAGCCTACTCCTAAGCTTTAATAACCACACAGATTCTCAGTCACTCACCATTCCAATAAATGAAGCCCGTCATCCGCTAACAAGCTTCTCGTCCCAATAGAACCTCACTACCCATCTCTCACCCAGGAGCCCCTCCTATTATAGCACAAGCAATCACTAAGCTAAAATGGGTAGCACCAGTGCACCTTGTGGCATCTCAAAGGGCAGAATCCCTTTGGTGGGGTCACTTATAAAGTAACTCTGAGTTCAGTGAGTCTTGTTCTGCACAGTGCTTCTCTGGTGAGCGTTGCTGCTTAGCAGATGGTCTTTGAGTTCTTCAAGTAGTGAGAACTTCCAGGCTTCTAAATCATTTAGGGGACCTACATGGATGGAAAAGAAGCTATCCCTCAACTTGTGAAGAAGTTATGTAACCTTGGGGAGAGGCTAAATGCATAGACTGCAACCCTTTTAAATCTGTGTTGCACACAAAGAAGAGCTGTGTTCATTCCCTGCTACAATATCTTGTTGATTGTGTTGATACTGAATAATGTAAGACCCATTTTGTACATTACAATATGTGGGAAGAGAGAAAGCATGAGTAACAGTTCCTGTTTTTGTGCTTCTTAGATAAACAGCCAAAGGAGACATCTGTGCATCACCATCATAATGGGATGCAGAAGCCTCAGATGCAGACGCAGGGAATGGATGTGGCTACCTACTTTGATATTACATAAGTAGCAGTAAAACCTCACTCCAGCTCCTAAAGGTCACTTCACTTCTTCAATGTGTATTGGTAAAATACAAAATATGGATGATGCAAACAAATTCATGGAAGAGAAGGCTATGAATGGCTACTACTCCTGATGGTTATGTTCCACCTCCACTGTTCAAGGCAGCTTCCTTCTGAATCACAGCTGCTAGGAATCTAAAGGTGGGGGAAGTGATGGTCCGTTTAAGTTTAGGTCCTGTTTGCAGGCTTCCCATAGACCATCTGGTTTGCCACTGTGAGAACAGGAAGCTGGGTAAAATGGGCCACTGGTCTGATCCAGCAGAGCATGTACACTTTTCAGAGAAGCAGAAGTGGCTGCATGCTCCTCTTGAGTGAACACTCAGTTGCAAAGCTAGATTAGCCTCTATATAATGCGTGGAGTATCCCTGAAAGATGCTTTTTGAAAACCAAGGGAGAGCAACAACAGAAGCAGTTTGAG
The DNA here is from genome assembly GCF_009819535.1 of Lacerta agilis. Classification (NCBI taxonomy): domain Eukaryota; kingdom Metazoa; phylum Chordata; class Lepidosauria; order Squamata; family Lacertidae; genus Lacerta; species Lacerta agilis. Next base: position 97,031,444 of record NC_046312.1, read on the forward strand.
GTCAGAACAAAGTTAAATGCCAAGTGGTGTTTTGTTTTGTTTTTAAAGTGGAGCATCTTGATACCTGTATTTTATTTTTCCTTTGTTATGGGAATATTTGCCTATTCACAAAGATAATTACTTGCCAGAAGCTTCATGACGTTGCATTGCTGTAATGATACAATAGCTATATGACACGAGGTCAACTCATTTATTATCTTGAGGGTAGTTGGGGGGGGGGGATCTTGAACAAACTCTAACCAAAATTCCATATATGTGCCTTTGGCTACAGAAGTTTAAATGCAAGGAAATTCTGAGAATCAAAGAGGGAAGAAATGTAAACTTTCCTAGGCCTGCCTTTGCCTTTTTAGCATCTCATATTTCGTGCTATTTGATAGTATACATGACTAGATTTAATACTCAATCATTTTCCCAAATCCAATTTGACTGCCTAACGGGGTTTAATTTACATGATGATACAATTTCTCACACCAGAAAGCATAGTAACCCTTCTTCTTCATAGGTTAATGGTGATCTAGCTTAAAGCCTAAAAGATAATTACAAGGAATGTGCTTCAGGTGACAAAGTACTTTTGACAATCCCAGACTGTTGATAGCTTTTTAATTATAGCTCTCTCCACCATAAGAAACAGGGAGCTTTTCTCCTAAATAGTTGGAAGGCATTTTCTGCTGTATTTTTATATTTTATTTTATATTATTTTTTACTAAATTGCACTGTGTGGTAATCAATATTTTCAACTGATGGCTTCCCCCAGGCTTTCTTCTTTTTGCTGCTTTTATTTTAAGGTTAAATTTAAGTTGTGGGTTAATTTCCGCCCCTCCTTCCCTTATAAAATGAAAAAACAAATGAGCAGCAAGGACAGAATACAAACATTTATTGACTTGCCTCTTGTCTTTGGTACTTAGTTGATATTTTGTGACATTTGAAAAACAGAAACTTTGCAAGGTATTTGGGAAAGAGCTCTGGAAAGAGAAGGTCAGGAACCAAAGGAAACCATTGAGGGATGGAGTTGAAGATTATTAACTATGATCAAGGGCAGAGGAAAACACTAGAAAATGACTTTTCAACATCATACTCTTTTTGATTTTACAGGTTGCTATATAAAGCTATAGATATTCTGTATGTGAAGAAAGGTGGTTTCTTTTGGAATTTTGTTCGCTTGCTTGCTTGATCGAGCTACGACATCACCATTGCCAACATTTTGAATACATTGATTGGTCCAGCAATTTCTTACAGCATACTTATTGATCACTTCCTTGGGTGTTTTCTTTAAAGGTGTTATATCAGTCTGAGATGGTAGACAGACACATGCTTAAGATTACTATCTTCAGTAGGGTTTATTACACTTACACACACACACACACACACACACACAAGCATAGGATGGTGAGTTGTGCAAGATGTAACATTAACTTCCCTTTTAGTCTACTGTATATGCAACATTCTAGAAGAGTTCTAGCCAAGATGATGCCCTCCAGATGTCATTAGACTACAACTTTCATCAGACCTAGCCAAAACATCTAATGATCATAATGATGGGAGTTGTAGTACAGCAATATCTGAAGGGCACCACATTGACTATCCCTTTCTGGAATATGCCATTTGAGGACTGACAGCTCTTCACAGAAAGGCTAGAATCCCAGCCTGTTACAAAGGATTTAAGTATTATTTTCCATTTTGTCTCTAAGAAAGTTCAAATAAAACCAACTGAAAAGGTTTCCAAAATGCAATAAAAATAGCCAATCATTTATTTAAGGGTGCACTTTAAATTTCAATTTTCTTAATTAGATGACCTTTTGATTTTTATTCCAGGATATTTGTCCTTGTTAAGATCTAAGGAAAAAGGGATTACTTACTGTATGGCAAAGCCATTTTACAACTAAAATGTTCAGTTGTTCCATAAAACATAAATTTTGACAAAGTGATTTTCATACTAAAGGCACAATAAACACAGATTGGTACCTTGGACTTTCTATAATAGTTCAGGAAGATAGTAATTGTTTCTCAAGTTGTTTTAAATTGAATAAAAACAGGATGGAACTGACAGTTTGCAAAGGAAATCTTAACCAACACCTCAGTTTTCTATTAGCTAATGTACTTGAACTGTAATGGAGGAGAAAATGAGTTTTTTTAAAAAAAGAGAAAGGAAAAAAATGTGTAGAGTTGTTAAAGATAAATAGCAATTAAAATATATTGTAAACTTTAAAACATTATTCATTACTAAACCTGGTAAAAAAAACAAAGCTACTAGAGCTACAGGCCACTAAGTTTAATATATGCTTATGGACTATCTTACTTCGACACTGAAACCAGAAGCTAGGCTCACTCTCAGCGTTTGCATCATCCTCTTCAAAATTTCCTGAAAATCATTATCAGACTTCATTCTTCTTTTCTCCTTTCCCATTGACAACGTTCTCTCTTCCACCCACACTTCATCTGTCTTTAGTGGCCTCTCCAGTTAGAGCTATGATCTGCTCAGCAGGCAGCTTGCAAGATATGTTGAATATGAAATAAATGTTTCACATTACAAACTGCACAAAGCACGTGAATGTGTGTCTGGCATGTGCAGGTGGCATAGCTGTACACTGAACTGGGGTAAATGCAAATGGACCCAATTCTTAACTGAACCCAAATAATGCCCACTTCATCTGTCTGATTGAAACATGTGAAGTGCAATCTGCTCCTTATAAAGTGACGAACATAGCAGCAAAAAGTCCCAGCTTCATATATATACTTATGGGGGTTTGAACTGCCAGCGACTATCTAGGGAAGACATCTAGCAGTGGCTATGGACTGCTTGACAGAAAAGGTCCCAGTCTGCAGCAGCTATGAAAAAATGTTATTTACATGTTAGAGATCATTAGCAAAGGGACTGAAAATAAAGCTGCTGATATAATAATTCTGTTGTACAAATCTATAGTGCAAGCACAAATGGAATGCCATGTACCGTTTTTGGTTGCAGCGCCTTAAAAGGGATATTACAGAGCTTGAAATGTGTTGAATGTGTTTTGCGATGTGATATGGGCCACATGGCCAAAATAAACCTACCTACCTACAGAGCTTGAAAATGTTCAAGAAAGGGCGACTAAAATGACCCAAGGGTTGAAATAACTCCCTTGTGATAATGAAATACATTTGGGGATGTTGAGCTTAGGGGGGAAAGGCTAGTAAGGGGCACATGATAGAATTGTAGCCAAGAATGCAAGGGGTGGAGAAGATAGAGAGCCCTTTCTCTAATACTAGAACCCCAAACCATCCAATGCAGTAGATTGAGAGAAACTATGGAATTCACATTGGTGATGGTCACCAAATTGGATGGCTTTAAGAGAGAGTTCGATAAATTCATAGAGGAAAAAGCTACCAACAGCTACTAGCCAAAATGGCTATATTCTGCCTCCACTGTCAAAGATAGTATGCCTCTGTGTATTAGTTGCTGGGAATCCCAAGTGGGTCCTCCTTGCAGGGTTCATAGATGTCTGGTTGGCCACTGCAAAAATAGGGTACTGAACTAGATGGGCCTGACTGTTGGACTCCAACTCCCAGCAGCCCCAGCCAGCATGACAAAAGACACAGGTTCCCCAATCCTGTCCTACTTGTTTATGTGTGTGTGCACGCATGTGTTTTAATAAAATGTCAACATAATATTGTAAGTTTAGTTTTTTGGAGGGAGGGATATAAAGACACTGAACATGGACTTGCTGCAATTTATTTCCACACAGGGGCGTCGCTGGGGAGGGGCGGTATGCCCCCAGTGACAGGGGAGGGGGGTGACAAGCGGCGGGTGGGGGTGACAAGTGGCGGCCCCTCCCGCCACTCCCACGCGCCGCCGCTCCCTCTGTCACCCGGGAGCAGCAGCGCACGGCCTGCCTCCAGCCAGTGGCGAAAAAAGCCGCTGAAAGAGGGGGCTTTCCTCCTTTCAGAGGCTTTTTCCGCCGCTCCGCTCCCTGCCCGCTGTGCTCAGGGAGCGGAGTCCAGGGGGGGAAGGACAGGGGCAGGCCAGTGAAGGGAATGACACCCCCCTCGCTGGCCCAACCCCTCTCCTTTCCCTGGGACGGCTCCGCTCACGGAGCGCAGTGGAGAGGGGCGGGCCAACTGGCCCGAGCGGAGGCGTCGTTCCGTGCACATGCGTCATGACGTCATGCGCACGGAGCGGCGCCCCGCCCCCATGGGTGCCGCTTGGCTTGCGGCCCCCGGCAGCCCAGCGGCTAACTACGCCGCTGTTTCCACACCCCTGAGAGAGGGATTAGAGCACTCGTGGCTGAGCAGGGATTTGCATCTGGGTGACGATGGTCTGGATCTGACACTCTAGCCCAGGTTTTCCCAAACTTGGGTCTCCAGCTTTTTTTGGACTACAACTCCCATCATCCCTAGCTAGCTAGTGAGGGGTGAGGGGAATTGTAGTCCAAAAACAGCTGGAGACCCAAGTTTGGGAAAACCTGCTCTGGCCCCGGTGGTAAATTGGTTCTCTGCCATTTTTGAACCCGAATGGAACATGCATACAAGCCATCAGCGTCTCCTAACCCTTCCCTGATTTCTCCACAATTAGTGACATTTGGTCTGGTGTCAAATATTCTTCTGCCTCCTCTGTATGAATGCAGTTCAGTTTAAATCAATTGTAACCAGTGTTGTTATTTCTCTTCACCTATTCTCCATGGTTGTTTTTTTATATAGTTCACCTGAACACTAACTCCCCGTGTGCATTATCGGACCTTTTCCTGAAAATGTTTTGTGTCTTGCTCTGTCTATAATGTTCTTCACTGCGGCTATTCCTGCCCCCTGACAATTCGCTGCTGTAGATCTCAAAATATCTGATCAAACTATGCCTACTTTGTGACAATTCACTTGAAAGATGATCTCACTCCATGTCCTCTTCCAAAATTCATCTGAAAACCCACTTGCGAACTATTGGATTTGAAATCCATCTTTTCCAGGGAATAAATGGCTATGCTACCCTTGCACAGCTGCAAAATCTTTTCTCCATCTCATGACAGGCAGCAGTGGTTATTTGGGGGAGAAAATAGTCTGAACAAACTGAGCAGCCACTTGAAAGCAGCGAAGGGAAATAATTAATCGCAGGAATTGGATTAAGTTTGTTATGGCAGCGTCACTTTCATTCATTTGCAGTAACTCCTTGTGCAGTTCCCAGAAAAAGAGCCTGAGCTATCTTAGCTGCATTTAAGCAAAAGAACCTGAAGATTTATTCAAGTACCAGCTGTGGATTAAGCCGAAATGCACAGCACACCCTTTTGGCTAGGAAAACGACCAATGTGACTGCAGCCAGATTTTTTTTTGGGGGGGGGGAATGTACAAGCTGCTTGTTGGGCCAGCCCAGGATCCAACCCTTATGCTCCAATCCTATATATGCACAACTGGTATGACCTTGCCTGTGATGCCAGGATAGCATAATGGCTTATTCTTCTTCTGCAGCAGCAGCAGCCTGTAATGCGCCACCCTCCTTTCTGATTTGCTGAAGCAGCAACTCTTAAGGTTGGGCTGTTATTGAGCCATTATTATTTTTTTGATACAGAAAAGGGGGAGGGGCAATCTTGCCACCTCTCTGCACTTAACAAACAGCAGTGCCTGCAATCCATAAATCATTGATCTGAGTCGCAATGTAGACTCCACTGAGTGTTCTGTAATGCTACGTGTAGTCTGTGGTTTGTGGCTTGCAAACAAAATGTATTGGAGCTTCTGTGTGTGTGTGTGTGTGTGTGTGTGTGTGTGTGTGTGTGTCCTTTGTTGTCAAATGCTCCAGTCCTAATAGCAGAGAGGACTGTTTTTAGGTGCCTGCACGATTAGGAGGAATATTCACCAAAAGGTTCAAAGGCCTGATTCTAAACATATTCAAGAACAGCTTGGATGGAGGTGGGGAAGACAAGCAACAGTAACAAAAAAGAAGTATATTCACTGCTCAAAACAAAATAAAAAATAAATAAAATCCTTCCAGTAGCACCTTAGAGACCAACTTGGTCTCTAAGGTGCTACTGGAAGGATTTTTTTAAAAAAAATTAATTTTGTTTTGACTATGGCAGACCAACACGGCTACCTACCTATATTCACTGCTGTTACTTTTTTTACACCTCATAATGACAAGATATATAGCTGCCCCAGTGACTGAGATCGCAAAGACAGCATATAGATTGGGTGGAATATCCAACGGCATCTATCCATACTCCTGTACCAAGGTCTTGCATGGTCTGTTCAGGATTTGATCAGACCCCGCATGCTACATCCTATATGGCATTGCAAGTACAAAATTCTATGAATGGACTCAGCTACACAACATTTTAAGTGTGTTGTAATGTGTATTATACAAATGTGACACTAGATGGTGATAGTGAGCTATGGCAAATTCAATATATTTTTCAAAACTTTTTAAAATTAAAATAAAAAAGCATGCTCACAGCGTTTTCTACATGTGACTAGATTCCACTCATGTTTATTCAGACACAGGCCTCAGTGTCTTCAGTGAAGCGTACTCCCCGGTATGGATGCCTAGCACTGCAGCCTAAGGCATCTCAGAGTGATTCAGGATGCTGTGCGTCAGTGGCATGTCCCATGCTTTTCATTGTTTTTTAAGTTTTACAGTGAGTGGTGCTAGGAAGCCTCACAACAGC